>NW_012267231.1:17536903-17537310 GCF_000151885.1 Dipodomys ordii | reverse complement strand
GGCAGCCCTTTCCCAGGCGAGGGCGAGGACGGGGGCGGCGTCGCGGTCGCCCTTTTAAGCCGCGGGGCCGCCACCTCCCGCCGGTGGAGTCGGTTACAAAGGCGGCCGCGGCTCGCGGAGGCCGCGCGCCCCTCGCCATTTTCCCCAGCCGCGCTCCGACGCGGGTCGTCGTCGTAGCGGGAAAGGCGGAGCCGTGAGAACGCGGCCCCGGGCCGGGCCCCGCGGGGGCGGTCGCGGCTGCGGCCGCCGTGACGGCGACTTCAGGTCAGACGCTTCTCCCCACACCCCTCCTTCCGGAGATGAGGGGAAGATGTCGGTGTCAGGGCTCAAGGCCGAGCTGAAGTTCCTGGCGTCCATCTTCGACAAGAGCCACGAGCGATTCCGCATCGTCAGCTGGAAGCTGGACG
>NW_012267231.1:17513526-17535842 GCF_000151885.1 Dipodomys ordii | reverse complement strand
CGCGGACCCCGGACCCCCGACCCCCTCCCGGAAAGGCGGCGCGAGGCCGCAGAGCCGGCCGAGCACCCTCCGCGTGGACCGCAGGGAGCCAGCCCCGGCGGTGTGCACCCGTGGGGCGGTGGGGGTGTCGGCCTGGAAGTCCTCAGCAGGAGGCTCTGGGAGTGAGATGAGCACGGGCACCCCAGCTCCCGCCTCGCGGCCCAGACTTCCAGACTTCTTGCGGGAGACCTGGGCGCGGGGTGCAGGTGGGGGCCAGTTTCATGCAGCAAAGCCAGACTACCAGGAGGACTATAAGAAAGCTGAAGAGAGCGACTGATTTTTGACTTAGTAGCCGTGTACAGTTTTGGAGAGCTGGAGGAAGGACAGGACACTTGGGGACACGGAAGCTCCATAACGCGCACGGTTATTTGTGGGTGGCCGGCACTGCTCAGACTGGAGAAGCTCAGGTTTAGGCTGAAGATTTTTCCAAATATGGGAAACCGGAAGTGGTGAGATCAACGTTATCAGCACCATCTAGCCTCAACGGCTTGCAGGACGATTTTTTCTGGTAGAAAATTGGGATGTTAGCTGGGAAAGGTGGCTCTGGTTTAAAGGAGAGGGGTCTGAGCTGGTAGGCAAAAAGGGGCCAGAAAGCCACTCAGGTGCACCGGGAAAATGTGTCTACCATCCCGGACTGGAAGCGGTCAAGTGTGGCATGTCACACGTTAGGGTTGTCTGTGTGCTTTCCAGTGGGTGCCGGATGGGGTGGGGTTGTTGCTGTGTTGACTTTTTTTTGGTGGGGGGAAGGACTGGATTTGAATTCAGGCCTGGAGACTGTCCTGTAGTGGATAGACTAGGTGTTTTTGCTCAAGATTAGGTGTTCTACCACTTGAGCCACAGCTCCACCACTACTACTACTGTTCTTCCTCCTCCTCCTCTTTTTCTTCTGCCTAATTAGAGAGAAGAGTCTCTTGTACTTTCCTAGGTGGAGTGGCTTTGAATTGTGATCCTCAGATCTCGGCCTCCTCTGAGTAGCTATGATTACAGGTGTGAGCCACCAGCATCCAGCTTGTGCTGCTGGCATTTCTAATGCCAGGAGTGCAGTCCTGTCAGCGAATCTTTTCACCTGCATGGCCTGCAGTGCTCACTTGAGAACCATGTTGTTGACAGGACCTGCCTCAAAGAATGATTCCTGGATTAGGAAGGGCAATGATGATGCTGACTTAGATTTGATAGGGAATAATGTATGGAAACTGCCTGAAGAAGCTATTAAAATTGAGCTACTAGTGAATTGTGACAGACATTGTAAGAAGATAATCGTGCTCAGTATGAGGGTGTGCTAACTTTGTTATGGAAAAACATCATCAAGCATGTAATAGTTGAACAAGGGAGAGAAACACTGTGTTCCCAATCTTGTTTGACCCCTGCCCCATCTTGCATTATTCTGAATCAGATCCCACACATATCATTCTTGCTGAGCAGAGGACTGTTTTGATGAAATCTTACACAGCTTATTTATGTTGCTTAAAAGGAAAAGAGCAAGGGAAAAAAAATGGGGTTGGATTTCACATACCAGGATCTCCTATGGTATGTGTGTTTTCTTCCCCTTTTCTGTTTTCCGCTGGGTTTTTCTGGGGAAAAAATACTTGTAGCTTATTAAAAGAATGGGTTTCATATCTTCTGTAACTTCTCTTTATGCTTGCTAAACCTTGCCCCTCCGTACTTGCTAAGCAGCATCCTCATTCTTGTAACATTTGGAAGGATGGCATCTGGTCATCCTCAAAAGTCCTGTGCCTACATGGCTCAGCTTTCCAAACCAGCTGATTATCCTATCTGGAGTGCCCTCACCCCTCCCTCCCTGTCACCCCAATCTGTCTTTGTGTGGTTGGCTGCCCTGCAAGGTTCCCCTACCTTCCTCAGTTCTTAACCATTTATTTCTGCTTTGGTTATGTTTTCTTATGCTGTGTTAAAACAGAATTAATCTCTCTCCCTCTCTCTCCCTCCTTTCCCCTCCCCCTCCCTCTCTCCCTCCCTCTCTCTCCCTCTCCCTCTCCTTACCAACCACCCTCCCTCCTTCTCCTCCCCCCCTCCCCCACTAGTGAGTTTGCTCACCAGGCCTGGGGCTTGAAATCAGGCCCTGGGAGCTGTACCTGAACCTCTTTGTGCTCAAGGCTAGTACTCTACCACTTGAACCACAGCTCCACTTCTGGCTTTTGTTGGTTAATTGGAGATGAATCTCTTGGACTTTCCTGCAAGGACCAGCTTCAAACCAAGGTCCTCCGATCTCAGCCTCCTGAGTAGTAGCTAGCATTACAGGCATGAGCAACTGTTGCCTGGACAGAATTTCTCTAAGTGTGGTGGTGTTTTTTGGTTTTTTTTTTGGATGGTGGCAGGAAAAATATTTTCCTAATTATGTTCTATGCTTTTTATCTGTGACTTCATAAATATTGTTTTGGCTGTATGTCCGGGATGGGGATGGGGGATGGCTAAGATCTCCAGCATATTTGATAATAGGTTTCTTGTCCTTGTTCGTCAGCTGCCCATGGCCTGTCTGTCCATCCTGATCATTGCCTATGGCTCTCAAATGATGTTATAAAATGGAAGGGGCCCTCAACAGAAACAGGGCTCCCCACCTCTGCCGAAGCAGTCACCATTCTAGCTGTAGATCTGAATGGCAGGCTGAACTGCCTTGAAGATAAGCTGCCAGAAAATGGGCCAGAAGTGCAGAAAGTGCTGGCACAGAGCCAACCGCGCACGGTCACTAGGGTTTGATAGCAAGTCTGGGATTTGACTGCATAGGGAAGGCTCAGAAGTGAAGAACAGAACATAGATGTTTCCCAGCCCATGGAATTAAGCTGCTTTCGTCATGCTTTCTAACTTTGTCTTGAACTAGAATATGAAGTGTTCTTTTTTGACCTCAAGGAGCCTTTCTTTGGTGTTTCGTGATACAACTTAAGTATTGTTTTTCCATTTTTGGTAAACATACCTAATTGCCAGTCAGTGTTAACAGTTGTATGATCACAAGCATACACACACATGCGTGCGTGCGCGCGCGTATACACACACACAGCCTGATTCAATGAAATGTGCAGCTTATTTTTTACAGCTTTTTTCTTTAGTCCTTTGGAAATGCTTACCACAACCTGGCAACCCCCCTTACTCCTTTTATGGACTTAGTTGTAGCTGAGAACACTTGGTGAGGAATTGGAATAAAGAAATCTCTCTCAGAAAGTAAATTAGTTGGCAAATAAAAACTTGATTCTTTATTCTTTATATAATATAAATCAGTTTGTGCAGGAGTGACTTTTGGTGGAACAGTTTTGTTTAGCTGATTCACTTCATTATATCCAAGAAAGTCTCTCCTGTAATAGGAAGATCCTAAGTCAGAATCTGAGCTGGGCGCTGGTGGCTCATGCCTGTAATCACAGCTACTGAAAAGGCTGAGATCTGAAGGTTTTAGTTTGAAGCCAGCCCTGGCAGGAAAGTCCATAAAATCTCGGAGGAAGAGATTTAGTCTTCACTTAGTATCTCTATAAAATAGCAGGAATGGAATAGAAATAACGTAGACAATACCACGTGCCCTGTATGAGGGTGTATGTAGGAAAGCTCTTTGGCAGTAATGCTGTATTCTGCAAATAGTAGAAATAAGATACCAAGTGTTTCCAAAATAAAATGTGCCACACGTGGTTTCATCGTGGTGACACAACATTTTATTTTGGAAATACTTCATAACATATTCTCATGGGCAATCAGGCCATGCTGTTGACATCTTCAGTTTTGTTTTTCTGGTCTTATGCACTGATGGTGAGCTGATGGCCACTGAAGAGCCTTGTTTGCTCATCCCTCCAAGTGGACTTGGGGAAGCCACGGGGGAGACAGTGCTGACCTTGGGCTCCTGACTTACTTTCTGGCCAGAAGCAACCAGTGTCTTCAGTTATTTGACAAGTGTAGAGCCAGAGTGAAACTCCTCCTGGGTTTGCCCTGCCCTAACTGTACTTGTATGCCCTTTGAAAGAAGAGACTTAGCTTTCCCTTGTGTGCATGGTGGTGGTTGGGTTGTTTTTGTTTTTTTGTTTTTGGTGCTAGTCCTGGGGTCTGAACTCAGGGCCTGGGTGCCGTCCCTGAGTTATTTTTTTAAAAAAATTTTTATTGTACAGATGCTGTACAGAGGGGTTACAGTTATATGAGTAAAGCAAGGAGTACATTTCTTGTCTAGCATTGTGCTTTTGTTGTTGTTGTTGTTGTTTTTTGCTCAAGGCTGGCCCTCTCCCACTTTAAACAGCAGGTCTACTTGTGGCTTTTTGGTGGTTCATTGGAGATAAGTCTCATGGACTTTTCTGCCTGGGCCACAGTCCTCAGATCTCAGCCTCCTAAGTAGCTAGGATTGTAAGAATGAGCCGCCAGTGCACAGTTGGATGGTGTCTTTTGTTAAATTTAGATCTGGAAAAGGGTAAAAGCAGATAAATAGCTAGGGCAGCTAGTGGAGGGGTGAGGCTTTGGAGCCAAATAGTCTCTGCTAGGGAAAAGTTTTGCTGAAGGGTAGCTAGTGGGCTGTCTTTTCCGAAGGCCTTTGTGACAGTGGTCTGCTGAATCTTCTAATAGATCATTCTGGAAGACAGTTCCTACTGGATCTTTGGAACAGCCTGGATGCTTGAGTCCTGGCCTCTCTTCACTTGTTCTTGAGTAGCTTCGATTGACTTGAGATGCCTAGAAGTGAGCCCTGGTAGCAGGGAACATCCAGTTCCCCTGGCTTCACCCACCTGGCATCTTATCCCTGGGAATGGATGGGTGGGAGTGTTAGTGCTTTTTTAGGTTTTGTGCAGGTCCTGGGGCTTGAACTCAGGCGCTGGGCACTGTCCCTGAGCTTCTTTGATCAAGGCTAATGCTATACTGCTTGAGCCACAGCTCCACTTCTAGCTTTTTGGTGATTCATGGGAGCTATTTCCTACCCAGGCTGGCTTTACATTGTGATCCTTTGCTCTCAGTCTCCTGAGTAGCTAGGATTACAGGTGTGAGCCACTTGTACCTGGCTTTTGTGCAGGTATTGTGTTAAGAAAGGAAAGTAGCCCAGTGACCC
This sequence comes from Dipodomys ordii, assembly GCF_000151885.1. Classification (NCBI taxonomy): domain Eukaryota; kingdom Metazoa; phylum Chordata; class Mammalia; order Rodentia; family Heteromyidae; genus Dipodomys; species Dipodomys ordii. Next base: position 17,530,787 of record NW_012267231.1, on the reverse strand, counting down.
CTAGGGGAGCTGTGTAGGTTGATATAAACAGTGATTGAATATGTGGCACCAGGCAAGAAGTGGGAAGGTCAGTGGTTTCTGATGTTTCTGGGCTCAGGACTCCTTTATGTGCTTAAAATTGTATTTAAGAGGGCTGGGCGTGGTACTTCCCATCTGTAATCCTAGCTCTGGGGTAGAAATGGGAGGATTGAGGTCTCAGGCCAAAACAAATCAACGAAAGTTAGTGAGGCAGTATTTCAACAAACAGGTTGAGAGCATTTACTCCTCTTACAAGGGAGGCAGAAGCAGAAGGCCCTGAGGCTCACCTTGGGCAAAACCCTATCCAGCAAAAGGACTAAGGGCATGGTCCAAGCCCTATGACCACCAAAAAAATGTTGAGAGTGTACGCTTTTGTTCTGTCAGGTAAATAACCATGGCTATTTAAATGAATACTTAAAGACATTAAGAATTCATTACATGAATGTAACAGAACTATAAATGTTTATTTTTTTATTTTCTATTTTTTGCCAGTCCTGGGGCTTGAACTCAGGGCCTGGGCCTTGTGTCTGAGCTGCTGCTTCTGTTTTTTTTTTTTTTTTTGGTCCATTGTGGGGCTTGAGCTCTGGGCCTGGGCGCTGTCCTTGCACTCTTCAGCTCAAGGCGAGCGCTCTACCACTTGAGCCACAGCGCCACTTCCGGTTTTCTAGTGGTTTATTGGAGAGAAGAGTCTCACAGACTTTCCTGTCCAGGCTGGCTTTAAACCACGATCCTCAGATCTCAGCCTCCTGAGTTGCGAGGATTACCGGCGTGAGCCACCGGCACCTGGCATCCATGAGTTTCTTTTGCTCCAGGCTAGAGTTATAACACTTGAAGACAGCGTGGCCTTTTCTGTGTATGTGGTACTGAGGAATTGAACCCAGGGCTTCACTCATGCTAGGCAAGCATGAAGCCCCTTTTGTATGCACAGATGTTCATTATTTCCCGAATTCATTTGGTGTCACTCACTTTCTGCATTCAGTATGTTGTATGATATGCTGTTTTTGTCAAAAAATGTGACCCAAATCTGACTATGCATCTACCTGATTGGAAAAAGAAATAATTTAAGAGCTATTTTATATAATTGTAAATATGTTGCTTTTCTACAAAATGATCTACCTGGAAGTACAGCTCTTTCATTCTTGCATGATATTAAATATCATATATTGGCTATTCGGAAAATATTGGTTCATTATGTTCTTCTAAATGTTGATAAGTTTCACTGTACACATCAAAACATGTCCACCAACATGGACAGTCTCATCAGAATGCCTTTGGGAAGCTTTGGGCTCACACAGACACAAGTGTTCTAAAATTCCTTTCTTTGCTTGAAAAGTTGATTTTTTTTTGGTCCCAGTCCTGAGACTTGAACATGAGGCCTGGGAACTGTGCTCTACCATTTGAGCCACAGCACCATTGCTGGCTGGTTAATTGGAAAAAGGGTCTTAGGGATTTTTTGGCCCAGGCTGACTCTGAATCTCAAACCTCAGATCTCAGCCTCCTGGGTAGCTAGGATTTCAGGCATGAGTCATCCACCAGTGCCTGGCTGAAATGTGAATTTGATTGGCAAAATAACACCATTCTTTGCTTTTCTGAAAGATCAGGGATATCTTTTTGAGAAAATATCTGCCCCAACCCAACTTGGAACAATTGTTACCCTCTTCCCGGATAAAAATGATACTCCAGGAGCTAGGTCAGATGAACCCCCTACCCTGGGTCACACAAGTGGTTGTTTTTTGTTACTTTGTTTTTTGTCCAGTTTTCTGCAGGTGCAGAATGTTTCATCATTGCAGTGTTAAAAAGATACATTTAAGTATCAACATTAACAAGAAATAACTTTTAGTGCTTGAACACAGACTTTCTCTTTTATAGCTTACGTGGGTTATACAGGGATTTCATGATTGCACTTCCACTCATTTGCCAGATATTTCAAACAGCCTCCCTCACCACTCAGTGGGTCTCCCTTTTCCACATCAAGAGCTTGCATTGTTCTGTATTCATAGCTGCAAATCATCTATGTGAACTGTATTGATCCTTGCATCCTCCTTGCTAGCCCAGCCCCTTCCTGCTAGCATCTACCTCCACAGAGTCTACTTCTTACCCATCCCCTGTTGATCCACAACGTTCTTTGAGGTTCTTGTTGCTGTTCTTACATATACGTGCAGTGTATTTCAAGTTATTCACCCTTGCTGGGTGCTGGTAGCTTATACTTGTACCTACTCAGGGGGCTGAGATCTGAGGACCATGGTTCAAGACCAACTCAGGCAAGAAAAGTCTGTGCGACTCTTATCTCCAATTAACTACTAAAAAGGCAGAAATGGTGCTAAAACCATTTTTGCTCATGGCAAAGCTCAGGGACAGTGCCCAGGCCCTGAGTTCAAGTTCCAGGACACACACACACACACACACACACACACACCAGACACACACACACACACACACCCCTCTGTAACAAGTGAACCTTGCCTTAGAGCTTCAACACACCAGTTTCAACCGGCACACACGCACATGCACACGTGCGCTCGCGCGCGCACACACACACACACACACACACACACACACACCCCTCTCTGTAACAAGTGAACCTTGCCTCAGAGCTTCAACACACCAGTTTCAACCGGCAGGCATTGTGCTTTCACAGGTGGTGGTGTGTGGGAGGGCTGGAGCCATTTCAAGGCTGGACAGGCTGAGGCTCCGCCTGAGGTCAGTCTCACAGTGTTGTCAGGTTCATCTCAGGTGTTTGTCTGAGCTGAGGGCCTGTGTTAGCTCTGATTGGCCAGAGGGCTTTGTCGTTTCTTCTCCGCAGTGTGGGTAAGCCCTTACAAGGCCCAGGCCCCTGCCTTCCGTCAGGGGAGCCGCTGAGAGCAGAAGGTGAAGAGCTGCACATCGATGGTGGCAGGCCCGGCCTCTGTCTGGTACTCTTCTAACACTTGATGTTTGAAGGGGAAGACACTTGATGTCTTTTTTTTTTTTTTTTTAAAGCTATTACACTGTAAGGCCAAGTGTAATAGTGTATAGCTGTAATCCCAGCTCTTGGGAGGACTGAGAGTTCAAGGCCACCCTAGCCTACAGATAGCTAGATCCTGACTCTAAACACAAAGCAAAAGCAAAGAAAATAAGTTACATTCTGTGCTTCAGTCAAAGAAGGTAGAGAAAACCATTAGGAATAGTAATTAAATAGCATTATTTTTTCTTTTATAGACAAGGTCTCCCTGTGTTGCCCCAGACTAGCTTGAACTTATGATGCTCCTGCCTCAGCATTTGGGAGGTATTATAGGCGAGTGCCATCCTGCCTGGTTACATGGAATAAACTTTAGACTCATTCCTAGTGGAGGAAAAAACTATCTCAGAGTGGCTTCTGCAGTTACAATATTCAGAAGGCAGGAACAGAGGAACTTACAAGGCTTTAAAGATGTATTCCGTGGCTTTATTATTATTTTTTATAAACATTTTTTATTGTGAAAATACTGTACAGAGGGGTTACAATTATATGGGGAAGATAATGAGTACATTTCTTATCAAGCATTGTAGCCTCCTCCTTTGTTTCCCCTTCCCATCCCTTCGATCCTTCCCCCGTCCCCCCCACCAAAGTTGTAAAGTTCGTTTTTTCGACATAACGACTTGTACATCTCATTGTTGCAATGGGTCCTCCTGTATCCCTGTTTTAACGATTTGTTTTTTCTCTTCCCCTCCACATATACATACAAAGCAACAAAGACATAATCTTATAAATATGTTAGAAACAATCACAGGAAAGATCTCTCTCTCTCTCTCTTTCTTTTTTTTTTTTTGTCAGTCGTGGGGCTTGAGCTCTAGGCCTGGGAACTGTGAGCAATTCAGCTCAAGGCTCATGCTCTACCACTCGTGGCTTTATTTTTAAAGTTCAGAGTAAGATGTTCTAAAAGTTTAGAAATGTAACTTCTATAAATAAATAAATAAATTTGATGCTGGTCCTGACGCTTGAACTTAGGGCCTGAATACTGCCCCTGAGCTTCTTTGCTCAAGTCTAGTGCTGTACCACTTGAGTCCAGCTCCACTTCTAGCTTTTTTTTTTTTTTTTTGCCAGTCATGGGCCCTGAACTCTGGGCCTGGGCGCTGTCCCTCAGCTCTTCAGCTCAAGGCTAGTGCTCTACCACTTGAGCCACAGCGCCACTTCCGGCTTTTTCTGCTTATGTGGTGCTGAGGAATTGAACCCAGGGCCTCATGCATGCGAGGCAAGCACTCTACCACTGACCCACCTTCCCAGCCCCGGCATTTTGTTTTTTGTTGCTTCATTGGAGATAATTCTCACAGACTTTCCTGTCCAGGCTGACCTCAAACCGAGATCCTCTGATCTCAGCCTCCTGACTAGCTAGGATTCTAGGCAAGAGCCTATAATCTTTGCCAGTGCCTGGAAGCAATTTTAGTTTTGAAAGTCCATAAGAAAGAATTTGGTTTCTCCCTACCTAAGTTTTAACTTCTTTTTTTTTTTTTTTGGGTCCGGTCATGGGGCCTGAACTCTGGGCCTGGGCGCTGTCCCTCAGCTCTTCAGCTCAAGGCTAGCGCTCTACCACTTGAGCCATAGCGCCACTTTCGGCTTTTTTCATTTTGCTTATGTGGTGCTGAGGAATTGAACCCAGGGCCTCTGGCATGCAAGGCAAGCACTCTACCACTGAGCCACCTTCCCAGCCCCTCTCCCTACCTGCGTTTTATTGATACATTTTGCTGGGTTCCACACTTAACCTTGTTATTTAGTGATTTAGTTATTTATGGTTTAGTTGCGTGTGCAGATTGGTGTGTCTGTTGGTGTATGTAACATTTCTGTCTCTGTCACAGGAGTCTTACCCATCATCCTCCCCAATATGGTTTGTGGACTCGGATGACCCAAACCTAACATCAGTTTTGGAACATCTAGAAGATAACAAGAACAACAATTCGGTGAGAAAATAAGCCAAACTATTGTTTTTTCCCTTCTTGATATATATAAAAATTAAGTGTAAAGAGGTAGTATAATCTTAGAGGGGCTAAAAAAGTAGGTGGCTTTGTTTGTTTTAAAGTTCTTCAAGTTCTGCCTACAACCTGGTATCTCTCTTTCTCTCTCACGTACACATATGCACGTACACATGCACGTACACACAGACACACATATAACCTTGATGTAGACTAGGAATTAGGGATCTCTTTTTCCCTGCATTCTGACCATGAAACCAAGCAAGCGTCTCTGCAGAGCCTGTTAGCTAGGGTGGGAGGGAGTATGGGTGTGGCATGGTGTGGCGTTAGTTAGGTGGTGAGGCTCTGTCAGTCTGCAGGCGAGGCTAAAGATGTGGAGGTAGAAGGTTTGCTTATCCATGGGGGAGGGAGGATTACATTCTAAGACCCTAAGTCAGCGTTTCCTATATGCATGCACCTATAATACTGTTCAGTTTATAAATTAGGTTTAGTAAGAAATCAGCAACAACTAGTTATAAAATAGAAACTGAAAAAAAAATAGAAACTGAAAGTATGGCCCAAGTGGTAAATAGCATTTATCTAGCAAATGTAAGTCCCTGAGCTCAATCCCCAGAACCATCATTTAAAAAAAAAAGTAATTATAGCAGTATATTGTAACAAAAGTTATTTAAGCCAAGTGCCCGTGGTTTATGCCTGTAATCCCAGCAACTCAGGGGGCTGAGATTTGAGGACTGCGGTTTCAAGCCAGTCCAGCCTGGCTTCTGTGAGGCTCTTAACTCCAACAAACTGCCAAAAGAGCCGGAAGTGGAGTTGTGGCTCATGTGGCAGAGCAAGCAAAAAGATGCTCAGGGACAGTGCCCAGAGTGCAAGCACCAGAACCAACACACATACACACACACAAAGAGAAAGTTATTTAAAACTAGGAGTGAGTTACTTTTGAAGTTTTCCATTTAACATATTTGGGATTTGGGGTAAATAAAACTGTAGAATGTAAAACTAGTGTGAGAGGAAGTGACCATGAAAAGGTATGTTTTTTCCCACTTTATCAAAATGCAAAAAGGCTATTCTGTCTTTTTTTGGTCTTTGCAAATAGAATATCTATCCTTATGTACGTTTGAATAGTTATGGTTATATTCAATATAGTTTAATATCTTCTTAAGTGTTATCATTGTTATTTCCCATGAAGTCATAAAGTCTTTACCAAGAAGAAAATAATCATTTGATTTGAAGGTAGTGTGATTGTGAAAGTCAAGGAACCAGTTGGAAAAAAGAATTTTTTTAAGTGGTTCTGATAGTGACCCTATAGCTCATACTTGCTAGGCAAGTGCTCTGCCACTTAGCCATGCTCAAAGTCTCCACCCAAATCGTTTTTAAAATGACTTGTTAAAATCTATCTTATAAAATACCAGTAGTGTTCCCAAACTTCAGGTAGAATAGAGTATTTTATTGACAATTATAGTAAAAAAAAATACACCCAAAACAGCAAACCAACATCTAGGAATAAGCTTAGATGTATACGGTTTTTAATGAGAAAAGTTGTACACTTTTGCTGAAGTGGAAGGAAAGACTAGGATTCTAGATTCCTGCATGGGACACTCCTGTCCTGAGTGTGCTCGCTTACCTTCCTCTTCTCATAGTCATTCAAATGCAATGCAATGTCACGAAAAATCCCACCAGATTTAGTTGTGGAACTTGACAGAATGATTCTAAAGTTTGTTTAGGCTTTTTGTTTTTCTGTTTTTGGTGGTTCTTTTCCTTGTGCTGGGAATTGAATGCAGTGTCATGAACACTTGGGGCAAACACTTTTCACTGAGCTGACCCAGCTCTTTAAAAAGGAGAACAAACAGAAATGTAAACAGGCACCTGGCACCAGTGGCTTACACCAGCTAACTACTCAGGAAGCTGAGCTCTGAGGATCATGTTTGAATTCAGCCTGGGCAAGAAAGACTCTCATCTCCAATTAGCCATCAAAAAGATGAAGTAGAGGTGTGGCTCATATGGTAGAACACCAGCCTTAAGCAAAAAAGCTCAGGGACAACACGGAGGCCCTGACGTTGGAACCCTAGGACTATAAACACATGGGGACACGCGCCCCTTGCAGCTTTTCCTGTGTATGTGGTACCATGGAATTGAACCTAGGGCTTCATGCATGCTAGGCAAGCACTCTACCACTGAGCCACATTCTCAGCCCACAGATTCTTTTTTTTTTAAGTAAAAAAAAAATAGTTGTATAAAGAAGTTTCAATTCAGCATGTCAGTGTATGAACACTATATAAACACATCTGTTCTTACAATCAAGATCACTTATGAGATTCTTTTTAAGGCTGGTATGGAGAGGAGGGGGTGCATGAAAGGAAGAGATAAAAGTCCAGCACTCAGAGACGATGGTTGCATCTCAGCAGGGTTACTGGGAGCGTGGGTGCCCTCCTCCTGGCGGTACTGCCCCCTCTTAGGAAGGTGTCTCTGATGACACAGTGATGCTGTTTGTAATTGCAAAAGGATGGGTCACCTTCCAGTGCCTAGAATGCTCCATCAAAAATTCTCATAAAATGCCGGGCGCTGGTGGCTCATGCCTGTAATCCTAGCTACTCAGGAGGCTGAGAGCTGAGGATTACGGTTCAAAGCCAGCCCAGGCAGGAAAGTCAGTGAGACTCTTATCCCCAATAAACCACTCAGAAAACCGGAAGTGGCGCAGTGGCTCAAGTAGTAGAGTGCCAGCCTTGAGCTGAAGAGCTGAGGGACAGCGCCCAGGCCCAGAGTTCATGCCCTATGACCGACAAAAAAAAAATTCTCATAAAGTCGGGTGCTGGTGACTCATGCCTGTAATCCTAGCTACTCATGAAACTGAGATCTGAGGATTGTGGTTCGAAGCCAGCTCTGGTAGGAAATCCATGAGACTCCAATGAACCACCAGGAAACTGGAAGTGGCGCTGTGGTTCAAGTGTTAGAGCACTGGCTTTGAGCTGAAGAGCTGAGAGACAGCGCCCAGGCCCAGAGTTCACACGACTGGCAATGAATCAATCAATAAATAAAATTCTCATAAAGGCTGGGCACTGGTGACTCATGCCTGTAATCTTTGCTACTCAGGAGGCTGAGATCTTAGGATTGGGGTTCAAAGCCAGCTCAGGCAGAAAATCCCCCATGAGACTCTTTATCTCCAATTACCAGAAAACCAGAAGTGGTGAAGTGTCTCAAGTGGTAGAGCGCTAGCCTTGAGCACAAAGAGGTGGGGACAGCACCCAGGCCCTGAATTCAAGCCCCACAACACACTCTTTCTGTCTCTGTCTCTCTGTCTGTCTCTGTCTGTCCCTCTCTTTTCCCCCCCACTTCTCATAGTTTAAGTAGGATATATAATTAGATCTAATGTTATTTTTAAAAAATGAATGCATTTACATGAAGGATAAATGAGCTCACCTTTCACTTTCACGGTTTCTCACAATCCAGCTTCTAGAAAATAAGCTGAATACTGCCTTCCTCATTTACACTACAGTTGATCTTCTACTTGTTCTATCCAGCGGTTCCTTTCTAGACCTCAAATGGGCTCTTCTGAAGCATTTTGATAGTTGACTGTCCTTGGTGGAACATTTATTATATAGTCCACTAATAAAGAGGTGGTTAAATCAAAATAAGGGTTTTATAGTTATATCCATTATGGTTAAAAATAATACAGTCAATTTGCGTAGGAGTACATGCAAAGGTCCAAGGCACGCTAAGCGAAAAATGAGGCATAGACAATTGTGGGCCATCCGGTCCCTTTAGTGCACAGTGTAGTTAAAAAAGAAAATCTGTGTCTCTGCTGGCTTATCTGTACTTTTCTTTCTTTCCTCATTGAATATAGGAAGCCATGAATACAGCACAAAAAATATTTTAAAATAACAGTTGGCTTCCACGTGAGGTTGTTAATGGGGTGAATAGACGAGGGCAGGAAGCAGCCTCATGGATCTGGTTGTCCGTGGGCTCCGCTGGCCAGGCTCCCGCTTCTGTCTCTCACTGCTTGCCCTGGTCACCTTTGACTTCCCTCCTTTGTCAGCGTCTCTCTTCCCTTCTCATCCCGTGCTTCTCCGACTGGTTTCTACTTCCATGACTTAAGCCTAAGTCAGAATCTATCGCTACAACTCAGCCCTGTTTCAGACCCATTCATTGACATATTTATCCTGAATGGTCAGAAATCTCGCTGAAGTGTGTCATGGGTGTTTAACTAGTGACATCTCAGCTGACACCCAGCATGTTTCCCTTATTTGTTTTTGTGATTGTGACAGATGAAATAATGAGGCTGCTCACCTGTGCCTGACCCCAACTTCTTTTTTATAGCTCTGTCCCTGAATCCCAGAACTAATAAGTTTTGAAGACCTTTCTGTCTGCCTTGTGAATAGTTCTTAAGTCCTTTCCTATGGTCTTGGTTCTCTTTCCCATCCCTCAAACACGTCATTTTTTTTTGGGGGGGGAAGGGTAAAGCTGAAGATTCTAGAAGATGTACTCCATTTGGTGTCACCATATTGCTTCCTGCTGTAGGCCTTCTGCCCCTCCTTTGCAGGGATCTCTGGGTCCAGAGCTATGTCCCGCATCACCCAGGCTCAGCTGCATTATGTACTTAGCCCAGAACAGAGCTGACTGAGTGCGTAGCCATTCTAGCTGGGGCTTCTGTGTGATCCTAACTTCCTGCTCTGCCTTCCTCGCTTCTGCTTGCTTCTTTGTCTGCCTTGGAAAGGTCTGTTCTCTGCGTGTTTTAACCTGTTCTAATCCTGCCTCTGCCTTCTTAGTCCCTCATCAACCTGCTTCTTCCTCTTCATCTCTTTGTGGTCAGAGACACCCAGGAGAATGGCTCCTAACTAAGGGAAGTAAGCTCTAGTTTGAGGCTTGAAATATTGACCATTCTTCTTAAACTGCCCTTGTTAAATTCACAGATTGAAAAGAGTTTTAAACAGTGAAGGACATATTTTGCACACAGTTTACCTTGCTTACTTGTTTAAAGTAAATGTACTTACCAAATAATCTGGATAAAAACAGAAATACATTAAAGAAGGGGACTATTCATAATAGTTTTCCTGGTAGGTGTTTTGGACAGGTTCTTTGTCTGTGCCATTCACTCTGGGTGGGTTGTAGCTTTTTGGTTCTGTAGACAGGGGGCCCCAGGCTCACACTGCCCGGTCACACTTGCCCCTGTGCTTTTGAATGGCACTGTGATTTTATAATCTATATACAGCAGTACTGCTGTTAGGTTCTCTTGTCCAACGTGAGTTTCTAAGAAAAGAGGTTGGCACACAGAAGCTGGACGATGGCTGGGACACCCTTGCTCAGCCCTTTTCTCGCTGTCATTCTACCAGGTGTCAGTTGCAGGGTTTAGAGTCTAGCCAGTCTAACTTGGTTTTGCTTTTTTGTTATTTTTTGGTACCAGTCCTGGGCTTGGACTCAGGGCCTGGGCACTGTCCCTGAGCTCTTTTGCTCAAGGGTAATGATCTACCACTTCTAACTTTTTGGAACTTTATTGGAGATGAGTCTTACAGACTTAACCTGCCCATGCTGGCTTTGAACCACGATCCGCAGATCTCAGCCTCCTGAGTAGAACTACCCACTCAGATATGAGCGCCAGAACGTGGCTCTTTTATTTATTTATTTTTTCGTCAGTCGTGGGGCTTGAACTCTGGGCCTGGGCACTGTCCCTCAGCTCTTCAGCTCAAGGCTAGCACTCTACCACTTGAGCTACAGCGCCACTTCCGGTTTTCTGGTGGTTTATTGGAGATAGGAGTCTCATGGTCTCTCCTGCCCGGGCTGGCTTTGAACCGCGATCCTCAGATCTCAGCCTCCTGAGTAGCTAGGATTACAGGCGTGAGCCACCAGCGCCCGGCCTCTTTTATTTTTTTAATAGTATTTTCTTATTTTAGCAGCCCTTGAAAATACCTTAAAGCCTTACTGTCCCTGTAGGCCTCATTGAGCAGGAAAGGGGTTGTCAGGTTCTTGTGGATTGATACAGTAGTTGTAGCATTATTCAATGTCTTGTAAGGGCTCCTTTTAACATAATGCTTATTTACTGAAATGTGTTTTGTAGCTTCGTCAGCAATTGAAGTGGTTGATATGTGAACTCTGCAGATTATATAACCTCCCTAAACACCTGGATGTTGAGATGCTAGATCAGCCACTCCCCACGGGTCAGGTAAAGTAATGCTTCTCCAGTGTTCACGAGCTGAAATGAACTGTCTCAACCGATGCTGTGATTTTTCTTTTAATCCTCACACAACTTCATTTAGAAAAGTGAGGCTTTTGTGTTCCTGGGCCTTGCTTGGTTTTATTGTAGATTACTAGAAATAACCTTCCCATTCTTAGGAGCCGCTGCTGTTTCTGTGAGCGCTCCAAGCACTGCTCCCCAACCCAGTGTATTGGTTTGAACTGTGTTCCTGATTTCCATAAATGCTCCCCATGCTCAGCCTGTGTCTAGTCCATCTGCCCCAAGTCTGGTACCCCCAAGTGTCAGGACTGTCCTCTGGTCCCTCCCCCTGGCCCAAGCTGTTGCTCTGCCTATCCAGGCATCCGTCCCTGACTTTCACTCCAGTCCCTGAGGACTCAGCTCTTACACCATGTACACCTACGCCCGTCCTGAAGCACTGGCTCCTCACCAGGCCTCCCTTGCCATCCTTCCCTTCTGGTATGGCTTTTTATTTTGCAGTGTCTTCCTGAGTGATTCTTAGTTGGGGGAAATTAAAGAATTATGTTTTTTCTCTTTCTGTGGTCCCTCTTCTGGACCCCCCTGGCTCTTTTGAATGGATCTTGGTAGGTGGGCCTCTAGGGGGGGATGTGCAGCTATCACCCCAAGGGTTTTCTTGTCTGATCTCCTAGAGTGGAATCCATCATTTCCTGGATTCTTGGCTGAGAGCTCATTTCACAGTTTGTCTTGAGCATATTCTGAAGTAAAAGCTTGAGGAAGTATGGAGAACTAGTGTACTTTTGGGGTTCCAGCTTCTGAAAAAAATCACAGTCTGGACAACAATGGGTGTGCATCTTGGTTCTGCTGATTGTTTGCTTCCGCTGTTGGGTGACACCTAGCTACTGTGTGCCTCATTACCCAATTCCTCAGTGATGACCTAACTAATGCGTGTCTATCTACCTACCTTGCTGGTTTGCTGTTGTTGTTGGTGGTGGTGGCTGGTTCTGGGCTTGAACTCAGGGCCTGGTCACTGTCCCCGAGTTCTTTTGCTCAAGGCTCGTACTCTACCCCTTGAGCCACAGCTCTACTTCTGGCTTTTTGTGGTTAATTGGCGACAAGAATCTCCACAACCTTGCCTGAGCTGGCTTCAAACCATTATCCTCAGCTCTCTGGAGTAGTTAGGATTACTGGCACCCAGCCTTTGTTTGTTTGTTTGTTTGCTTTTGCTAATGTTAGTTAAACAAAAGGTGATTTCACTGTTTCAATTTTATGCAATGTGTTGATATTAATCTCACCCCTTTGTCAGTCTCCTTTCTCCTTCCCTTATCCCAAAACAGTATAAGCAGATTTCTTCAGTTTTCATAGTTGGAAATAATCTATTGCAGTGGTATTCATCCTCTTTCTAAATGTATTTCAAAATTATTCATACTTTTTCTCTTTCCTCTCTTGTTTCTTCTTAAGTAGTCCCTTAGATTAATATTCTTTATTTATCCATGAATATTATATATATACACATATATATATTATGCAAATGGGAATATTTGTATGTACATTGTATGTACACTTGTGGGAATATGTATGTCTCATATGAGTGAAAACATACAGAACTTTGTTTTTTGAGCTTGGCTGGTCTCATTCAGCATGATGTCCTCCAATTGTGTCCATTTTCCTCCAGATTACATGATTTAATTTGTCTTTCTTGGCTGTGTACTTTTCCATAGTGTGTGTGTCTGTTGGATACCTGGGTATTCCATTGGCTCTCTTGAGTTACAGGACTGTGGCTCTGGTCTTATGTGGATAATAGAACATAGTTTCTTTTTTTTTTTTTTTTTTGGTTGCGTACCCCTTTCTTTTTTTTTTTTTGGTTCCGGTCATGGGGCCTGAATTCTGGGCCTGGGCGCTGTCCCTCAGCTCTTCAGCTCAAGGCTAGATTCTACCACTTGAGCCACAGCGCCACTTCCGGCTTTTTTTTTTTCTTTTTGCTTATGTGGTGCTGAGGAATCGAACCCAGGGCCTTGAGCATGCAAGGCAAGCGCTCTACCACTGAGCCACCTTCCCAGCCCAGAACATAGTTTCTGAGTCACATAACAAAATGTCCTTATAAATCATCCTTGCATTCCCATAATGAACATCATTAGAATGGGTATAATGCTTTATTGTTGGATTTCTTTTTACTGCTCTGAAGATTGTAATTTATTATTATTTTTTTTCGTGGCTAATTGAAGATAAAGTCTCGTAGACATGCCTACTAGGGCTGGGCTGGCTTTAAACAGCGATCCTCAGGTCTCAGCCTCCTAAGTAGCTAGGATTACAGGCGTGGGCCACTGGAGCCTGCCTTACTTCTCTTACTCTTCCTGTGTCCTGTTAATGAATATTGAATCTCTAGATTCCTGTTTTACATGTCCCTTAGCTATTCTTTTGTTTTTAATTCTCTGGTCATCTTTCAGCCATATTGAAGGTCTTGTTTCAATTTTGTCTTCTTAAACACACCTAGTTCCATGAAGTCCACTGCCCTCTGGTTAGCTCTCTACATTTGTTTCTCCCTTTCCTCTCTTTAAAATCTCTCTCTCTCTCTCTTTTTTTTTTTTGGTCAGTTGTGGGTCTTGAACTCTGGGCCTGGGCGCTGTCCCTCAGCTCTTCAGATCAAGCCGAGCGCTCTACCACTTGAGCCACAGCGCTACTTCGGTTTTCTGCTGGTTTATTGGAGATAAAGAGTTTCATAGACTTTCTTCCCCGGGGTGGCTTTGAACTGTGATCCTCAGATCTCACCTCCTGAGTAGCTAGGATGACAGTGAGCCACTAACAATGGCTCTCTTTAAAATCTTTACATTTTTTCTTCAGAAATTTCTTGCCCTTCACATAAGGATTCCTTCCTTCCTTCCTTCCTTCCTTCCTTCCTTCCTTCCTTCCTTCCTTCCTTCCTTCCTCTCTGTCTCTTGTCTCTGTCTCTTTCTCTCGTGGGGAGGGGATGTAGTAGCTTCACAAAGCTATTGTTGAATGGACCAGGGAGATTTTCCAGTCGTTTGGTTTTCTTCCCTGCTCGTGTTTCCAGGCCCTCGTTGGCCTTGCCAGCGTGGCAGTTTTCTAGAGCTGGTTGCAGCCGCTGCCGCGCATGGGCAATGCTGGTCTGTGTCTCCCTTCCGCCTGCGCGCATGCGTGGTGCTGGGTGCTGGGCCGCGTGTCTCCCTTCCGCGAGGCGGATTCCACCCCCTCGTAGATCCGTGCTCTGGCTGTGGCTGGCGGGAAATAGCCCAGTCGCCCCAGATGGTTAAGGAGCAATAAGTTACAACAGCAGCATGTCTTTCCTCTGTGCCTCTCTCACTCCAAGAGGTGTCCTGTGGAGGGGAATCCTTACCAGGTGTGGGGGCCAGGTACAGCAGCGGAGACGAATCCTGTGACGGGTTCCAGGGGTCCTCCTCTTTACCTGTGTCAGACCTGGCCTGCTCTTATCTTTTTATTCCCCTTAGATCCAAGCTTGTTCTCATTGGCTAGCACTCTACCCAGTGAGCCACACTTCCAAGCCCCTGGCGTGGCCCTCTGGCTGCATCCCGGACCCACCTGCCTGAGCCTTCCTGCCTCTCAGCCCTTTTGGATCCCAGTCATTTCTGTGGGTCTTGGAAGGAAGGCTGCATTACAGCTGAGTGGGATTCGTCTTAGGATTTCACTCCCCTCACTCTCATCTTTGTGTTAACTTACTTACCCTTTAGGTGGCGGGGCTTTATTATTCCTTTGTAAAAATGAAGGGCCAGGACAGGCACTGGTGGCTCACGCCTGTAATCCTAGCTACTCAGAAGGCTGAGAACTGAGGATCGTGGTTCAAAGCCAGACCAGACAGGAAAGTCCATGAGACTCTTATTTCCAATGAACCACCAGAAGTGGTAGAGCACTCGCCTTGAGCTGAAGAGCTCAGGGAAAGCACCCAGGCCCAGAGTTCAAGCCCCAAAACCAACAACAAAAAAGATGGGTTTGCTGGCCCCTGACTTGGTGGTCTACACACCTGAATTACTTTGAAATGGTGCTTGAAATTCTCGGGGGTCAGTTCTGAAATGCTCACAGTTCAAAACTGTGCACCTCACTTGTGCTAGGCACCTTTAGGGCAGGTATGTTGTTCAGATACCAAACCCCCTGGGGAACAAGAGGTCCCCCCATCTTCCTTCCCGTGCTCACTACAGTCTGGTGCAAACCTTCTGGCTCTTTGCATTGGTGTGTGCATCCGGCTCACCAACCCTAAGTCATGTTTTTCTTAAGAATCACAGTGTTGGGCTGGGAAGGTGGCTCAGTGGTAAGCGTGCTTGCCTTGCATGCATGAGGCCCTGGGTTCGATTCCTCCGCACCACATAAGCAAAAAGAAAAAAGCCAGAAGTGGCGCTGTGGCTCAAGTGGTAGAGCGCTAGCCTTGAGCTGAAGAGCTGAGGGACAGCGCCCAGGCCCAGAGTTCAGGCCCCACGACTGGACCCCCCCACCCAAAAAAAAATCACAGTGTTACAGATGCGTGCACACTGCTGAGATCCTGGTTGGCTTAATTTTGTGTCTAGATCTTTGAAATATTCAGGATCCCAACTTAAGCCATGCTGATGGTTAGAGACATGTTTCTGTGCCTTGTCCTAAGGAATCTTGTATTTTGGAATTTTGCCAAGCTTGAACATGCAAGCCTTTCCTAAAAGTCCATTGAAGTTATTTGTCAATCAACATTGAGTTGTGGTCTATAGAGACATATCCTGTAGTAAATAACGTACTTTCAAAAAGAAAATTTACTCTTGAATGTGATTGTTATTTTCAACTTTTTTAGGGGTAGGGAGGGGTACTGAGCCTTAAACTCTGGGCCTGGGCACTGTCCCTTACTTCTTCCTCTCAAGGCTGGTGCGTTTGAGCCACAGCTTTCTTCACTTGTGACTTTTTGCTGGTTGATTGGAGATAAGAGTCTCAGGGACTTTTCTGTAGGAGCTGGCTTTGAGCTGTGATCCTCAGATCTCAGCCTCCTGAGGAGCTGGAACGATAGATGTGAGCCACCAGCATCCAGCATGTTCTCATTATACTTAGTTTTACGAAGTTTCTGTTCCTCTATCATGCCTGAGCTTTTAAAATGTAAGTCAGTTGAATTTATATACAACTTAAGGCATTTCAAGTAAAAAAGGTTGCCACTTCAGGAATCAGTTTGGAGTATTCATTATAAACAGAATCATATACATATAGCTATATAAATAAAATTTTCATATTTTAAAATTTTTAAAAAAACTTGTTGCCTTTCTTAATATATGACCAGTTGTCTTTGTTTCTAAGACAACTATTACATTGAATTATTCAGAATGGATTCTAGCCAGGCGCCAGTGTCTCACATCTGTAATCCTACTACTCAGGAGGCTGAGATCTAAGGATCAGGGTTCAAAGCCAGCCTGGGAGGAAAGGCTGTGAGACTCTTATTTCCAGCTAAACACCAAAAAGCCAGAAGTGGAGCTGTGGTTCAAGTGGTAGAGTGCCAGCCTTGAGTGAAAAAAGCTCAGGGACAGTGTCCATGCCCTGAGTTCAAATGCCAAGGACTGGCGTGCGCGCGTGTGCACACACATGCGCGTACATACACACACACACACACACAAACAATAACAATAAAACCAGAATGGATTCTTTTTTTAAGAAGCTGGTAACTATTATCTGGATTTAAAAATAAGTGTTGGAAGTGGCGCTGTGGCTCAAGTGGTAGAGTGCTAGCCTTGAGCTGAAGAGCTGAGGGACAGTGCTCAGGCCCAGAGCTCAAGCCCCATGACAGACCAAAAAAAAAAAAAATCTCTAAAAATAAGTGTTCATCTTTTAATAAGCTGTCTGTCAGTAGAACCCGAGTGAGAGAAGTTTTGTGTGTGTGTGTGTATTCTGTGGTATGTGGCATGTATAGCCCTGGCAAATTTTTTCTGTTTCAGAATGGAGCAACGGAAGAGGTGACCTCAGAAGAGGAGGAGGAGGAAGAGATGGTGGAAGTAGGTATTTATGTATGAATCGCATTTCACAGACATCTTTTTGTTATTCTCTGGTCCCATCCCGTTTCCCCCCCCCCAAAAAAAAACAAAAACAAAAAAACTAGGGCTTGAACTCAAGGCCTGGATGCTGTCCCTGAGCTTCTTTTTACTTAAAGCTAGCACTCACTCTACCACTTGAGCCACAGTGCTATTTGTGTTTTTTTTTTTTT
>NW_012267231.1:17496877-17512176 GCF_000151885.1 Dipodomys ordii | reverse complement strand
TCAGGCCCCACGACTGGACCCCCCCCACCCCCAAAAAAAAAGAAGCTAGCACTCTACCACTTGAGCCACAGCGCCACTTCCAGTTTTCTGAGTGGAGATAAGAGTCTCATGGACTTTTCCTGCCTGGGCTGGCTTTGAACCGTGATCCTCAGATCTCAGCCTCTTGAGTAGCTAGGATTACAGGAGTGAGCCATCGGTGCCCAGCAAGATTCCATCTCTTAATTTGTAAAAAGCCAGGCTGAAGGTATGGCTCAGGTGGTAAAGCACCAGCTGTGAACAAGCAAGCCAAGCAAGAGTATAAGCCCCAGTATGGAGGGTGAGGTAGGGTGGGAAGGGGGAGGTAGCAGTCTCAGCTGGGCATGATGGTCCACACCTGTAATCTCAGCACTTGGGAGGGTGAGGTCATAGATTGTGTTACAGGTTAGCCCGGGCTATGTACCAAGACCCTGTTTGAAATCCAAAACAAGCAAAAAGCCAAACCAAAATATGATAGCACCTCAGTTTCTCCTTTCCCATTCCATTCTTGGTGGTGGGTTCAGTGCTGTGGTTAACAGCTAGGACTCTGGCCTGGTTTAGTTCTCTGGTCTGTTGACAGCCGCTGTGTGCCCTGTGCAGATCACTGGACGTCTGTGTATACTTCATCCTCACACCTACCCTCAGACGTGGCCTTCATGTGTTGAGATTCAGTATCTTTCTCCTCTATGAAGCTGGCCTTCGCTTTGTCCTGCCCAGACCAAACAAATCAATCTTCTCATTCAGTATGTCAGGATGAGGGGTTTCTAGTGGAGCTTGAACCCTGGGCCTGAGTGCTGTTCCTGGGCTCAAGGCTAGAGCTCTGCCACTTTGAGCCATAGCGCCAGTTCTAGTCTTCTGGTGGTTCATTGGAGATAAGGGTCACACAGACTTTCTTGCCCAAGCTGGCTTTGAACCCTGATGCTCAGATCTCAGCCTCCTGAGTAACTAGGATTACAAGTGTGAGCATCAGTGTCCAGCCTATTTTGTCTTTTTGTTGTTGTTGTTGGTCATGGGGCTTGAACTCTGGCCTGGGTACTGTCCCTGCACTCTTCAGCTCAAGGTGAGTGGTCTACCACTTGAGCTACAATGCCACTTCTGGTTTTCTAGTGGTTTATCGGCAACAAGAGTCTCACAGACTTTCCTGCCCAGGCTGGCTTTGAACTGTGATCCTTAGATCTCAGCCTCCTGAGTAGCTAAGATTATAGGCGTGAGCCACCGGCGCCCGGCTCCTATTTTGTCTTAATGTTGAGGGGCCATCTGGTTTTACATGTCATTGTAAGATTTTGTTGATAACAGGTTCAAATACCTTAAATCTTTTGATTCTTGACTCAGTGGACTATGTTAACAGCACTTTTATGTTTCAGGGTGCCGTGTGTGGTTCAGTGCAAGCTTCAGATAGACTCATGAAAGAACTCAGGGACATATATAGATCGCAGAGCTACAAATCAGGTAAGGGCCTGTGGGGTCTGTGCTCACCGGGCTGTGCTCTGCTGCCCTCCTGACAGTGTCCTTATTATGGAACTGGATGGAATATTCTGGAAGATATAGGAGGTAGAATGAAATGAGTTTGTTAATAATAAGGAGTTTGTGGATTTCATTAAAGAATCCCCTTAATTGTGGGCTGTAACTCTCCGTGAAGGCATTGAGTTCCTGTGGTAGTTACAGTCTAGCTTGTTGCCTTCCTTTATGTACTTACCTCAGCATGGTAGGTGTAGGGCCGCAGGATGCGTGACCACCGTGTCTGTGTCTTCACAGGGATGTACTCAGTGGAGCTCATAAACGACAGCCTGTACGACTGGCATGTGAAACTACACAAGTAAGCACCGATCCAGGCGCGACGCTGCCAGCCGAGCGAGCGAGGGCCTCCTCTTCCCAGAGTGTTGCCTGTGCACTTTGGTGTTTACATATTTAGACTTCGTTTCTCTGGAAGTCATTCTCAGATTATTAAAATGAGCCAGCCCTTCCTTCCTTTCTCCCTCCCTCTCTTCCTCCTTCTGTTCCCTCCCTCCTTCCCTTCCTCCTTCCCTCTTTTCTTCCCTTCTTACCTCCTTTCCTTTCCTCCCTTTTCCCACCTCTCTCCCTCTTTTTATCCCTCCCTTCCTTCTATTTGTACTGGGGCTTGAACTCAGGCCTGGCTCTGTCCCTGAGCTCTTTTGCTCAAAGCCAGCACTCTACCACTTTGAGCTACACTTTTGGTTTTCTGGTGGTTAATTGGAGATAAGAGTCTCACAGAGTTTCTTGCCTAGTCTGGTTTTAAATCACAAACCTGATCTCAGCCTTCTGAGAAGCTATGATTACAGGTGTGAGCCACTGGCACCCAGCAAAAGGAGCTATTTCTGAGGCCTCACAGTTAAGAGCGGAGGAGTATATATTGTCATGAGATAGTGTTGTATGGAGTTCTTGAGACAATGGCAAATTGGAAACAGAAGTATCTTTGTGGCATCCGTGTTTATGGAACACCTGTAGACAATTCAGTTTCATGATGATTTGACTTGATGGTCTTACCAGCAGCAGATCCCTATTCTTGAACCTCTTGGCTAGTAACACAAATTTTTGGAAGCATATTATTACTTTATATTATTTATATTTTTTGAGTTCATGAGACAATTCTGTCCATGCGCCTGTTTCTTTTTAGAAGGACTGCTAGCTTGTCGATTGCCAGTGCTGGAGTTGCTCTGTGTGTGTGTCCCCAGTTGTGGAGAGGTGGTCCTGCCTGCAGCGCCCACTTACAGCTCAGGCCTGGAGCCGCCTGGGGCCCTGGGGCAGTTCTCTAGGTTTGAGTTCCCCTGGGAAGGTTCGCTAACCTGTTTTGAATTGGCTTTCGTTTTGCTGTTCCTAGGGTGGACCCCGATAGTCCTCTGCACAGCGATCTTCAGATCCTAAAGGAAAAAGAAGGCATAGAATATATTTTGCTTTGCTTCTCTTTTAAGGTAAGAAAATAGGAATGGAATTCCATGTGCTTCTAATGGGAGTGTGTATTTATGCCAGTGGCCTTGGAAAACAGTTGGGCATTATCTGGTAAAATAGAAGCTACTCCTATCAGGTAGTTCAGAAATTCTCTGAACTAAGTGCAGGGAGCACCTAGACACACCAGGAGACACAGTTTTATATGTCTACTTATGGCAATGTATTTCCAGATAGATGTGCATACATATATGTGAATACCTTATATATATATATATACATATAGATAGGTAGATAGATCACACACACATGCATATACCTACACAAACCTACATCTATTCAGGATAGCATTATTTTACCCTAGAGAAAAATGATCCCATGTTCCAAAAAATGGAGAATTATGGTATTCATAAAACAGGACATAGCTGTGTGTAGCAGGAAAGGCCATTTGAACCCTTGTTGCTTTAGTTTATTTGTCAGGTCGGATCTTGTATTTCTGCACAAGCTAGCCTCTCAGATCAGTTTGTTTTTTGAGATAGTCTTGCTGACTTTTTTCCACCCATGCTGGTCTTGAATCCTAATCCTCCTATCTCGGCCTCCTGCAATAGCTGGGATTACAGGCATGACCACCTTGTCCAACCACTACTTTCTTGAAATAGCCCCAAAGTCTGTGTTTTCTTTCATTGTTGTTCCTGCTCAAACTCTTGTGCTTGTCAGCTGATGTGTCTTCCTGGAATGTGAATCTGGCATATAGTCACTGAAGTTGCTGACAACTTTTCACTTGTACTGATTTTATGAGGTAGTCCGTGAAAAGCCAAGGTAGGACAATAAATGCCAGAGACTAGAGGCAGTGCTTTCATTGGGGTATGCGTGGCGAGGCGGGAAGTGGCTGGCAGTCTGTTGGATTTGTGTTTCTGGATGATAGCTCTTGCTGGAAAGAAGGGCCTGCCCTAGGGTCCTAGGATTCTTTGAGAGCACTGGGAAGAGAGCGCACTTGACTCATGTTTACTGACCTGTGAGGTGCCCCGTAGCTGAATCACCAGGTGTGGGACTTGGCAGACGTTGGAGGATAACAGCTAAGACTCAGAGAGAGCGCGTCACGGAAGGTGCTGAAACTGAGCATGTGTGGAAGCGTGGCTGCGATGGCTGAAAGCCAGAGTAAGCATAGGCGCGTGGCTGCGCCCGCAGCAAGCGATCTGTGTGAGCCTGCGCTTCTGCTTTTCATCCTAGCAGTTCAGGAGGTAGCGATAGAGGGGATCACGGTTGAAGCTAGCCAGGGAAAAAAGCTTGGAAGACCTCTTCCAACCAGGAGCTGGGTGCAGGGACGTGTGTCTGGCATCCTACCCGCGCAGGAGGCCAGAGTCAGGAGGACTGTGGTGCCAGGCCAGCCTGCGGGAACCAAGTTAACCCGTCCTCGCCCCAAGTGCACATGATGGCAGTGCCTGTCATAAGTAGGAGAGCACCAGAGAACGCCAAAAGAGACCCTAGCTCGAAATAGCTAGAACCAAGTCCTGCACTCCTGGCTCAACTGATGGCGGCACCTGCCTGTCAAGGATGAAACCCTGCTTCAGACCCCAGAAAGAAAGGGAGATGACTTCTGACTTTTCACACCACATCTAAATTGAGTTCTGAGGTAGAACTTCAAGAAGCGTTCATATAACTCAACTGCTTTTGCTGGAAAGTACTGACTCCTTACTTGGCCTGTACATTCACTAAGAGAAGGAGGGAAGCTGGGCCTCTGTCTCCATTTTGCTCTGAGCCGCTCACCTGGCAGCCACCTTGAGATCCTGGGAGGACAGGACAGGACGGACGGATGGACGGACAGAGGATGGATGGATGGATGGATGGATGGATGGATGGATGGATGGATGGATGGATGGATGGACAGATAGCTCTCACAGGAGGGTTCCCCAAACCCCAAGCTGTCCAGCGATGACAGCCTCTCCACACCTCCTTCCAAGTGACCACCAGATCGTGACCAGGCAGCCCAGTGCTGTTTAATGATCACTCACGCCCTTCATCCCCACCCAGAGTCCATTCTCTAGTTAAACCTAAGGCTCATGTCTGTACCATTCAGAGGTGGGCTCACTGTCTCTTCATGTGGCTATCTGTTCCTTTAAAAAAAAAAAAGGTTTATAGAAACAAATTTATATTTACTTAGGGAGAAGTAGGATTGGGAAGAGGTGACCCATGCCTTCAGAGCTGGGCGGATTGTGGATGTGCTAGGAAGAACATGGCTGGTTTGTGGTAACTTGTCTTTAACTATTTGAAGGACTGTAGATTGGGAAACATGAGTTTATTTGTTTATTCGATGAACACAGGGCATATACGCAGAACCAAAAGTCAAGTGATAAAGATCAGTTTTCAACTCAAGTCAACTCGGTAGTAAGGAAGGGGTTTGTAACTATTCAGGGTCTTCTTTCAAAAGTAGAAGGCTCTATGAAAGAGGGTGAGAGGAAGGGAAGAGAGAAAAGAATGGAGGATGAATAGTTTCACAATCAGTGCTGCTCTGTGTGCAGTGAAGGGTCCCCAGTGGAAGCTGGGGCCGATAAGCAATTGAGAGCCAGGGAAGAGAAAGCAATGGGGAATTATTCTGAGCAAAAGATATGCATGTCTGAATTAGCATAAAAAATGGCTACGCTTCTATTGGGAGGCAGAGATTGGGGTGTGATGATTGAGGCCAGCCTGGGCTTAGGTTTGTGAGATTCCCTCTGAGAGGCTGGCAAGAGGTGATGCGCCTTTTTTTTTGTTTTTGGTCCAGTCGTGGGGCCTGAACTCTGGGCCTGGGCGCTGTCCCTCAGCTCTTCAGCTCAAGGCTAGCGCTCTACCACTTGAGCCACAGCGCCACTTCCGGCTTTTTTCTTTTTGCTTATGTGGTGCTGAGGAATCGAACCCAGGGCCTCAGGCATGCAAGGCAAGCGCTCTACCACTGAGCCACCTTCCCAGCCCCGCACCTTTCATCTTGGTGACAAAGGGAGGCACAAATAGGATCGTAGTTGAGGCATAGAGTAAGACTTTATCTTGAGAATAACAGACTCACTTGCTTAGGGTGCCTGCCTAGCAAGCGTGAGGCCCTGGGTTCAAACCCTAGGGCTGCCAAACAAACCAACCAAACCCCAAACAGAAGAAGTAGCAAAATGTATGCCTGTAATCCCAGCTTCTCAGGAGGTGGAGGGAGACAGTAGAATCACAGTTGGAGGCCAGCTCCATCTCGAGGTGGCAAGAGATCCTAGCTAAAAACCAAAGTAAAAGCCAAAAAAGAATGAATGATAGGTCAAGTGGTAAAGCCTGACCCTAAATTCAATCCCCAGTAGTATACTGTAGAAAACAAACAACGAACAGCTAGAAGGTCAGTGCCTCTGATTGGCAATCAGGTAACGTTAAGATCCTTGTAAAAAGCCTGATTCTGTTTCTGAGTTAGGATACTAACTGAAGCTTAAACTCAAGCTCAAACCTTCATTTTAGCAGCGATCTCTACCTTTTTAAAAATCTTGAACTCAGCTTGAGGGCTGTCCCTCAGCTCTTCAGCTCAAGGCTCTCTACCTCTTGAGCCACAGCACCACTTCCAGTTTTCTAGTAGTTTATTGGAGGTAAGAGTCTCGCAGACTTTCCTGCCCAGGTTGGCTTTGACCACGATCCTCAGATCTCAGCCTCCTGAGTAGCTAGAATTACAGGCCCAAGCCACCAGCACCCAGTTTTAAAGAATTTCTTAACACAAAGGTAGATCTCAACACATATTCGAAAATATAAATAACAGGAGAGTGAATGAAGTTCCACTTCTTCAAGCTTTCTATCCCTGCCTTTCATTATGCTGTCAAATTAAGATAATAAAGGAGATTATAATAGTCATTAAGTTGGTAACTGTGCCCGTAGATTTTCTGATTTGCAATAGAAATCTGAGATGATCTATTATATTTGCTTTTTGTTCCTTTGCCAAGAGGATTAAATTTTCTTTTCTTTTTCTTTCTTTTTTTTTTGGTTGTTGGGAGGGCTTGAACTCAGGGCCTAGGTGCACTGCCCCTGAGCTTTTTTGCTCAAAGGTAGCACTCTACCACTTGAGCCATAAGGCCACTTCTGGTTTTCTTGTGGTTAATTGGAGATAAGAGTTTCACGGACTTCCCTGCCCAGGCTACCTTTGAACCTCAATCCTCAGATCTCTACCTCCTGAGTACCTAGGATTATAGGCAAGCCCAGCTGAATGGTCATAATTTTTGTGTGATGGAGTCCCCCAGCTTCCCTCTTTCCACAAATCAAAGGAAACATGTGTGTGTGTATATATATATATTTATGTGTGTGTGACGTGTATATATCCATATGTATATATATGTAGATCCATATATCTGATATATATGGATATATACACATCACACACACATATATATGGATATATACACATATCACATATATACTGTATAGGTTATATAAAATATATTTTGTATATATAACATATACATGAATGCATATATTGTATACATATTTACATATATTGTTTTCAAGCATCTTTAGACTATCTCATTGTGATGCTGTCACCAAAGCCTCAGGCAGAGGGTCATAGTGGGCCTGACAGTCTTGTGACATGGCTATCGCTTTTTGTCCTTTTTACGGCATTCTTCCTGGCTACAGATTTGTAGAACAGCAGGCACTTTGTATTCCCAGGTCAAATTATTCAGGAGCATTGTATCTCAGTTAATATCTGAATGATGGCAAAGAATTCAGGTCTTCTGCATTCTTTTTTTTTTTTTTTTGCCAGTCCTGGGGCTTGAACTGAGGGCCTGGGCGCTGTCCCTGAGCTTCTTTTACTCAGGGCCAGTGCACTAGCTCTTGAGCCACAGTGCTACTTCTGGCCTTTTCTGTGTATGTGGGACAGAGGAATCAAACCCAGGGCTTCATGCATGCTAGGCAAGCACTCTACCACTGAGCCACCTTCCCAGCCCATCTTCTGCATTGTTTTTTTTTTTTGGGTCCAGTTGTGGGCCTGAACTCTGGGCCTGGGCGCTGTCCCTCAGCTCTTCAGCTCAAGGCTAGCGCTCTACCACTTGAGCCATGGCGCCACTTCGGCTTTTTTTTTTTTTTTGCTTATGTGGTGCTGAGGAATCGAGCCCAGGACCTCATGCATGCAAGGCAAGCGCTCTACCACTGAGCCACCTTCCCAGCTCCATCTTCTGCATTCTTAAACTCAGGTGACTTTCGACCCCATTTCCTGGTTTGGCCTTCTGGCTTACCCTGCTGTGAACTTGAGGAGGTCAGAGAAAATAGCTGAGGTTTTGCTGTGCGCGCGCGTGTATGCGCACACATGTGGTGTGTGTGTGTGTGTGTGTGTGTGTGTGTGTGTGTGTGTGTGTTGGTCAGGGGTCAGCTCTTCAGCTCAAAGCAAGTGCTCTACCACTTGAGTCACAATGCCACTTCTGGTTTTCTGGTGATTTATTGGAGATAAGAGTCTCACAGATGTTCTTGCCCAGGCTGGCCTTGAACCTTGATCCTCAGATCTCAGCCTCCTGAGTAGCTAGGCATTACAGGCATGAGCCGCTGGCACCTGGCTCTTTTGCTGCTTATTGTTCCTTCCAGTATAAACCTGTGTATTTGCGGGCGTGCATATGGCTGGATGGCACAAATTGGCTTTAAGAATGCATTAGTTTCCGTGAGTCCATATTGTTGGGGCATCAGCCCTGGAGACAGTTTGTCTTCAGGTTCCCTGGCCTCTCCTGATGAGAGCCAGGGCGTGTCTGGTTCCTTGCTGCCTCAGGAAGGTGAGGGGCAGCCGCCACCTTGGCCATCTGTCCAGCAAGCAGTTGTGCTCTAGTACTGCATTAGCATCTCTGCTTCAGTTTGTAGTGACATGATACTTTCATTCTCTGGAATCTATGTCCAGAACTAAGACTGTGGAAAGAACTGTGCTTATTAGTCTGAGAAGTGTCGAGGTTTATTCTCATCGGCGAGCTCATCTTCCTTCGCTGTTGTTAAGTCTGGCGATCTTTCTTCCGACCTGCTTAACGGAGGGCTGAACTCAGGGCCTGGCGTGGTTCTGCTTGAGCCAGGCCCTAGTGTTTCGTTTTCAGATGAGGTCTCCCAATTCACTTTGCCTGAGCTTGATCCCTGATCCCTGATCCCTGATCCTTGAACTGGGCTCTGCCTACCTCAGCCTCCCAGGCATTTTCGGCCACAAGTGTATGCCTTCCTGCCTGGTGCCCCAACCTCCACTTATTTAAATTGGTGCATATTAATTGTGCAGTGTGGAGAGTGCTTGTGATGTTTCTACACAGGATGTAGTGTACTTTGGCCATCATCACCTCTTCTGCTACTCGAAAAAGTACACTCTTTCTCCCACCCCTTACAAAAATCTTACTGCAGTCTTTCACATATATATGCATGCTTGAATTCTCCTCTACCTTCTCTCCCTTTTTTTTTGTCTGGCATGGGGCTTGAACTCTGGGCCTGCACGCTGTCCCTTAGCTCTT
The DNA here is from genome assembly GCF_000151885.1 of Dipodomys ordii. Taxonomy (NCBI): domain Eukaryota; kingdom Metazoa; phylum Chordata; class Mammalia; order Rodentia; family Heteromyidae; genus Dipodomys; species Dipodomys ordii. The sequence goes on along the minus strand of NW_012267231.1, from coordinate 17,502,802 downwards.
CAGCTCAAGGCTAGAGAGCTACCACTTGAGCTACAGCGCCACCTCCAGTTTTCTGGTGGTTTATTGGAGATAAGAGTTTCACAGACTTTCCTGCCTGGGATGGCTTTGAACCATGATCCTCAGATGCCAGCCTCCTGAGTAGCTAGGATGACAGGTGTGAGCCATCAGCGCCTGGCTCTCTACTTTCACTCATTCCCCTCCCACCTCCTGCTGCTTCCTCCCCCAGCAATCTTTTCTTTACCTTTTGTCATTTTTCTTTAGATGTAGCTTCTGAATAATAGAGATAACTGGCAGTATTTAGCCTGCCTGCCTGCCCTCCCTGCTCTCCTCCTTCCTTTCCTACTTTTTACCTGTACTAATGCTTGAACTCAGGGCCTAGGCACTGTTCCTGAGCTGTCTTTTTGTCTTTTGCTACTACTTGAGCCACAGCACCACTTCTGGCTTTTTCTGAGTTAGTTTATTGGAGATGAGAGGTTCACAGATTGTCCTGCCAGGCTGGCTTCAAACTGTGTTCTCAGATCTCAGCCTCCTGGGTAGCTAGGATTACGGGTGAGAGTCACCAGTGTCCCGCTTTTTTCCCTCTATGTCCCCTGCTGAGTCCCCTCTGTGTCCCCGCTGTGTCCAGCTGTGTCCTCGCTGTGTCCCGTGGTGTCCCGCTTTTTTCCCTCCCTTCTTCCCTCCTTCCTTCCCTACTTCCTTCCCTTCTTGCCTTTTGGACCAGTCTTGGGGGACTGACTTCAAAGTCAGGGCCTGAGCTTTTCTGCCCAAGGCCAGTGCTCTACCTCTTTGAGCCACAGCTCTGCTAGTATTTGTCTTTCTGAGTCTGGCTTATTCTGCATAATCTAGTGTTCTACCTATTTTCTTCATAACTGAACGTTCTCTGTACTGCCCACCTTGTGAGATGTGGTCTCAATCACTCAGCCTTTGCCTAGGCTGACCTCAGACTTCTATGCATGAGTAGCTATGATCTTTGACTTATAATTGAAGCACTTGGTCCACTGCATTTAGTGTTGGTGCTGACATTTGAGTTTCAATATACCATTTTATAGATGGTTTTCTTTTTAAAATTTTAGTTATTTATGTGGCAACCAAAGAATTGAACCCAGGGGCCTCGTGCATGCTAGGTGAGCACTCTACCACCAAGCTACACTCCCAGCTCCTGTAGATGGCTTTCTATCTGCTTTGGATCAGATCATACATGTGTCTATACAGCTTTCTAAGTTATTTTAACATCTTCTCAATAGTATAGTATTGAGGATGTTCCTAAAATTAAACTTGTGCTTTTCAGGATAACTTTCCGTTTGATCCTCCCTTTGTTCGAGTGGTGTTACCTGTTCTCTCAGGAGGGTAAGTTGAAGTGATTGTTTTTATCTTAGATATTAAGTGTGCATCAAGAATCATTAGGACAGCCAGCTAAATGCTAGGGTGGCTGGGTTTGGGGACCCTATTCAGAGTCATTATTACAAATCATTAAGTTGTTCCTAGGTAATTTTCAGTGGTGCCTATTTATATGTTTATCATTTAAAAATTGAGTGTTCCAGCTGGGCACCGGTGGCTCATGCTTGCCTGTAATCCTAGCTACTCAGGAGGCTGAGATCTGAGGATCGTGGTTCAAAGCCAGCCTGGGCAGGAGAGTCCATAAAAGTCTTTATCTCCAATAAACCACTCAGAAAACCGGAAGTGGCGCTGTGGCTCAAGTGGTAGAGTGCTAGCCTTGAGCTGAAGAGCTGAGGGACAGCACTCAGGCCCAGAGTTCAAGTCCCATGACTGACAAAAACAAAACAAAAACTGAGTGTTCCCTGGTACCAGTGGCTCACTCCTGTCAACCTAGCTGCTCAGGAGGCTAATTTGAAGACCCTGGTTCAAAGCCAAGCCTAGGCAGAAAAGTCCATGAGACTCTTAGCTCCAATGAATTATAAAACACACACACATATACACACGCACGCACACATGCACACATGAGTGGTAATTGTCATGTCTAGCTTTCCTCAGTTTCCTCTGGCTGCTTTGTGGTCAGAAGTCCTTTGGATGGTGTGGAAAGGTCAGATTAGTTATCAAATGTTCTGTAGACCCCAAACTAGGAACAATTAAGTCACTGAGAAATTTCAAATGCTTAGCTTCTTGTGGAGATAATTCATTGTGTTGTAAGTCTAAAAGTTTCTAGTTCCTATGTTGATCATTGCTGCTTTCAAGATAGTAATAATGACATTTAACTTATAAGCATGGGTAGCAGGTGACAGTGGCTCATGCCTGTCATCCTAGCTACTCAGGAGGCTGAGATCTGAGGATTGCGGTTCAAAGCCAGCCTGGGCAGGAAAGTCCATGAGGACTCTGATCTCCAATAAACCACCAGAAAATTGGAAGTGGCGCTGTGGCTCAAGTGATAGAGTGCTAGCCTTGAGGTGAAGATCTGAGGGACAGCGCCCAGGCCCTGAGTTCAAGCCCCACGGCTGACAAAAAAAAAAGAAAGAAAAATCGGTAGACTCTTACATTTATTTACCCGGGAAAAAAAACCCGGACTTGAGGTGTGGCTCCAGTGGTACAGTGCCAGATGAGATGATTAAAAAAAAAAATAGGAGCAAGAGTGCCCAAGCCTTGAGTTCAAGTCCTAGTGCCAGCAAGGGGAAAAAAAAGTATTTTTTTTTGGGGGGGGGTCCGGTCGTGGGGCCTGAACTCTGGGCCTGGGCGCTGTCCCTCAGCTCTTCAGCTCAAGGCTAGCGCTCTACCACTTGAGCCACAGTGCCACTTCTGGCTTTTTTCTTTTTGCTTATGTGGTGCGGAGGAATCGAACTCAGGGCCTCAGGCATGCAAGGCAAGCCACCTTGAGCCACCTTCCCAGCCCCCCCAAAAAAGTATTTTTATTAAAGCGTCCCTGAGCTCTTTTGGATTAGATAATAAAAAAGCTTTTCCTATCCCAAAGCCTCATAATCAGTTTTGAAAGATGAGTATTAGGTAATCCAGTCAAATATTCACATACATAAAATAAATTTGACCTTTTTTTGTCTCTTGCTTATAACTCTAGTCATTTTCCAGCTAGGCCCTCGTGGTTAGGTTTTTCTCGGTGGAAGCCGTTCTGATGGCCCAGCATGGCGGTGAACGCAGGCCTGGTGGCTGGCTCACTGGTGGAGCTTGGATTCATCTCAGTTAACGGGCCCAGCAGGGGAGAGGGAGTCAAGTACAGGACTTGTCTTAGAGGTGAATGAGCAGACCGGGCAGGGGCGACTCCCGCAGAAGTCTCCTCTGTCTTCATGATCAGAGCCAGGCGGGGGCTAAAGGGACTGCGGAGTGCAGTGCGCACGCGCTCCTTTGGGCAGGGTTGCACTTGCCAGGCCTTCCCGGCACGGGAGCGATGGCAGAGCAAACCCAGCACTCGCCATGTCAGAGCTGTGTTTCGGACGGGGTGCTGAGCCCCTTTTCTTCTGTGTGTTTTATTTCTTCCATCTCCTGTCTTCTATCCTGTTTCTTTATCTTGTCATAGTCAACCTTTTAACTAAAACAACAGCTCTTCATAAGTAATTTAACCTTTATTTCTGATACAGTGCACCCTCATAGAGTACATGTCAAGTGTTGTGCAGCCTGAACCACTCCCTCCTCCTGGAAGGTTCTTGAAGCTGCTCTGTGTGTCCATCCTTCACTGATGGTGCCTACATTCTCTTAGCTGCTGTGGCTCTGTGGCGCTGCCTGTAAAGAGGAGCCTATGAAGTACGGCTTCTTTGATGACGGCTCTGGGCCGTGGCGGAAGAGGCTGCTTTAGGATGGTGACGCGCTCTGAGCTGCAAGTACAAGTGTACCTGTAGCAGGTGGTGGGTTCGAGACCTGGCAGAATTCTCAGCTTCCATGTCCACCGTCTTCCCCAATTCTTGTTATCTTGAGCGTCAGCTATAGACACAACGTTCAAAGCATACTGCAATCTCACACAAAGCAGGGTGAAGTGATTTGTTTTGAGACAGTACAACAGGTTGAATCTTGGGGCTGGGAATGTGGCTTAGTGGTAAAGAGCTTGCCTCGCATGCATGAAGCCCTGGGCTTGATTCCTCTACCACATATACAAAAAAATGGCAGGAAGCCAGGTGCCAGTAGCTCATGCCTATAATCCTAGCTATTCAGGAGGCTGAGTTCTGAGGATCAAGGTTCAAAGCCAGCCTGGGCAGGAAAGTCCATGAGACTCTTATCTCCAACTAACCACCAGAAAACCATAAGAGGCACTGTGGCTCAAGTGGTAGAGCCTTTGCCTTGTGCTAAAGAGCTCAGGGACAGCGCTCAGGCCCGGAGTTCAAACACCAGGACTGGCAAAAAAAAAAAAAAAAGAATCTTGATTTTAGATGATGGCTTTAGAGATGAGCTTTGGTTCCCTGAACAAGTGTTTCAGGCCTGGAGAACTGAAGGAGTCCTGGAGGGCTTCCGGGTGGAATCTCGCCGCACGGCCCTGAGCACAGGTACAGGACACCCGGCTTCTCCATTCTGGAATGTTTGGGAATAAGTTCTTAGGGTTTGTTTGTTTGTTTACTTAAATGTGCTGGTCCTGGGGTTTGCACTCAGGGCCTGGGCACTGTCCCTGAGCTTTTTGCTCAAGGCCAGTGCTCTACCACTTGAACCATAGCTCCATTTCCAGCTTTTTGTTGTTGAATTGGAGATGAGTCTCACAGACTTTCCTGCCCGAGAATCTTCCTAAGTAGCTAGGATGGCATGAGCTGCCAGCACCTGCCTGAGCTCTTAGGTTTTGGCATCTTGCGCATGTTATCTTCTGCAAGGACCACAGGGTATAGAGAATGGCGTGTGTCCCTGTCTTTCAGGTACGTGTTAGGTGGTGGAGCGCTGTGTATGGAACTTCTCACGAAGCAGGTAACTCTTTCCCGCGCTCCCCGATTCTCAGCCGCAGTGAACTACTTCATTGTACAAATAAGGGTCTAAGAAAAGTTCTCTTGTGGGGCTGGGAAGGTTGGTCAGTGGTAGAGCGCTTGCCTTGCATGCATGAGGCCCTGGGTTCAATTCCTAGACATCACATAAGCAGAAAAAGCCAGAAGTGGCGCTGTGGCTCAAGTGGTAGAGCGCTAGCCTTGAGCTGAAGAGCTGAGGGACAGCGCCCAGCCCGAGTTCAGTCCCCATGACGGACCAAAACAAAAAAGTTCTCTTGCAATAGCATCTGCCTTAACTGTATTTATTTTGTTTTAATGCCTCCCACTTTTAGTCACACAAAAGCTATTTAAAGTAACCTAGTGCAGTTATTTAAGGTAACCTAGTGCAGTTATTTACAGTAACCGAGTGCTGGACCAAATGTGCCCCAGATGAAACTGAGGGAGGACCGCTGTGTGTACGTTTAGCTCTCCCCTGGCAGGCGCCTAGAGCATGGCATGCTGTGGGGGCTGTGGCGAGGTTCTGGAAGCAGCCAGAGTCTTCCTGTGTCTGCACTGTTGATGACCCCGTGCCCGGGGTGGGATTTCTGCGTGGAGACAGCGCAGAGCCGCGTCTCAGAGCTGTGTTTCCTTCTGCAGGGCTGGAGCAGCGCCTACTCGGTTGAGTCCGTCATCATGCAGATCAACGCCACCTTAGTCAAGGGCAAAGCTAGAGTGCAGTTTGGAGCAAATAAGGTACTTTTTGTCGTAAGAATCTTATCATGTAAAGTCTTATAATACGTTTCCCCCTATGCTGTGCTTGGCAGGTTTCTTGTCTTGACCTGACTCTGTGAAGCAGTGTGTTTCATTTTTGTTTGGTTTGTTTTCTTGTTAGTAAAATGACCCATCAGAGAATGCCAGAGTATAAGAAAACTAGCCAGATGCTGGTGGCTCACACCTGTCATCCTAGCTAGGAGGCTGAGATCTGAGGATCGTGGTTGAAAGCCAGCCCAGGCAGGAAAGTCCATAAGACTCTTATCTCCAATAAACCACCAGAAAACAGGAAGTGGCGCTGTGGCTCAAGTGGTAGAGC
>NW_012267231.1:17492982-17496827 GCF_000151885.1 Dipodomys ordii | reverse complement strand
GGCAGGAAAGTCCATGAGACTCTTATCTCCAACTAACCACCAGAAAACCATAAGAGGCACTGTGGCTCAAGTGGTAGAGCCTTTGCCTTGTGCTAAAGAGCTCAGGGACAGCGCTCAGGCCCGGAGTTCAAACACCAGGACTGGCAAAAAAAAAAAAAAAAGAATCTTGATTTTAGATGATGGCTTTAGAGATGAGCTTTGGTTCCCTGAACAAGTGTTTCAGGCCTGGAGAACTGAAGGAGTCCTGGAGGGCTTCCGGGTGGAATCTCGCCGCACGGCCCTGAGCACAGGTACAGGACACCCGGCTTCTCCATTCTGGAATGTTTGGGAATAAGTTCTTAGGGTTTGTTTGTTTGTTTACTTAAATGTGCTGGTCCTGGGGTTTGCACTCAGGGCCTGGGCACTGTCCCTGAGCTTTTTGCTCAAGGCCAGTGCTCTACCACTTGAACCATAGCTCCATTTCCAGCTTTTTGTTGTTGAATTGGAGATGAGTCTCACAGACTTTCCTGCCCGAGAATCTTCCTAAGTAGCTAGGATGGCATGAGCTGCCAGCACCTGCCTGAGCTCTTAGGTTTTGGCATCTTGCGCATGTTATCTTCTGCAAGGACCACAGGGTATAGAGAATGGCGTGTGTCCCTGTCTTTCAGGTACGTGTTAGGTGGTGGAGCGCTGTGTATGGAACTTCTCACGAAGCAGGTAACTCTTTCCCGCGCTCCCCGATTCTCAGCCGCAGTGAACTACTTCATTGTACAAATAAGGGTCTAAGAAAAGTTCTCTTGTGGGGCTGGGAAGGTTGGTCAGTGGTAGAGCGCTTGCCTTGCATGCATGAGGCCCTGGGTTCAATTCCTAGACATCACATAAGCAGAAAAAGCCAGAAGTGGCGCTGTGGCTCAAGTGGTAGAGCGCTAGCCTTGAGCTGAAGAGCTGAGGGACAGCGCCCAGCCCGAGTTCAGTCCCCATGACGGACCAAAACAAAAAAGTTCTCTTGCAATAGCATCTGCCTTAACTGTATTTATTTTGTTTTAATGCCTCCCACTTTTAGTCACACAAAAGCTATTTAAAGTAACCTAGTGCAGTTATTTAAGGTAACCTAGTGCAGTTATTTACAGTAACCGAGTGCTGGACCAAATGTGCCCCAGATGAAACTGAGGGAGGACCGCTGTGTGTACGTTTAGCTCTCCCCTGGCAGGCGCCTAGAGCATGGCATGCTGTGGGGGCTGTGGCGAGGTTCTGGAAGCAGCCAGAGTCTTCCTGTGTCTGCACTGTTGATGACCCCGTGCCCGGGGTGGGATTTCTGCGTGGAGACAGCGCAGAGCCGCGTCTCAGAGCTGTGTTTCCTTCTGCAGGGCTGGAGCAGCGCCTACTCGGTTGAGTCCGTCATCATGCAGATCAACGCCACCTTAGTCAAGGGCAAAGCTAGAGTGCAGTTTGGAGCAAATAAGGTACTTTTTGTCGTAAGAATCTTATCATGTAAAGTCTTATAATACGTTTCCCCCTATGCTGTGCTTGGCAGGTTTCTTGTCTTGACCTGACTCTGTGAAGCAGTGTGTTTCATTTTTGTTTGGTTTGTTTTCTTGTTAGTAAAATGACCCATCAGAGAATGCCAGAGTATAAGAAAACTAGCCAGATGCTGGTGGCTCACACCTGTCATCCTAGCTAGGAGGCTGAGATCTGAGGATCGTGGTTGAAAGCCAGCCCGGGCAGGAAAGTCCATAAGACTCTTATCTCCAATAAACCACCAGAAAACAGGAAGTGGCGCTGTGGCTCAAGTGGTAGAGCGGTAGCCTTGAACAAAAGAGCTCAGGGACAGTGCCCAGTCCCTGAGTTCAAGCCCTACAACCAAGAAATAAAAAGAAAAAAAAAAAAAACAGAGAGAGTAGCACCATCACGTAGTTGCTATCTTCCTTCTAGTCTGGCATATTCCAGTAGAAGTCATGAAACTGGGGCACAATGACTCAGTCATTTGAGGTTTCTGGGAACAGAGGTTGCAGGGTAATAGTTAATCTGCAGAGAACTCCATGTACTTCTCCCTCTCCAAGTTTGCATTCACTCTTGATCCTCTGTATTGTCCCCATGTCCCTCCTGTGGGCGGATGAGCGCTGGCAGCCTGCTGGTTTGGGCGGCTCTCTCAGGCTCTGCTTCATCGCCGGCTCTGTGCCCGTTCCCTTGCTGGACCACAGGCCTCCGTGTCACCGCGAGCTAGTGACGCACACTGGGAAAGCCCTGAAGCCAGGGCCTGCTGAGAAGTACTCACGTGATTTCAATCATCCTTATCTGCCTTTTTTTTTTTTTTAAAGTTGAATCTTTTTTTTCCTGAAGTTGTACGTGAGTTTTGCATTTAATGTCTGCTCAAATAGTATGACATTGGGGCTGGGAAGGTGGCTCGGTGGTAGAGTGCTTGCCTTGCATGCATGCAGCCCTGGGTTCGATTCCTCAGTACCACATACACAGAAAAAGCTGGAAGTGGCGCTGTGGCTCAAGTGGTAGAGCTAGCCTTGAGCGAAAAGAAGCTCAGGGACAGCACCCAGGCTCTGAGTTGAAGCCCTAGGACTGGCAAAAAAAAAAAAAACCCAAACAAAACGAAAAACAAAAATCAAACAGTATGACATTGAATTCAATATTTACTAGAAGAGGAGCTATGACTCACGTGCTAAACACCAGCCTTGAGAGAAACAAACCTAAGGGACAGTGCCCAGTGGTGAGTTCAAGCCCCAGAACTGGCACACAGCAGTTGTGTGGTGTTTTCCTACGCTCACAACCCTTAGGGCAAAGGTACAATGGGTGTTTGGAATTCAGACCACGGAGCACCTGGCCCAGAGCAGTAGCGCCTTCACCCTGCACCGGACCTTTGCTCTCAGAGCCTCGTCTACTGATTGCTGACAAGAAGAGAAAAAGTAAAATGAGTCATGTCTCCCGCTCAGTGTTAAAGAGGACAGAGTGAGGGAGAACAGGATGGAGAAGTCGGGAATGAGCAAAGCCGAGCACTTTGCGCCGTGTAGTAAGGTCAGCATTAAAATGGAGTCTGTGTGCCTTGTGAGTTGGCTGTCTGGCGTTTGGTTTTGGCGGTGGTGAGAGTTGAACTCAGGCACGGGGTTGGACTTGCTCTGCCGCCTGAGCCACCCACCAGCCCATTGTGGAGCTACAGGCTTGGCTTCTCCCATTGGCACTTCCCACAGCGCTGGACGACAGCCAGCGGTTGGTTGAGATGTGATCTTGGGAATTTTTGGCCCTAAACATCCTCTTGATCTCTGCTTCCTAGATAGCTGGGACTATAGGAGCGTGCCACCATGCTCAGCTCTGTTGACTGTTGAACATGGTGGGAGCTGACAATATCATCCCCTCCCCATGTCCAGGGGCAGTGGAGGAAGTGGTGCGCTGTGGTCTTTGGGGCTACATTTGTTTGGTTTAGTTCAGCCTCTTTTTTGTAGCTCTCTCATTTTTAGCTCTTTCTGTGCAGACTATTTTTAAATTATCCTTGAGGTGATACTACTGCATTTTTTTGTTTTGTTTTAGTTGTGAGGCTGTGGAGCTTGAACTCTGGGCCTGGGCGCTGTCTCTCAGCTCTTTAGCTCAAGGCTAGCGCTCTACCACTTGAGCCACTGCACCACTTCTGGTTTTCTGATGGTCTATTGGAGATAGAGACTTTCACAGACTTTCCTGCCCAGGCTGGCTTTGAACTGCGACCCTCAGATCTCAGTCTCTTGAGTAGCTAGGATGACAGGCCAGAGCCACTGGCGCCCTGCCTACTGCATTTTTTTTTTTTTTTTTTTTGCTGGTCATGGGGCCTGAACTCTGGGCCTGGGCGCTGTCCCTCAGCTCTTCAGCTCAAGGCTAGCGCTCTACCA
>NW_012267231.1:17484832-17491797 GCF_000151885.1 Dipodomys ordii | reverse complement strand
CAGGGACAGTGCCCAGGCCGAGTTCAAGCCCCATGATCAAAAAAAAAAAAAAAGGACTCTGGGGTGATCTGTTCCACTGTGCTGCTGGATGTTAAGATGCAGGTCAGTTGTGCTTTGGGGCCTCAAATGTAGCCCCAGCTGGGCTCCTGGGAGAAGAGGCCTGCATCCTTACAGGAGTCCTGTGGTGATGGCTGGTGCGGCTGCAGCCTTGCATGAGATGTCTCACTCCGCGTGTCTCCCTCGTGTAGTGCTTCAGCTTAACTGGAAGTGAACACTACAGTTCCTGAGCAAGGGTGTTTGCATCCCGCTCTTTTGCTCGGTCTGTGCCCAGCTCAGGGACACGCGAGTCCACGCTGGGATAGAAGACTTACAGAAGGAAGCCTGGAAGCGTGTTGATTTTTATCGAGTTTTGTTTTTGCTCTTATAAAATTGTAGAGAAGAAAGAACTTGGGTAAATGAGGGTTTAAAAAATGGGGCTCTTCAATTCCCTGTCTGCTTTTAAGCATCCATAAACGTATTTTGCCAGTTTGTATCTGCTTTTATCCAGTCTTGATTGGGAATGTGTGATTCTCTTTCAGAATCAGTATAATCTAGCAAGAGCCCAACAATCCTATAACTCCATCGTGCAGATCCACGAGAAGAACGGTACGTTTCCTCCACCGTGTGCCAGCATGCCATCCTGCCGCCTGCGAAGCTTCCATTAGCATTGCTACTCATCTTCCTTCCCTTTGCTGTTTTTGCTGTAATTTCTAGTACTGTCACAACAGTGAAAAACATGTAACTTGGGCTGCATTTCAAATCTTGGCGCGGGCGGGGCGGCAGTGGTTTGCGCCCAGGACCTTGGCTCCTCTGGAGGCAGAGAGCAGGAGGACTGCGGCTCACGAGCAGCCTGGGCAGGAAAGCGATTGAGACAGTGTGGTGGGTGCCGTCACCCCAGCTCCATGAGAGCTGTCATCCACAAAACGGAGTGTGCAGGCCAGCCGAGGGCAGAAAGAGCCAAGAGACTCTGTCTCAGCGGAAGAGGCTGGGCATGGCAGCCTGCACCTGTCAGCCCTGCCAGGACAGGGAGCCTCAATAGGTGGATGGGGGCCCAGGTGTGTCCCCTGTCAAAAATAACCAGTGTGGAAAAGGGCTGGAGGCGTGGCTCAGCAGTAGAGTACCAAGCAAGCAAGCACGACACAAACTAAGTATTGCCTCCTCGCAAAAAGTAAGTTGACATGAATCCCTCCAGGCCTCAGCGTCGGGGCCAGTGGTGCTGGGTGCATGAATGAATCTTTGCTCACGTGAGATGTAGTAGGATAAGAATTGAGTTAACTGCACCTCTGTATATGTATCGTGTTGTGTTCTTTTGTTTGTTGTTTTCCATGTGTTTCCTTTTAAGCCTGGGTCTTGCTGGCCTCGCTGGCCTCAAACAGTCCTCCTCCCTCTGCTTTCTGGGGACTAGAATGACAGGTGGGCACCACCATGCCCAGCTACAGGCAACTCTGACAAGAACTTACCACGATCGAGTCAGTACAGTAAGATCTGAGCCAAGTGTTTCTGAAACATCTTCAGCTTACGGACTGCTTCTGACCGTTCTCTTCTCACTGCAGAATAACTTTCTTAAAATGGCTTTCACTAATTTACTGACTTGACATTGTGTTAGTATCACAATGCGCGTATTTGAGTGTTGCTTGTTTTTTTTTTTTTGTTTTGTTTTGTTTTAGCAGTGAGGGTAAAAAAACAGAGCTAGACGTGGAAGAGGAGGATCTGGTGTCCGTGTCATTGTGTCACTTTCTTGCTTTAAGGCCTTGGGCAAATCCTGGCATCTCTTTTAGCCTTGGATTCCTCTGCTCAACAACCGGCCTGAATTTGGGAAGAAGCGCAGCTGAGCGTGCCCGCCATTGTAGCCGGGCCGCAGCAGTGACACTGAGCCGCACCCTGCGGGTCACACTGGCTTTCTTCAGAGTGCACCCGACCCGACAAGATGGGCCGGCACCGCCCACATGCTCACCGCAGGGAGCCGCACACTTGCCGCTCACTCCTGCCCCGCCTCCCTCCGTGCTTTCACAGCAAAGTTCAACTCTAGCATGGTTTTCTTTTTTATGCTGGCCCTGGGGCTTGAACCCAGGGCCTGGGCACTTCCCTGAGCTTTTCTGCGTAAGGCTAGCATCCTACCACTTGAGCCACAGTGGCCACTTCTGGCTGTACGGTGGTTCATGGGAGATGAGCCTCATGGACTTTCCTGTCCATGCTGGCTTCACCCAGAGACCCTCACATCTGATCCTCCTCAGGAGCTAGGATTACATGTATGATCCACTGGTGCCTGGCCCTCCCTCCCTCCATCCCTCCCTCCCTCCCTTCCTTCCTTTCTTCCTTCCTTCCTTCCCTCCCTCCCTTCCCTCTCTTCCCTCTGTTGGTCCTGGGGCTTGAACTCAGCCTGGCATTGTCCCTGAGCCTCTCTGTGCTCAAGTTGTTGCATCTGCTAGCATTCTACCACTTGAGCCAAAGTGCCACTTCCATATTTTTCAGAGTAGTTTGAGTCTCACAGACTTTCCTGCCCGGGCTGGCTTTGAACCGTGATCCTCAGATCTCAGCCTCCTGTGTAGATAGTTACGGGCGTGAGCCACCAGCACCCAGGCCTTCTTTCTTTCTTAAGTCAAATATTGTAACTGCTATTTTAAAAAGTTGTATTTGCAAGTGTGGCGTGTATGTAAGCTTAGCAGGGCCAACAGAGGAGCAGTTTGAGAATTAGAAGAGGTGCTTCATTTTTATCATTTTGATACTTCTTCATACAGTCATTTTATTTTTAATTGACAGATGACATTGTATTTGTCATGTAGGTGGTGGTTTTGACATGTGTAAGTATACTCACATATAGATAATAGAATAACCATATGTAGCTGATGTGTCTAATTTTGCAGAGCTGTCATTTGCGCAGATAGAACACTACCTCTGGTCCCAGCTCCTCTTGCTCGAAAAGGCAGGGGTGCTGTGGGGGGAGGGAGGTTTTTTTTTTTATGTTTTTGTTTTATTGTACCAGTCCTGGGGCTCGAACTCAGGACCTAGGCACTATCCCTGAGTTTCTTTTGCTTAAGGGTTGCACTCCACCAGGTGAACCACAGCGCCACTTCTGGCTTTTTCTGTGTATGTGGTACTGAGGAATCGAACCCAGGGCTTCATGGATGCCAGGCAAGCACTCTACCACTGAGCCACATTGCTAGCCCAGGGAAAGAGTTTTTAGGAAGGTTTTCTTCCATACTAAATGCAACATTGAAATCAGTGCCTCCCATTGAGCTCATCTGTAGTGGGACATCATCAGGCCAGGGAGCCTCACAGAAAAGCACACTCCAACACTGACCCGGGACAACGTGGTCTGAATCCACGCCAGCTCTCCTGATCCTTAAAGCAGTGTCGCTTTTCCCCGTTCTCTTCCAGGCTGGTACACTCCTCCGAAGGAAGATGGCTAAACTGTGTTGCCCATCTTGTCTGCACTGATGTTGCTTTCAAGATCTTCTCAGCATTCACACTCAGCGTTGAGTGCCAGCCACTGTGACCGCAGCACCTACCGAAGACTTTGGCCGCTGCTCCGCTGGCTGCCATCAGGATGAGGGACAGCCTTGCCCGCGCTCACGCCGGCAGCGGGACCGAGCAGCGGGCCTTCACTGTATTTTTCCTGATAAATAACACATACTGCCACTCCCGATCATCTCTTTTTCTCGAAAAGTGAAGTCTTTTGAGCAGGCAAGTCTGCAGCCACCGCCAGCAGCGTCTCCACCGCGTCCTGGACGGAAGAGTTTGCAGACTCTCTCCCATTAGAGCCAATAAAAGTGTGAAAGATGTTCAGTATTGGTTTAGAGAATTGTAGATCTTCTAAGCCATAGCCTTTTTCAGGTCTAACACTACTTGATTGCCAAAATAGTGACAGGAAACCCTATTATTAAAATGCTGAACTTGGGGTTTTTTGTTTTGTTTTATTTTAATGACCATGTGAAGATGGGAGGACAAACCCTTGAGTTGTGTTGTGCTGCTGGGGCGAAGCCCAGGCGAACAAACTGGAGAGGAGAAGGCGGCGATGGCACAGGCGCAGGCGGGGCTCTGGCTCAGAGGTGCTGCCCTCGCCCCCCCCCCCCCGGCCGAGCCCGCCTCCCCCTGGTCTAGTTCAGTGTTTATGAAGCAGAGCCACAGGGTAGCGCTTGAAGTCACTGAAAAGGCTTTCCATGTGATCACCTTTACATGGGATTGCAGTTATTTGAAAGTCATAATCCTGTGAACTGACAGGCATGCAGACAGGCTCCTTGAAGCAAAGTTGAAAGAGTTAGGTACAAAAAGTTGGCTAATGTGGATTCTCAAAATTGTCTTTGCCCCAGTCATAGCAGTGGCTTTTGCAGCAAAGATGGTACAGGAATGTGACCTGTTCGCGCTCTAAAAAACCTGCCTCAAATCAGCGCGCCCTCTTCTTCTGTCACCTTACCTGGGTCAGCTTCTCTGGTAATTTTTTGTTTTTCTTCATGAACTCATTTAAAAATGAATTGTGGTTATTAAGCACTTTTACAAAGAAACCAGAAGCACAATTTTCTGCAGGAATCCTGTACAGAGTTCCAAAGTGTTTCTTACACATTTTACTTTCAGATTCACATCCAAGACCCTTGGCACTTCCAGGTTATTACATGCGTTTCATTTCTTCTCTTCCTATGTTGGTGATGGGGGCAGAAGGTAAATATTTTTCTGGCATTCTTGCTCACTTGGTTATGTTTATATAAGGTTCTGATTGCTGGTTGCTCAGATAACAGCTGTGGTGAGGCAGAATTGAAATTCTAAAGCATCAAAGTTCCTTAAACCTAAGGCTAAATCTTGACTCTATTCTTAAAATACTTAATTTCCTGATGGCTAGCAGATTGACAGCTGCAATTTGGCATGCTTTTTTTTAAATTTTTCATTGCAGACTTATTTTGGCAATGTACAGTAAATTTTGTAAACTTGCATCAAGTTTATGAATAAAGAACCATTTAAAATAACTTTGTCAACTTTTCCCTCAAGAGATGTGTTCCACATGTCTGCAGGCTCTCATTATGTTTCTGGAATTTAAAAAAAAAAAAAAAGGTTGAAGTGTGGGAAGGCTTGGAGATTTTTTCCCATGCCAATGTCATCTTACCGCTGAGCCACCTTCCCAGCCCCGCCAATGTCATCTTACCATTGAATGTTGTGTCTAGCTGCACAGCCACCTCGCACCGCCAGAGGAGGATGGCACCCCTCAGGAGGTGAGAACCGTAGCTACCCTCTTCGCCCTGCTGCCTGCCCTGAACCAGCACTGGTGGAATGGAGGAAACTTCAGGATTCGTGGGGGCCAGTGGCTTTTCAAAATATGATCTTGAGAATCAGAAATGTTTTAGTGGCAGTACTACTTGCAATACAAAAATATTGGCCACTTTCACACATTCTCTAAGTGTCACCTGGAGCTTTGTGCAGCTTCATGAGAGTTCATAACTGCAGGGGCTGCATTTAGGAGCAGCTGGAAGACCCCAGCTGTTTTCTATTAAGACACAAGCCTTTCAATGTGTAAGTGACATCACATTCAGTATGGGAGGGAGGGAGGCTTGGGTCGTTCTTTTCTATAAAATATTATTGAAGCTGTGTGCCAGTGGCTCGCATCTATAATCTTAGCTACTCAGGAGGCTGAGATCTGAAGATCATGGTTCAAAGCCAGACCAAGGAAGGAAAGTCTATGAGACTCTTATCTCCACTAAACCACCAGAAAACCGGAAGTGGCGCTGTGGCTCAAGTAGTAGAGCGCTCACCTTGAGCTGAAGAGCTGAGGAACAGCGCCCAGGCCCAGAGTTCAAGTCTCATGACTGACTAATATATATATATATATATATATATATAAACATATAATACATATATAAAATTGTATATAGAATTCTTTCAAATTTAGAATCATTTTGGCTGGCCCTGGGGCTTGAACTCAGGGCCTAGGCCCTGTCTCTGACCTTTTGTGTTCAAGGCTAATGCTCTGAGCCACAGCTCCACTTCTGGCTTTTTGGTGGTTAACTGGAGATGAGAATCTCATGGGCTTTCCTGCCCTGGCTGGCTTTGATCCTCAGGTTTCAGCCTCTGGAGTACGGCCGGGAGGTTCTGTTTTTTATTTTTAAAGGCTCATACTATTTATCAGGCATTGGGAATTGGTAAAAGCCTGCGCAGCCTGCCTTGTCTCCCTGCCTCCCCTTAAGAAACTCGAGAGTTAACATGGAACTATAACCCCTCTGTGCAGTATCCTTACGATAAAAAAGAAACATTAAAAAACTAGAGGGGCTGGGAAGGTGGCTCAGTGGTAGAGGGCTTGCTTCTCATGCATGAGGTCCTGGGTTCGATTCCTCAGCACCACATAAGCAAAAAGAAAAAATGCCGGAAGTGGCGCAGTGGCTGAAGTGCTAGAGCATTAGCCTTGAGCTGAAGAGCTGAGGGACAGCGCCCAGGCTCAGAGTTCAGGCCCCACGACCAGACCCAAAAAAAACCCAAAACCCTAACTCGAGAATTAGAAAGTGAACTGGCAAAATGCAGAGGCTCAGATGCAGAGTTCGCCCTTCCAAGGTGGGGAAGCAGCTCTGGGTCAGCCACAGCCGCCCAGGCCTCCCGGAGAAGCTCAGCGGCCCCGCCCTCCCCGGAGGCCCCGCCCTCCCCGGAGGCCCCGCCCTCCCCGGAGGCCCCGCCCTCCCCGGAGGCCGGCCCAGCGGAAGTAGCGCGCGCCTGCGCAGTAAGCCCCGCCCGGCGTCGGCGTCGTCTGACTCCTCCGGGCCGCCGTAGCGGTCGCTCGGGCTCCGGCGGGAGGAGCAATGGAGCCGGTGGGCGCCGGCGGCGGGGACGACTGCGACCCCTCCGCGGAGCCGCGGAGCGCCTTCGTGCTGAGCAACCTGGCGGAGGTGGTGGAGCGCGTGTTCAGCTTCCTGCCCGCCAAGGCGCTGCTGCGGGTGGCCAGGTGCGGAGCG
>NW_012267231.1:17455645-17483781 GCF_000151885.1 Dipodomys ordii | reverse complement strand
CGGTGGGGTCCATTGCCGCCACTCCCATCCCCTGTAGGATTTGTACTGAGCTTTGGTCATTCCAGGCAGCACATGGCCTCCCCCAGCCTAGGTCTGCCCCGAAGCCTGGGCCCTCCCCTGCCTCCCGGCCCTCTCTGCACAGTCCGCCTCCCACCCGGCACTGCCATCCTGCCCCGTCCTCAGACTCCGCTGAGATGGGTCAGTTTCGTTGCAGCCAAGGATTCTCCAGAATGGCTTCAAAGAAAAGCCAGCGGCAGGGCAGAGGCTCACACCTGTCATCCTGGCTGCTCTGACAAGCGCGGTTTTAGACCGGCCTTTGAAGGAAAAGCCCGTGCGGCTCTAACCTCCAGAACCACCAAAAGGTTCCTGGAAGTGGAGCTGTGGCTCAAGTGGTAGAGCACCACCCTTGAGTGGAAAAAACCTAAAGGGCAGCACCCAGGCTCTGAGTTCAAGTCCTAATACTAGCACCCCCCCCAAAAAAAAAAAACCAAAAAATAGTTTCTCTGGCCAGGAAGTTGCTCAAGCTTTTCTTTCTGAACTTCTTCCCCCTTTTCCCTTCCCTTCCTCTTCTGCCTCCCCGCCCCCTTCCAGGTGTTGCTTGGAGGTCATTTGCAATAAGGGAAATTGAAAACAACCCAGTACTTAATAAAGACATTAGATGTAATCTGCTAGGTGTATGTTAGGGTGAAGAAATGCTGTACAGCACAGATTGTTCAGCGTTAGTTGGAGTAATAAAGATGAGGTGCAATAAGTCAAAATGTTAGCCTTTCTTTTGGAGATAGAAATGTGCTTTTATAAACTTTGTGGCTTTCAGCTTAAAGTTGCAGTAGCTGTTGTAGCTCCGCTGTCTGGGAAGCCCCGCTTTGGTATGGATGACCATCATCACTGCTCTGATCCCAGACAGCTGCTTTAATTCCCATCAAATCAAAAACCCCAATAACTTCCCCCTATCCTTATAGAGTTGTGGGGACTTCATAATGAAAGGTGTGGACGTAACACGTTGCCCACAGTCCTGGGACTGTGGATCTCAGTGGATGTTGAACAGTATTGCAGTTCATACAGTAGTAGCCTTAAAAAGCATATATGTAGCTGCAAACTATATATATATATATATAGACTATATATATATATAGACTATATAGTCTATTTTCTGTGTTTCCAAGATCAGCTTGTGAAGAGTACTTTTATAGCCAAAAAAGTTAACTTTTTTTTTTTTCCCTGTCGGTTGTGGGGCTTGAACTCTGGGGCCTGGGCTCAAGGCGAGCACTCTACCTGGGCCACAGCACCACTTCCGGTTTTCTGGTGGTTAATTAGAGATGAGTCTCACAGACTTTCCTGCCCAGGCTGGCTTTGAACCACAACGCTCAGATCTCAACCTTCTGAGTACTTAGGATGACAGGTGTGGGCCCCTGGCATCCAGCTATGTGAATTTTTTTTTTTTTTTTAAAGAACCAGGAAGCCCACATTTTCTGTTAAAGGTTTCTCAGATTCTCAGTTTTGGCAACCAGTTTATGTATTCTTCTGTGTGCGTGTGTATGGGGGGCTAGTCCTGAGGCTTGAACTCAAGGCCTAGGCACTGCCCCTGGTGCCCAGCCACCAGTGTATACTTTAAAAATATGGGCCCAGGATGAGTCCCAGACCCATCACAGACCATCATGCTGTCTCTAGAATCCAGCCTGGAACATCTGAACTTCCCCGCATCACAGCAGTCACGTACTATGTTTTTAATCTCACCAACAATGAAGCTTTGCGGTATAGGACGAACGTCATTTCATTCTGACAGGGAACGCGTTTGAGGGAAAGTCTTCATCCTTTTCTTGTAATTCTGTCCTTTTGCCGCTTGTCTGCAAAGTGTGCCTGACTGAGTAGCAAAGTGGTCATTCTAACTTGCCCTGCTGGGAAAAGAGGCAGGGCCTGGATAAGAACCTGGGCCATGAGGTCCTGGGCCCTGGGCGCTGAGGGGCGGCTGTGCAGTTTCCAGGACCGAACATAGGACATTAGGCTTGCTTGTTCCACTTGTTTGGCTGGGGCTGTACCACTTCATCCAAGCCTTCAGCCCTGCTTTTTGGCTGCACAGACTTTCCTATTGGGGCTGGCCTTAAGCTTCCATCCTCCACATCTCAGCCTCCTGAGTCGCTAGGACGACAGGTGCAAGCCACCAGGACTTGGCCAGGAAATGGGAAGAGAGTGGTGGAAACACGTGCAGAAGTGGGTGTGTCTGGGGGGGTGTCCTGGGGACCCCCAGGAAGCCGGCAAGGCTAGAAGGCTTGAGAGGCCATCAGAACACATCTAGAGCCTGTTTACCAACACGTCTGTTCCAGTGAAACAAATGTTGTAAGATCTTTAATTTCCATTATGAAAATGAACATGAGGTGGATTTGAGGATGTAATAGGTGCTCAGTAAATCACCTGGAAATACCAGAGCCTGGGTGGGCTGGGAATGGGATGTGGGCAGACTCAGAGTGACTGCACGGACCCACAGGGAGGTAGGGCACCATGGGTGTTTGCAGCTCCCAGATCCAATCCCGTGGCTTTCCTTTCAGCATGTCCACATCTTACCGCACACGGTTCTCTACATGGCGGACTCGGAGACCTTCATTGGTCTGGAGGAGTGTCATGGCCACAAGAGAGGTGCGTATCAAATGAGCAAGGTGCGGTTGGGTGTCAGTCTGTCATCCCAGCGAGTCAGGAGGCTGCCATCTGAGGATCATGGCGCAAAGCCAGCCCAGGCAACAAAGTCTATGATCGCTAATGAACTACCAAAAAAACCCACCAAAAGTGGAGCTGTGACTCAAGTGGTAGAGCACCAGCCTTGAGCAACAGAAGTCCAGCACTCAGGCCCTGAGTTCAAGCCCCAGTACAGAAAGAAAAGAGAAGGTGAGAAGTTCCAGGGGTTTCGTCGCACCCCCGATTCTAGCCCACAGCCGCACGTTCGCACATCCCTGTCCCCCGGGATTTCAGCAGCTTTCAACCAGGTTGGTCCCCACTCCCTCCCCAGCCCCGCCGTCCACCATTATGGCGCTGTCCTTTTTTTTTTTTAATGTGTCTTAGTCACTCCATGGGGCTTCGCTGTGGTACTCGGGCGTGCACATGTTATGTTTCACTCAGAATGAGTCTGACAGTGGGCCCTAAACTTGGTTTCTGGCACTTTTGCTCACTGGCTGGCACCTTACCCCCCCAAGCCACACTGGGAGTGGGACCCCAGAATAACCCTTTTATACCTCCTTTTTTTGGGCTGCAGTCCAGTCACACCCCAGGCCTCTTTCTGACAGTGATGTTGAAAATATGGTCAGTCGTGGGGCCTGAACTCTGGGCCTGGGCGCTGTCCCTCAGCTCTTCAGCTCAAGGCTAGCGCTCTACCACTTGAGCCACAGCACCACTTTTGGCTTTTTCTGCTTATGTGGTGCTGAGGAATCGAACCCAAGACTTTCTTGTAGTGTTCTGCTAGTGCATAATGCTGTTTTTGTCTTCTTTACATTGTCATACTTGGCCCTCCACGGATGATATTTAATAATTGTGCTTCTCTATCAGCAAGGAAAAGGACAAGTATGGAGACCGCCTTCGCACTTGAGAAGCTGTTTCCAAAGCAGTGCCAAGTCCTGGGCATCGTGACCCCGGGAATCGTAGGTGAGAAGAGCAGCGGCGCGCCTGCTCCTTGCTCAGTGGCCAGTCCTGGCAACGGTCAGTTCATTTTAGCCAAGAGGCACATTTGTATTTGTGGTTGTCCAAAATGCAATGGTGCCATTTGCCATGGCGTTGTATTCGGCCGTATGCATCATGATGGGCTGGATGCATCATCATGGGCTGGATGCATCATCATGGTCAGTGTCTCAGATCTCAAGGCAAATGTGAGATCTGTGTCTCCGCCGTGTGCAAGAGGGATGAGTCTTCACTTTGCCTGTCCACATGAGAAGGTGTTAACAGTAAGAGGCCAGGGTTGGTGTCCTTGCGCTCTACTCCTGCTCTGTTCAGGTCTGTGACACACTGAGTTAGTTTTGCCTGTTGTTGAATGCCATCCCCTTTAGTTTTTCACTCAGTGGAAATATTTTAAAGATGTTTTTAGTATTTAGATTGTTTGTTGTAGTTGTCGGTCATGGGGCTGAACTCAGAGCCTGGGCGCTGTCCCTGAGCTCTTTCACTCAAGACTAGCACTCTACCACTTGAGCCACAGCGCCATTTCCAGTTTTCTGGTGATTCATTGGAGACAAGAGTCTCATGGACTTTCCTGCCCCGGCTGGCTTTGAACCATGATCGTCAGATCTCAGCCTCCTGAGTAGCTAGGATGACAGGCGTGAGCCACCAGCGTCTAGCTACGTAACATTTTAATGTTACTTATGTTATGGGAACTTCAGTAATTCAAGAAATTATCTAGTAGAGTGCTATTTAAATAGACCATTCGTTATTTTGCCAGTCTTTTTGATGGCCGTTGCATCATTTCCATTGTATTATGAATGAAGTTGGTTGTAGAGTGCCAGCTAATGAGTGAAAGCGAGCATCACAGAAGATCCTGAGTTTGAGTCCTAGTCTTAGGCTGGAGGTGTGACTCAGGGCTGGAGTTTAAACCCCAGTACCACCAAAAAACAGTGAGAGTGTGTGTGTTCTTAACATCTCCTAGGCAGTCATGAGGGAGTTGAGTTGCTGGGTTTCGATTAGAAAATCTTGTGGTCGATAGAGAAGCAGAAAGAATAATAGCAGAGCACTCATCATGTACATTTCCAGATTCTAAACCAAAAGTGCTCCCTTTTGAGCCTGTGGGCAAAGCATCGCTTCTTTTCCAGTGACTCCAATGGGATCCGGCAGCAGTCGGCCGCAGGAGATCGAGATCGGAGAATCTGGCTTTGCTCTGTTATTTCCTCAAGTTGAAGGAATAAAAATACAGCCCTTTCATTTTATTAAGGATCCAAAGAACTCACCTCTTGAAAGACATCAACTCACTGAAGTAGGTAAGTTTCTCTTCTCTATTACCAATGGCCGTTCAGTTGCCTCCCTTTCGGCCAGCCGGCCGCATTCCTCGGGCTCCTCTGTGCGCGCCTGTGCGGCCGACGCCCTCGCTGCTCCGAGCGAGCGAGCGAGCGAGCGAGCGATCAGCGCCAGCGAATCAGTTGCTGCTTCAATTCTTTTATATGCCTTAAAGCCCTAGAGGAGCAGAAGAACCTTCCATAAATACTGTGTAAATATTCCCATAAATACCAGTAGTTCCATAAATGTTATTTGTACTTAATTCTGATTTTGAAACAATTTCTGCTCTTCAAATTGTCTTGGTTCATTTTTGTTTTATGAAACTGAGAAGTTTGCCTCTTTTTAACATCAGTAATAATCATTTATGAAAATGCTTGACAAGAAGCAGGTGTGCTGCTTAGCTGGGAGCGGCCTGGTAAAGCGGGTACGGGGAGAGGGGAGAGAGCTGGGCAGAGTCTAGAGATGGGAGGTCAGGGCTCAGGAGGCAGGAAGTGTGGGAGGCAGGAAGTGTGGGTGCCGGAGGGCACCAGAGGTGGGTGTGAAGAGTGTTGGCGTCACATGCAGGTTTGGGTAGGAAGCCACTGGCTGACCACCCAGGTCTAGCAGTGGCGAGGCCGGTTACCTCCATCTGCTGGGATGGACTTGTGGAACTCCACTAAATGCTAAATGTTGGCTTGAGCTGTTCATTCACTGGCAGTGAACCCCCTCGCCCGTGCATGGGGTCAGCTCCCTAAAGAGATGAGAAGCCGCTGTTATTTGAAGTGCACCGCAGTGCAGCAGGAGTGGGAATGTACGTCTGGACTAGAGGAACGGCTCAAGTGGTAGAACACGAGCCATGAGCTACATAGCCCCTGAGTGCAAGCCCTGGTGTGGGCGCTCATACACGCTAACTGTATGCATTAGTCAGCAAAGGGAAATTTGGTTTGCTGGCCAGATAAAGGAGGAGCATACGTGTTGCCTAAGGTTTTGCTTGTTAGTATTTGTGCCAGTACTGGGGCTTGAACTCAGGGCCTTGGCATTCTTCCTTAGCTTTTTCACTCAAAGCTGGCACTCTACTACTTGAGCCACACCTTCACTTACAGCTTGAAGATAAAGAGTCTCTTGGATATGTCTGCCCAGTCTGGCCTTGGACCAGGATCCTCAGCTCTGAGCCGCCTGAGTGGCTAAGGTGACAGGTGTGAGCCTGGAGGGCCCAGCTGCATTGTCTCAGGCGGAGCTGCTCTGTCCCATGCCACTCCCCTACACTGGCCCCCCCCCCCCCCCCCCCCCCGCAGAGGGTAAGGAGTGGGGATTGGTTGAGGAAGTAGCAGATGATTAGATTCAAGGCGAGGAGCCTGCAGACATAGAGCAAGAGTGGAGAAGACAGTGTTCTTTTGGATCTTGATTCAAGGCCATGTGGCCTAACCTGTTTGTCTGTCTGGGTGGTGTCTCCTGGACAGAGCACCCTTGGGAATCCTCCTTGTCCCCCATGTGCCCTCCCCATTCCCCCAAGACCTCCCCAGTCCCCCCTGAGTCCTCCCCACTCCCCATGAGTCCTCCCTGTCCCCCATGAGTCCTCCCCACTCCCCATGAGTCCTCCCTAGTCACCCGTGTGTCCTCCCCGGTCCCCCATGATTCCTTCCCATCCTCTGTGAGTCCTCCTCAGTCCCCCATGGGTCCTCCCCCCACACCCCACATGGTGTGTGTGTGTGTGTGTGTCCGTCCGTCTGTCCTCCCCGTGTCCCGTATGTCCTCCCTGTTCCCCCGTGAGTCTTCCCATCCTCCGTGACGGCCTGTTGGGTAGCACAGGCTGAGGCTGGAGTTCTGCGTGCCCAGCGGCGCCCAGCGGCACGGCCTCCATAACCAGCAGCGCGGCATCCACGCCCAGCATGAGGCCCACCCACTGGGTCTCACTTGCAGCCTGGCCTGGGTCGATTTGATAATCTCTGTTCTCTCACTTGCCTCTTTTGTACCCTCATTCATTTATTGTTTTAAGAAAATAGCTTACTACATAGTCCAGACTGTCCTCAAACTCCCAAGGGTCCGTCCTGCCTCTGTCTCCCTGGCTGGGGTGACAGGCGTGGCCCGGGATGGGTGGGTGGGGCTCGGCTATGGGCTCTGGTCTGCTTCCTCTTCCCTTCCTCCCTCCCTCTCCCTCCCTTCTCCTCCTCCCTCCCTCCTCCTTCTTCTCCCTCTTCCCTTCCCTCCCCCCTCCTCCTCTTAAGTCCTCCCCCCTCCCCCTCCCTCGTTTTCGTTTGGCGTGAGCACTGGCAGGCCCGCAGAGAAGGCCTGAGTCCCGGAGGGCCTGGCGTGTGCTGCTGGCCCGTCCTCGCACTCGCTCCGCTCTAGAAGCGTGGGGACCTCACCCGGGCCACACCCGTGCCACTGCACACGCGCACGCTCCAAAACGTCCTTTTTGGAGACCACTTCCCAGAAGGGCGCATTTTGTAAGCAGGGGCGGGTGCTGGGGTGTGCGGGGTGTGGAACGGAGGAGGCAAGCAGATGAAGTACTGCGGTGAGGTTTCAGCAGTGATGGTTTATTACGGACACCCAGCCGGGCCGGAGGTTAGGGTGCGGGTAGGAGGCGCCGGGAGGCTGGCGGGTCCCAGATGATCCAGGTGTGAGGTGGCATGGCCGGCGTGGCCAGCCCAGTGTCAGAGAGGGAGCGTGGTCTGTCTGGTGCAGAGGGACAAACAGGACGGAGGCTGGAGGTGAGGAGAGCAGGCGGCCCGTGGTGCTCACCCAGCTCCGAGCTGCGCACGCGGCAGCTGCACTCTGGAGGGGGCTGCACCTGGGACACGGGTCGGAGCTCCTCCTCCCTGCGGTTGTGGGTGGAGCGGGCCGAGGGCTGCCCTGCATGCCGCCGGCTGCATCCTGCCCTGCATGCCTCCGGCTGCTGTGTGGCTCACCCTGCGTGTGCACTGCGTGAGGGGCTGACCCGACCCCTTCCCAAAACCACGCAGGTGTTAAAGTGGGAAAACCATGAATAGCAGCCAAGCTATTGAAAACAACCAAAGCAAAAAAGGGTTGGGGACAACTTGCCTAGCACACACAAAGCCCTGTGTGCAAAACCTTAGGACCAGCCAGGCACCCGTGGCTCACGCCTGTCATCTTAGCTACTCAGGAGGCTGGGATCTGAGGACTGCGGTTCAAAGCCAGCCCGGGCAGGAGAGTCTGTGAGACTCTTCACTCCAATGAACCACCAGAAAACCGGAAGTGGCGCTGTGACTCAAGTGGTAGAGCGCTTACCTTGAGCTGAAGAGCTGAGGGACAGCGCCCAGGCCCAGAGTTCAAGCCCCACGACCAAAAATCCCTAGAACTTCCAGCAACAAAACGCTCATGAAAAGTGACGCCCTGAGCCCTTCAGGCCCCGCGTGGCGGTTGAGGAACGCCCCGACGGGCCCTGCGTCTCGTTTCACATCCGTGCCTGCTTCAAGGCTGTGCTCCGTGTCTCGGCAGGGCTCCTAGACAACCCTGAGCTCCGGGTGGTCCTGGTCTTCGGCTACAACTGCCACAAGGTGGGCGCCGCCAGCTACCTGCAGCGCGTGGTCGGCGCCTTCAGCGACACCAACATCATCCTGGCGGGGGGCCACGTGGACCGGCTCCTGTCCCTCACGCCCCACAAGTACGTCCACGCAGGGCGCGCCTTGCTTTGGGTTTTTAAAGGGCACTTTAAGGAATTAAGTGCTCATGTCCCAACCAGATCATTCCATTGTTCTTCTTTTTTTTTTTCTCCTTGGTTGGTTGTGGGGCTTGAACTCGAGGCCTAGCACTGTCTCGAGCTTTTGTGCTCAAGGCTAGTGTCACAGCATCACTTTTGGTGGTTCAGTGGAGATAAGAGTCTCATGGACTTTCTTGCCCAGGCTGGCTTCAAACTGTGATCCTCAGACCTCAGCCTCCTGAATAACTAGGAATTAGAGAGCCGAGCCACCAGGCCCAGCTCCATTTTCTATCATCAAGGCATGTACTGGAAAGAATTCTGCTTCCAGCTCAGCTGTGCTGTCTTGTTGAACTCAGTCTCCAGGCTGATGGCCCGAATTGCCCGCCGCGCCTTCCTTCCACAGCTCTGGTGAGCTGAGCCTCCATGTCCCGTCTGCAAGACAAGCGGTCACAGAGGAGGTGAAAACCACAGCGCAGGCAGGGCCGAGCAAGAACTCATCTGCTAACTGGGAAACAGAGTCAGGCAGAAATGGAAGCCAGCGCTGTGTTGGGGTGGGCACGAGGGGAGGAGGGGGCACCTCTGGACAGCCGTCAGAGGACAGGCCCTGCTGATGGGCACGCGAGGGGGCTCCTGCGGTCCAGGCCGCGTCGGCAGTGTGTGATCACAGCGTCCCGGCGTGGGGGGGAGCCGAGCCCTGTGGTGGAGAGCCACAGGCAATCCTGCTGTCTGGCACCGGGTGAATGTCAGAAGTCTTTGTGAATGTGGTTCTGAGCTCTCCCTGTTGTGGCTGGAAGGGGCCATGGCTTGCTTCTCTTCATCTGCCATTCTCTCCGGGTGGTAACAAGTTAACTTTTGTGTGTGTGCCAGTCCTGGGGCTCGAACTCAGGGCCTGGGTGCTGTCCCTGAGCTCTTTTGCTCACGGCTAGTGCCCTACCACTTTGAGACTTAGCTCTACTCCCAGTTTTCTGGTGGTTAATTCAAGGTGAGTCTCATGGACTTTCCTGCCCGGGCTGGCTTTGAACCGCGATCCTCAGATGTCAGCCTCTTGAGTCGCTGGGATGATAGGCGTGCGCACTGGCGCTGGCTCACAGTTTACCTTTGGTCCTTTCCCTGGCTCTTCTTACCTGGGAGTCTGAGGCTAAGCACAGGCAGCATCCTCCCCACCCCGAGGGTGACGCGGGGCAATGGCGTCTGGAACGTGCATGTGGATGCTTGTCCCGTGGCTGGGTTGTCATTTCTGGACTCTTCTCTTCCAGGAGCCCTCTGAGCATCGACGCCTCCGGGGTGGTGGGACTGTCGTTCAGCGGGGCGCGAGTGCAGAGTGCCACGGTCCTCCTGGGCGAGGACGTGAACGATGAGGCCGCGGCTGCGGCCGCCATGCAGCGGCTGAAGGCGGCGCACATCCCCGAGCACAACACTGTGGGCCTCATGTTCGCCTGCGTGGGCCGCGGCTTCCAGTTCTACGGCGCCCGGGAGAACGTGGAGGCCGATACTTTCCGCAGGTTCTTCCCTGGCGTGCCGCTCTTCGGCTTCTTCGGGAACGGCGAGATCGGCTGCGACCGCATTGTCACCGGCAACTTCACGTTGAGCAAGTGCAGTGGCGTGGCAGACACGGACTTGTTCCACAGCTACACCACCGTCATGGCGCTCGTCCACCTGGGCTCGCCCAAGTGAGGGCACACGTGTGTGCATGCGCCTGCCCTGTTCCAGTCCCTGCCCCATCCCCATCCCCGTCCCCATCCCTGCTCCTGTCCCCAGAGGATGAGACATGGGCGCGTGAATCCGTCTATAGCGTGGATCCATGCTGTGAACTTGGGTGTTTTCAATATACCAGGGGCAGGACACTTTGTCACGCAGGCCGGGCGTGGCCACGCACATGGTCTCCCTCCACGGGTGACAGGGGCCGCCCTGGCCTGCTGGACGATCTCAGCACAATCGTGAAGTTTTGTTTTTTGTTTTTTTTCCTCTCGATAAAGGAGACAAAAATGTACAGGTGGCTTGAGAAATCGCTCTCCATCTCCACCAGTTTTATGCCACAAGCTGTAACAAATATTACTACTGAATTTTTACTTGCTAGAAATTAAAAGAAATATTTTTTGTTCTTTTGGTACTCTAAAGTTGCTCTTGTCAGCTTCGTCGCCACCATTGATGAGTGTTTTCTAAGCGAACTCTCCTCCTGCCCTGTCCGTGCCTGGGAATCACAAGACCAGAAAAACAGACCACCGTATTTTGTGGTCTTAATGCCAATAATAAAAAAGAAAAAAAAATTCCCCTGGAAATGCAGATCGTAAATCTTACTGCTTTGGGCAAGTGAACTCATGCTTTCCTAAGTGAAAACCCAGCACCCACAGGGGTTAGTGAGTGAATTCCACAGTCCTAATAAAATGATCTTTCAGCTTGAATTTCTCATTACACAAATCATTGAAATGAGCACCACACAGCAGCACTGTGTGCCTCAGCACCCGCCGTGGCTCCTCACAGAGCCTCAGGCCCCGTGGGGTGCGGTGAGGTTTCTGCTTTGCACAAAACCTCCCTCACCTATGTGCAACGCTGCCAGCTTCTCCTGCCCTTGTGGGCTGTGAGCCTCTCCCTGCTCCCCAGGAAGCATCACTGCTCCGTGGGAGGAAAGGAGCCCTGGGGGCTCAGGGCAGACCTGGCCCAGCCGTCTTCAGATCTTTATGGGACAGACTGAAATAAGCCCCCTCTCTGAGCCTTTGCTGAGGCACGTGTCCACGCGGTGGCGACGTGTGTGACCGGCCCCTTCTGACAGGACAGTGCAGCGCAGATGGTGAACATGCCTGTTTTTGTCCCTTTGCTCTCGATTTTTTTTTTAACTGATTGTTCTCGATGTTTCTATAAACGATAAATGAAGATTCACTTTCTTAGCTGTAGTAATTTCTTTTTTTTTTTTTGGTCCGGTCGTGGGGCCTGAACTCCGGGTCTGGGCGCTGTCCCTCAGCTCTTCAGCTCAAGGCTAGCGCTCTACCACTGAGCCAACTTCCCAGCCCAGCTGTAGTAATTTCTAAGGGAAGTCCGGAGAAAAGTTGGTGAGTGTTTTCAGCTGTATGTGGCTGTTTCTGTTCCATTATTTCTGTCATCTGCCCTTTGTTCACATGGTCAACTAAACACAACACAGACTGGTCCTTCAGGGCTGGCACACGGAATAGAAGGCAAAGGCGAGATTTTAATCTTCAGAATTAAACACAGTTGGCTGAACAGTAGAGGAAAAGGGATTCTTTTTAATGGAAAATATTGACAAAATGAGCCTAAGATTAGATGTACCTTTTTTAAAAGAAAAATTGGTTGGTTGTGGGTCTTGAACTCAGAGCATGGGTGCTGTCCTTCCGCTCTTCAGCTCAGGGTGAGCGCTCTACCACTTGAGCCACAGCGCCACTTCTGGTTTTCTGGTGGTTAACTGGAGATAAGAGTCCCAAGGACTCTTGCCTGGCTTCGCTTCAAATCGAGATCCTCCAATCTCAGACTCCTCAGTAGGGATGAATACTCATATAACACGTTCTCAGAGGATAACCTCCTCTAATCCTTGGGATTCCTTTAACAACTTCTTATTACATACAATGTGGTCAGTCATGTGTTCAACCTTCGTGTAAGCAGAAAGCACGGATGCTGACACACCACAGGCAGCAGTGGTGCTGATGAGAACGAGTCGTCTCTGCCTCTCAGAGGCCTTGAGGTGGACTGCAAGAAATTTCACCAACAATAAAGCTGTATAATTTGCTACAATTTTAAAAGGCTTGGCTTAAAAGAACACGTAAAAGGGATATAAGTAGGCCTGGTGCTAGTAGCTCACGCCTATAATCCTAGCGACACAGGAAGCTGAGATCTGAGGTTTGCAGTTTGAAGCCAACCCTGGGAAGACAAATCTGAGACTTATCTCCAATTAACCAGCAAAGGGCCAGAGTGGAGGTGTGGTACAAGTGGTAGAGCAGGAATCTTGAGTGAAAAGGCTAAGGAATAGTGCCCATGCCCTGAGTTAAGAGTCCCAATTCTGGCAAAAAAAAAAAAAGAGGAATTATTACTGTTCTAGCTAATAATAAACTAAATGCCTAGAGACAGAAACCATTGTGAAACTGCAGAAATGGTCCCTGAACAAAATTGAGGTGTGCCTGAAAAGTGAGGGGGACCCGTACTGTCCACATTCTGTGCTGTCATCTCTCAGGATCAGATAATGCAGAGGTTTGCTTCATCCTAGTTAATCAAGACATTGAAAACCCTACAGTCTTATTCCAGAGGCAGAAGCCCAGCTCTCGTGCTAACTGGAAGGAACGGGACAGGATTAATTACTCTGTACATTTGTCACCTGATGTGCCGCATGGAACACGGACACAGCTTGTGAACGTAAAGGATCCGGAGATGCCTGGGGCAAGGGATGGTAACAGATGGATGGGTAACCACCTTTCCCAACCCAAACCCCAACCAGGCAGCGAGCTTTGAGGAAAGAGGAGCTGTGGGAAAGGCCCCCCCCATCAACAAGAAAGACAAGATGCAAGGCCACAGCAGGTTAGCCGACAAGCTGTCGTCCCTAGTAATGCCCAGCTGACAGACCTAGTAGACAGAGACACACAAAAGCAAAATCCTACACAAAACCAGAATCAAGCTGACTGTGGTGGCTCATGCCTGTAATCCTAGCTACTCAAGAGGCTGAGCTCTAAGGACTGCAGTTCAGAGCCAGCTCGGGCAGGAAAGTCTATGAGACTCATCTCCAATGAACCACCAGAAAACCAGAAGTGGAGCTGTGGCTCAATGTGGTAGAGCACTAGGCTTGAGTGAAAGAGCTCTTGGGACAGTGCCCAGGCCCAGAGTTCAAGCCCCACAACTGACAAAAAAAAAAAAAAGAAAAACTGAATCAACAGAGGAATTCTATACACAAGGCAAAAATAGTAGAGGAGACAACAGAGGGGTGCAGCCACAGATCTGAGCAGGAAGAACGAAGCTCAGTGTAGCCATGACTCATGGAATGGCAACTGTCTAACAGACACATGTCAATTTGTGATATGAAGCACAGGAGTGGTTTTCAAGGGGGCGTCTCCTTAATGGCACCCAAGCACAAGAGTAGTGATGCCAGCTGTCTTATTACAGCATGTTATAACTGTCGTATTTTATTGTTGATCTCCCTACCAGCACTGCCACCACTCGGGGATGGAGGCCCTGTCTGAACACATGCAAGGCAAGCTCTCTACCCCTGATGTTAACCTGTAATTGTGCCAAATTTATAAATTCAACTTTATGATAGGTATAGTGTATATATGGTCATGTTGCTTAGCAGCAGGGATGTATGTAGTCTGTGAAACATCTCTAGTGAATTTCAACACTGTATAAACAAAATCCATGCACCCCAAACTAGAGCGCAATGTTACCAGGCAGCATTATGGACGGCATCACCACTGTGCGTGTGGCCGGTCCCAGGCCAGAGTGTCACCTGGTCCCAGACAACTGCAGACATCCCTGGGGGCTTGGATTGTGTGCCTGTGGATGCAGGGGGATTACTGTGTTGATCATCAGCCCTTGGGACATGGGTTCAGAAAAAGCCTCAGTACCACTAGGAAATATATTAAGGTAGGGTTGGTTTCTAGAATGCAAGGATGGTTCAAGATGAAAATCCATCACTATACCACATTAGATTCAGCCATCTTCACTGATGCAGGAAAAGCGTTAGATCAAATTCAACCCCCCTTTGTGATCAAAGCCACTTAATGAACTGGAAGCAGAAGGCTACTGTGTCATCACACAGTGAACATCCTCCCCGCTGGGGAAGCCCGAAGCATTTCCCACATCTGGACAAGAGTAGAGTGCTCACTTCCACCATTTCCATCCAACAAGTACCAAAGTTTCTTGGCAGAGCCGTTAGAGAAAAGAAAGCAGGCATCCAGACAAGCAAGGAGGATGTGAGGCGACTCATCTCCAGATGACAGGAGCACACGTGAGGCAAACCTAAGATTCCACAACAGACTCAGAACCGAAGTGGACTTAGCAATGCAGCAAGAGTCACATTCCACATTCCACACCAAAAAATGAGCATTTCTTTACTGACAAAGAACAAGCCGAAAAGGGAACAGTGTGAGTTCAACTTACACTAGCATACAAAGGAATCAAGAGATGAAAGATTTGTAAAGTGAGGACTACACACCATAGCTGAAAGCAACTAAAGCCATAAATGGAAATCCGTCTACATTCATGTGCTGGAAAGCTCAGTGTTACTTGGAGTGATCTAGTGATTCAGCACAACCCCAGTCAAAATCGCAGCGGTGGGTGGGTGGTTTGTTTTTCAGTCTGAAAAGTATATCCTAATATTTAGACAAAATCTCAGAATGATGAGACAGAGCCTGCAAGAGAAATCTCTGTACAGTGATATGACTCTTCACTGGAAGCCTGAACATCTCATGAAGGATGATTCTTTCAACAAGATTAGTGGACGAGAGAGACCTTGCAGCTGACAAATAAGTGGAGGCCTT
Source organism: Dipodomys ordii (assembly GCF_000151885.1). Lineage (NCBI taxonomy): Eukaryota > Metazoa > Chordata > Mammalia > Rodentia > Heteromyidae > Dipodomys > Dipodomys ordii. The sequence continues at coordinate 17,468,712 of NW_012267231.1, read as the reverse complement.
TCACTAATGCCACACATCAAAGCAAAATGGCTCCGAGACTTGAACATGGGAGCTCAGACTGAAAACGTAGACAGCAGAGGAGAACTTAAGGACATAAGGTTTGCGTTTGACACCAAATTCACAGGCACGTCATAAAATTGGGGCTAAGTCTAACTCTCTCCAAATAGTCAATTTAAGAAATTAAATGACACTCTTTGATTTCTGTCTGCTACACCTCTGTTGGTGAAGTCATGACAGGTGGACAGGAGAGTACGTCAGATGCTAGCAGCAGTGGGGACAGCACGGGGCCTGTTGGGAGCCCGCTGGCCATGATGGGAGCCGGCTGGCCGTCATACTTGGCCGTGCTCCTGACCAGGCAGTGACCCTTCCAGACTCTCCACACTTCCTTAAAGTTGCTACTCTTTTTTTTTTTTTTTAATTGTGTTTTGGTGTAACTTAAGTAGAAAACTCTGACCTATCCATTAGTTTTTTGTTTCTGATTTTTGGTGGTCGTGGGGCCTGAACTCTGGGCCTAGGTGCTGACCCTCAGCTCTTCAGCTCTAGACTAGCGCTCTACCACTTGAGCCACAGCGCCACTTGCGGCTTTTTCTGCTTATGTGGTGCTGAGGAATCGAACCCAGGGCCTCAGGCATGCAAGGCAAGCGCTCTACCACTGAGCCACCTTCCCAGCTCCACACCATAGCTTCTTCATCTCTTCTTGAAGCTTTGTGGATAGCTGATCGCAGTAGATGGGTTCTACAGCCCTCTGCCAGACATTCCTTGCATTACAGTAATTCTTGTCATTTTTCCTAAGACCTCCATGTTTTCCTAAGGACTTTCCTTGAGTGATTTTTGCCTAGTACTTAGCTGGTGAGCCACCGCCCTGCCGGCAGGTGCCATGTGCGCCAATGAGCATCCAGCCCCCCCCCACCTGATCCTCTCAGCACAAAGACAACTTCGTGGTATGATGGTCTTTTATTCAAGGAAGGAAAGATGCGCGTGTAAATTACGTTGTCTTTTGCTGTTTCATTTTCTGCCTTTGTCGACAGGAATGTGGTTCAAAACTTTGGTGTTCTCTCAGTGTTCTCCATGACCTATATCAAAAGTAAAATAAGCCAGGCATGGGGGCTCATGCCTGTCATCCCAGCTACTCAAAAGGCTGAGGATCATGGTTCAAAGGCAGCCTGGGCAAGAAAGTCTGTGAGGGTCTTAATCTCCATTTTTTTTTACTTATTTATTTTTGCCAGTCCTGGGACTTGAACTCAGGGCCTGGGTGCTGTCCCTGAGTTTCTTTTGCTCAAGGCTAGCACTCTACGACATGAGCCTCAGCTCCACTTCTAGCTTTTTCTGTGTATGTGGTGCTGAGGAACGGAACCCAGGGCTTCATGCATGCTAGGCAAGCACTCTACCACTAGGCTACATACCCAGCCCCTTAATCGCCAATTAACTACTAAGAAAAAAAAAAGCCAGAAGTGGAGCTATGGCTCAAGTGGTAGGAAGCAAAAGAAGCTCAGGGAGAATGACCAGGCTATAAGTTTGAACCCCAGGACTGCCACACACACAAAAAGTTATCGTCGTGTGAAAAATAGTTCCTAGTATGCAAATCCACCTTTTCTGAATGGACCCCAACCTAAATCCCTGTAAGCAAGGACCATGTCTCTGTCCCTCGGAGCTGGGGCACAGCCCGGGGCTGTACTCACGGTGGCCGGCGCTGGCACTGTCCGCCTCCACCAGGCTGACCTCACATGGGCTCCACCGGGACCTCGGAAGATGCCCCCTCCTGACAGGAGAGAGAGACGATGTCACAGAACACAAAGTGACATGTGCACATCTGGGGACTCAAGGTCTTTCCATAGTTAGTGGAAATCATCTGAGCCCCACCCCCCAAAGGGGCCCCTTCACTGAGTAAGCCTCACAGTGCAGGAAGCTCCGCCCTGGGGCTGACAGGTGCCTCTTGGTCCGGTCCCTTAGGGGGCATGGCTGATATCTCAGCGGGGAGGGGCGGGCAGCGGGGTGGTTAATGAACTCATGCTTTTTTGTATGTGTGCCCATCCCAGGGCTGAACTCAGGGCCCAGGCGCTGTTCCTGAGCTTCTTTTGCTCAAGGCTAGCACTCTATCACTTGAGCAACAGCACCATTTCCTGCTTTTTCTGTGTTATGTGGTACTGAGGAATTGAATCCGGGGTTTCATGCATGCTAGGCCAGCTCTCTACCACTAAGCCACATCCCAGCCCAGCTTCAACTTTTTTGAGTATCAACTTACCTGAATGAAAATGAACTCAAACCATTTCTGCCATAACAAAATGCTGTGTGTTTTTCCTAAATGCCCCTTGGCCTTCAGGAAGCCCTGATTTTATCATTAGCAGGATGCCATTTGGGCCTCATTCAGAGATGGAACTACTATTACCAAGGGGCAAAAGACTTGCCACTTAAACCAACTGCCAACTACTAATGGATCCAAACAAAAAGTGTTACAGTAAATGATGGCCTGGTCTCATTGTGTGTGTGTGTGTGTATGTGTATGTGTGTGTACTGGGGCTTGAACTCAGCTTTAAGCTCTTGCTCAGCTTTCTTGCTCCGTGCTGGTGCTCTACCACTTGTGCTAGGTCTCCCGCCCAGCTTTTTGCTGGTTAAATAGAAACGGAGTCTCACAGACTCTCCTGCCCAGGCTGGGCTTCCCACCTGCATCTCCCGATCTCCGCCTCGGTGTCCAGCTCAGTTCTGGGGTTTGAACCAGGCCTCGGGCTGGCTAGGCAGGCTCGTCCCGCCTGAACCATGTCCTGGTCCTAAGGCACTGTTAGATTGACTTCCTAGTTTAATCCCAAAACTGAATTCGAGAGCTTGCTAAATGTAAAGGAGGGCCTGGAAGAGCCTCCGCAGGTGAAGAGCGTGTCCGTGACCCAGGGGCACCATTGCTTTCTCATTGGTCTCGTTACCTGCAGAGGAAGTAGAGGGCCGCGAAGGCCACGGTCACCAGCACAGCCAGCGCCACCACGCCTGCAGGCACGTTGCTTTTGCTCTGGACGCTGAGGCTGGGGAGGAAAACCTCTTCACAGCGAGCGCCTGTGTAATTCTCCACACACCTGGAAGGAGAAAATCCCAGGGAAGGTGAGCTGCAACGCTCCACTCACTAATCTGGACAGCACACGGTCTCCAGCCCAAGTGGTGAATTGTAAGCAGGAAGTGGACATGATTCTCCTGTGAGGCTCACAGAGCGACACTTCCCGCCAAGCACACTCGTTTACACTTCCCGCCAAGCACACTCGTTTATACTTACTGTCTTTTCTGGTTTTTTAAAATGGTCTTTTTTATTTTTAATACAATGGTAATCCCACAGTTTTTTTTTTTTTTGAGTCTTTTCAATGTCTTCAACCCTAGAATTAAAATACAGTCTTCTTTGAGATTTCTTCTCTTCTTCCTCTTTTATTTTTGTCAGTCATGGGGCTAGAACTCAGGACCTGGGTGCTGTCTCTGAGCTCTTTTGCTCAGGGCTAGCGCTCTACCACCTTGAACCACAGCGCCACTTCTGTGTTTCTAGTGGTTCATTGGAGATAAGACTCTCAGAGACTTTCCTGCCAGAGCTGGCATTGAGCTGTGATCCTCAGATCTCAGCCTCCTGAGTAGCTAGGATGACAGGCATGAGCGACCAATGCTCAGCTTCCACTTTATTTTTAGGGTGAGGAGTCTCACTGGAGCTCTTGGCTCAAAGGATTCTCCTGACTCAGCCTCCTGAGTGACTGAGACTACAGACATCCTCACCAGCCCCGGCTTCTCTTCTAAATTTCCAATGATATAATTATACATATGTAATTCAAATTCAACTAAAATGATTTTGATTGTTTTGGGGAGAGCTGTAAATATAATTTTTTCTTCTTAAAATTACTGACTGGCAATTCCAACCCCATTATTAGATAACCAAGCCCTCATTCACTGTGTAGCAAACAGTGCCTTCCTGAGCACGTGCTAACTTTCCCACATGGCGGCCCCGCTGACCTCAGGCCTCTCCACACGCTTCAACACTGGCTTCAGAGGTGGTTGCAACTGTAATATCTGCTCATTCTGCTTGCCTTATTATTTGCTTTTCCGTATTGAGAATTATCTTGTTCTAGCTAATATTTTTCAGCTGGTTACTTTTAAGAGTTTGGTGACAAAGCTAACGATATAGTTCAGTGTAGAATGTTTACCTAGCACAAACAAGGGCTGAGCCTCCATCCTCAGTGCTACAGTGTGCATGTGTGGGGTGCGTGCACACGCGCACATACATATACACACACCATCACCAGATAAACACAGAGGGAAGGGCATGTTCCCACTTAATGAAACCAGCTCAAAATTCAGTTTTCAAAAGTACATCTAAGCCAGATACCAGTAGCTCATGCCTGTAATCCAAGCTACTCAGGAGGCTGAGATTTGAGAATCATGGTTTGGAGCCAAGCCCAGGTAAAAAAAGTCTATGAGACTTTTATCTCCAGTTAATCACAGAAAAGCTGGAAGTGGTATTGTGGCTCAAGTAGTAGAGTGCTAGCCTTGAGCAAAAGGAGCTCAGGGACAATGCGTAGGCCCAGAGTTCAATTCCCACAACTGACCAAAAAAAAAGTCTAGAGTCACCAAAAGAAGAAAATAAACACCTTAATTCAGTAACAATTGTTTTGTGCTTTCCAAAGTTTTCCCCAAGAAAAATTTTAGCCACAAAAAAAATCCCTGTCCTATTGTAAAATGATTCTAAGATTTAAAAATATTTAAAATGGTATCTAATTTCCATTGTGGAAAAAACCTAGAACTCTAACTCCTAAAATGAAACAGTATCATTACCTTCAACAAGGCAAGTTTCTTCTTTTTTAAAAAAAGTTATAAACTGGCTAGGAATATGGCTTAGTGGTAGAGTGCTTGACTAGCATGCATGAAGCCCTGGGCTTGATTCTTCAGTACCATATAAGCAGAAAAAGCTGGAAGTGGCACTGTGGCTCACGTGGTAGAGTGCTAGCCTTGAGCAAAAGAGTTCAGGACAGTGCCCAGGTCCAGAGTTCAAGCCCTATGAGGGACAAAAAGAAGAAAAGTATGTCTAGAGTCACCAAAAGAAGAAAATAAACACCTTAAATACCTTAATTCAGTAACAATTATTTGTGTTTTCCAAAAGTTTTTTTTTTTGGGGGGGGGAGGTCCAGTCATGGGGCCTGAACTCTGGATCTGGGCGCTGTCCCTCAGCTCTTCAGCTCAAGGCTAGTGCTCTACCACTTGAGCCACAGCGCCACTTCTGGCTTTTTTCTTATTGCTTATGTGGTGCTGAGGAATCGAACCCAGGGCCTCATGCATGCAAGGCAAGCACTCTACCACTGAGCCACCTTCCCAGCCCCTATTTTTTTCCAAGAAAAATTTTAGCCACAAAAATTCCTTGTCCTATTATAAAATGATTTTGAAGATTTAAAATATTTAAAATGGTATTCTATTGTAGGGGAAAAAAATCCTAGAACTCTAACTCCTATCACTACTTTTGATAAGGCAAGTTTCTTTAAAAAAAAAAAAAAAGCTATAAACTTGGGCAGGGTCTGAGTGGCTCAAACCTGTAATCCTAGCTACTCCGGAGGCTGAGATCGGAGGGTGGAGGTTCAAAGCCAACCCTGACAGAAAAATCCTTGAAACTCATCAACTAACCATCGAAAAACCAGAGTGGAAGTATGGCTCATGTAGTAGAGCAGCAATCCTGAGTGAAAAGGCTAAGGGACAGTGCCCAGGTCCTGAGTCCAAGCCTCAGGACCAGCATATAAAAAATATAAATGAAGGAATAAAGGCAAGCTCTAAAGTCATTATTGAGGTTTCTCTGGCGATTAAAGTTTAGGTGACATTCAACTTCAGAGAGAAAAAGACAAAGCAGCTGACGGACGGTGACATGCGTGGCGTGAGAAGGGGTGGTGGGGCAAGCGCAGGCAGGAAAAGCTAAGCACCATGGGGCCTCAGTCACAGCCAAGGGGAAAAAACACAAGCCCCTCTTGTGATGGTGTAACCAGTCAGATCAGAACTTACAGAAAGGCAAAGGAAATCCTATGCTTCTCGTGCTTGCTGGCTGTGTCATCTGGGACAAGTCACTGCATAGAATGAAATGCTAAGGAAAATGAGTGCTAGCCAAGGTGAAGAACATGCTAATCATCCAGTGTGCTGCTATTATTATTATTGTTATTATTATTATTAGTAGTAATAGTAGTAGTAGTTAGTCAAGGGGCTTAAACTCAGGGCCAGGCGCTGGGGCTCACACCTGTAATCCCAGCTACTCAGGAGGCTGAGATCTGAGGACTGCAGTTAAGATCAGCTGGTCCTGGGTCCCCTTTAGATAAGAATTCAGCCTTTGCACCTCTCAAGTTAGGAGATGGTTGTCATTCAAAGAAAACCATCCCCAGCACCTCTGTGATGTAGATTAGAACAAAGTCCTTTTTCTCCCCTGCTTTCACTTTTAGCACTGTGCCAAATGCTTTATTAAACATCAAAACATACATTGATTTTTAGACTAAATTTACAGGTAGTAGAGAACAGTCTTGTGTGTGGATCAGAAGAGCAGGTGCAAATGCATGAACCAGCTGTTCTGTTTAGGCGTGTGTTTGTGAGGGCTTTCTCTCGCGAATCTCACCCAGATGAAAGACTCTTTGCTAGTATTCACATAACAATTGCTCGATCTTCCTTGACTTTACCATGTTTACAGCAAACTTTAAAAAGAGGCTAAAGCCGTTACCAGTGGTTCATACCTGCCATCCTAGCTACTCGGAAGGCTGAGATCTGAGGATCTTGGTTTGAAGCCAGCCTGGGCAGGAAACTCAGTCATGATGCTTCTCACACCGCTAATTAAAGCAATACACATTTAGGTCTGCTTTTCTACCTGACTCGTTCAAGAGGAACCCCTCAGTGCTACGCAGCTCCACACATTGCCACCCTGGGAGGATTAAGTCCTGCTCTAATGCTCCAAATGATGTTCCCTGTCGCCTTCTGAACTCGGGGTATCCCTTTCATAACTCATTATCATCCCTAATCTCCTTTGGAAGGCAACTATTCATCATCAGTAAGACTCCATTTTCTGCCCAGGAATATGGAGCGCAGTAACAGCTGTGACCTTTGACTAGCTCTAACAAAGAGAGCCCAGCATCCTCAATGAATTTGTTCAGTAGAACAGATTGGCCAGTGCTTTGTCAAGTGCATGCGTGTGTGTGGGGGGGGTGGGGGAATGGGCTTTGCACACACAGCTTTACATCTGCTCAGCAGGCACTCTACTGCTGACCCACACCTCCAACTCTTCTTTTCTTTGTGGGGGAGGTGTCCGGTCGTTGGGCCTGAACTCTGGACCTGGGGGCGCTGTCCCTCAGCTCTTCAGCTCAAGGCTAGCACTCTACCACTTGAGCCACAGCACCACTTCCGGCTTTTTTCTTTTTGCTTATGTGGTGCTGAGGAATCGAACCCAGAGCCTCATGCATGCAAGGCAAGCGCTCTACCACTGAGCCACCTTCCCAGTCCCCTCCAACTCTTCTTGCTTGGGTTATTTTTCTACTTTACCCAGATTTGCCTGGATTGTGATCCTCCTACTTACGCTTTCCACCGTAGTTGGGATTACTAGCATGAACCAGAGTTCCCAGACTTTCTGTTGAGATAGAGTTCTATGAGCTCTTCTGGGCTGGCCCAATCTGTGCCTCCCAAGTAGCTGCAATCATAGGGGTGGAACACTGTGCCCAGCTTATTGATTGAGATGGTTTCTCATGGATTTTTTGTCTTGGTGGAATCCTCCCTTCTCTGCCTCCCTTGTAGCATTATAAGCAGGAGCCACTATGCCCAGCTGTTATACATCGACGGCTTCAGAGCGCAGTGGACAGATGATGACACAGACCTGTTCTTTGTTGGCTGAGAGACGATAGAAAATCTGGTTAGACTGGGAGAAAATTGTTTCTCTACTTGTCCTTTTGTTTAAGCTCAAGTGGATTAAAAATATCACATCTGCTGGGAAGAACATCTGTTGGTTACTAAATTCAGTGAGATTTTATGTTTCTCTGTTTACTTTCTTTTTGTGGGGTTTAGGCCTTGAACTCTGGGCCTGGGCACTGTCTCTGAGCTCTTTTGCTCAAGGCTAGTGCTCTACTACCACAGCATCACTTCTGATTTTCTGGTGGTTTATTGGAGATAAGAGTCTCATGGACTTTCCTGCCCAGGATGGTTTTGAACCTTGATCCTCAGATCTCAATCTCCTGAGTAGTAATATCTCCTGTGATTACAGGCGTGAACTACAGCACCCAGCTCTGTGTTTACTCCTGACTTGTACCAAATATACAGATCAGAAGCTTTAAATCCTTTCCATCTCCATACATCGAAACTCAGAAAGGCTGAGGAGGAAGGCATCTATCTACAGAAGATATTAATAAATCATTGCATGGGCTCTTAGATTTAGAAAACTCTGTTCTGACTGACAGATACTTCATAGCACTCAAATTTCTAGAATAAAGAAATTCAAAGCCAGCCCCGGCAGGAAACTCAGTGAGACTCTTATATCCAATAAACCACTAGAAAACCAGAAGTGACGCTGTGGCTCAAGTGGTAGAGCTCTCACCTTGAGCTGAAGAGCTAAGGGACAAAGCCCAAAGTTCAAGGCCCACAACCAACAACAACAAAAAAAAACTGAGGGGCTGGGAAGGTGGCTCAGTGGTAGAGTGCTTGCCTTGCATGCATGAGGCCCTGGGTTCGATTTCTCAGCACCACAGAAAAAGGCCAGAAGTTGCACTGTGGCTCAAGTGGTAGAGCACTAGCCTTGAGCTGAAGAGCTGAGGGACAGCGCCCAGGCCCAGAGTTCAGGCCCCATAACCGGACCCCCAAAAAAATAAATAAACTGAAATTCAATATATATATTTTTTGTCATTCATGGGACTTGAACTTTTGGACCTAGGACCTAAGACTTGAGTTTTTCTGTTCAAGGCTAGTGCTCTACCATTTGAGCCATAGCCCCATTTCAGTTTTTGTGTTTTGGGGGGGAGTTTTTTGTGCTTAATTGGAGATAAGGGTCTCGCAGACTTTCCTGCCCATGCTGGCCTTGAGCTGTGATCCTCAAAATCAGCCTCCCATGCAGCTAGGATAACAGGTGTGAGCCACCAACACCCAGCTTCTCATGTTTTAAATACGTTGAACTTCAAACTCTTTTTCACCAAAACTAAGAAATATTTTAACAATACAAATTCCTATGTATAAGAATACATTTTTTGGTAAACAAGAATAACTTAATTTGAGTTTAATAAAAACAGCTATATCTTCTGACTTATAATATTAAGTAGAACACAGACACACATCTGAAATTACTTGAGTCTCTTTTATCTAACTATACAGAGGCTTACTCAAATAAGGGTTTGGAGATAATACTGTTTGCACAGCATGCACAGAACCAGCGAACTGAGTCAGGATTTCCCTGTGTCCTCCAGGCCAGCAGCAGCTGTTGAGGAATGCGCATGCGTTGCCCTGAATGACCAGGAGCCTGGGGCTGGACGAACAGAGGAGGAAACTGGCTATGGGTATTTGTTCACATTACTACTCATGCTTTCATGCTTTATTTTTCCTGATATGGAAAAACCTTCTTTCTTCTAATGCTACCTACAGCCTACACAATTTTAGTAAACCTTGCTTTTATAAACAGAAACAATTCTTTTTTTTTTTTTTTGGTCGGTTGTGGGGCTTGAACTCTGGACCTGGGCACTGTCCCTCAGCTCTTCAGCTCAAGGCGAGCACTCTACCACTCGAGCCCCAGCACCACTTCCAGTTTTCTGAGTGCTTTATTGGGGATAAGTCTCACAGACTTTCCTGCCCAGGCTGGCTTTGAACTGTGATCCTCAGATCTCAGCCTCCTGAGTAGCTAGGATTGCATGTGTGAGCCACCAGTGCCCGGCTTGGAAACAAAATGCTTTTGATCAAATTTTCATTGAAAACTCTTTGGTCCTAAATTTCAAAATGGACTCTCCTTTCTTGGGAATATAATTGTTTCCGTATTTTCAAAAAGGCTCTTCCCCCACTTTCTACTTAGGATAAAACTTGGTCAGGCAGGGTAGGACACCCCTCTAATCCAAGCAGTAGGTTCCTGAGTTAAAGAGGCCAGCCTAAGTGACCTAGCAAGGCTCTGTCTCAAAAAATAAAAAAGAAGCCAGGTGCTGGTGGCTCACACCTGTAATCTCAGCTACTCAGGAGGCTGAGATCTGAGGATCACAGTTTGAAGCTGGGCAGAAAAGTCCATGACTCTTATCTCTAATAAACTACTTAGAAAAAGCCAGAAGTGGCACTGTGGCTTAAGTGGCACAATGCTAGCCTTGAATACAAAAGGGCTCAGGGACAGCACCCAGGCCCTAGGTTCAAGCCCAGGACTGGCAAAAAAAAAAAAAAGAAAAGAAAAAAGAAACCAGAAAAAAGTAAAAAGTGAAAAAGGACTGGATAAATTATCTGGGCCATCAAGACGTAAGCTGGGAAGAGTTTTCAGTGAACTAGGTAAAGCCAACCATTGCCTGTACTTACAGATCATATAGCTACAGAACAAACACTGGTTTGGAATCTGGTTTCTGTTCCTAGAAGGTAGAAAGCTCACTGAGTGGCAGGCCAGAACTTTATGATAAATCTAGGGCATTTCAAGACAAGAGGAACTTACCCAAATTTAGCTACTACAGGCAAAATCTGGTGGGAAGTTCTTTCAGCTTGGTTTTCTAACCTTTTTAAAAGTCCACTGCAAGGTTTTCTATGAAAGCTTCCAGGTGGATTTGGTAACCTCCCAGGGGAATTCAGTAGTGACTGGCTAAAATGTGCAAAGTCAAGGTGAAGTATATTAAATAACATTCTTCCTGCACTCACGGCTGCCCCACAGCAGCACTTCTTATGATTAGAAAGAATCTCTGAGATTATGACCACTGTAACCTGGGAGACTGTCATGAAAAACTATGAAAGACTGAAATGGACATTAAACAAGATCACTGGGTGCCTTACCCAAGCACCGTCTGTACTGACCAAATAAAGATGCTTGTGGCCGAGGTTCCAAGCCATCCCAGGCAGGAAAGTCCATGAGACTCTTATCTCCAATAAACCACCAGAAAACCAGAAGTGGTGGTATGGCTCAAGTGGAAGAACACTCACCTTGAGCTGAAGAGCTGAGGGACAGTACCCAGGTCCAGAGTTCAAGCCCCATGACCAACAACAACAACAAAAAAAGAATGCTTGTATCTTTCCAACTATAAGGGAAACATATAGTAATACAAATGATTGCTTGCTTTTGTTTTTGTCTTTGTTTCTTGTTTTTGTCACTTGTGGAGCTTGGACGCTGTCCCTGCACTCTTCAGCTCAAGGTGAGTGCTCTACCTCTTGAACCACAGCACCACTTCCGGTTTTCTAGTAGTTTAGTGGATATAAGAGTCTCACAGACTTTCCTGCCAGGGCTGGCTTTGAACTGTGATCCTGAGAGCTCAGTGAGTAGCTAGGATGACAGGTGTGAGCCACCAGCGCCTTGCCAGTTTTGCAAATTCTTGCCAGCAAGAATATGTCTGCTGCTTGAATTGTTCTTAGAGCTGGTTATAGCATCTTACTGGTTTCCTCACTAATTAAGGAGTCAAACTAACTTCTGTCAGCTTTATTTATATGCATATGCTCAGATTATATATGTATGATCAATATTCGTATGATCTGACTATATTTGTATGCTCCTATCTAGACTGTGTGGCTCCAGCGGAGGGCAGCCGAGCCCCACACACTGCATTTCAGCTGGAATTTTCTAACATCTCAGGGCCTCTGGGCACTGTGTGCTATCCTACCAATGACTCTGAAAATGATCTTCAAACATGTTTGCAGGAACAGACTAGGCAGGGAGAATACAGACAACTTAGGACCAAATGATTTACCTTAGATCAAGCATTTTTACTATGGCAGTTGCCAGTGGCTCATGCCTGTAATCCTAGCTACTCAGGAAGCTGAGATCTGAGGATCATGGTTCAAAGCCAGCCTGGATAGGTAAGCCCATGAAACTCTTTATCTCCAATTGAGCCCCAAAAATAAAAAAAATAAGACTAAAAATCCCAGAAGTAGAGCTGTGGTTCAAGTGATAAAGTTCAGGGATAGCCCCAGACCCTGAGTTCAAGTCCTAGGACTGGCATACAAAACCAAAACCAAAACAAAAGCAGAAAACCACCACAAAACCACAAGAAGTATACATTTGAGGTTTCTTTTATCTTGAATGACTAAGAATATAAAATTTAAAGATGTGACTTCTTTCAGAATCACAATGTCCTACGGGTTAATTCCTCCCATGTGTGTATTGCATTCTTCAGAAAAGTCATCTGAAAAAAAAATTTAAGGGGCTGGGAAGGCGGCTTGGTGGTAAAGTGCTTGCCTCGCATGCATGAGTCCCTGGGTTCGATTCCTCAGCACCACATTAAAAAAAGCAGGAAGTGGTGCTGTGGCTCAAGTGGTAGAGCGCTAGCCTTGAGCTGAAGAGCTGAAGGGCAGTGCCCAGGCCCAGAGTTCAGGCCCCACGACCGACAAAAAATAAAAGTAATTTTAAAAATAGGGTCACATGACTGGAGCCATCAGGTTCTACTTCTCTCCACTCTCTTCCTGCAGGAAAAGTTAAATGCCAAAAATCACTGGGAAAGAAAGGCATTTGACAAGCCTGACCTTTATTCTTCAATGTGAACAGAGTGTTTCGGGAAGAATGCATTCAAGTGAGGAGAAGAATCATGACCTAAAGTGACACAGATATATACATTTCTGCTGATAATGTCTCTTTCTTATGGCATTATTAGGACACCAGTTCCCACCAAACAGAAGCAAGCCAGGCATATGGTAGCCCAGCAAAGGCTTAAAATAAGTTACTTCCTTGTGCAATCTCCTACCTGCCTGACAGGATTGTGGGATAACATGATGGGGCCGTAGGTTTCAACACTTAGCATAGCCAAGGAAGGGGTTCAATATGAGCTCTGGCCTGAGTTCACACTGCTTTACTAAGTTTAGATATGGGGGCTGGGAAGGTGGCTCAGTGGTAGAGTGCTTGCCTTGCATGCCTGAGGCCCTGGGTTCGATTCCTCAGCACCACATAAGCAAAAAGAAAAAAG
>NW_012267231.1:17434820-17455595 GCF_000151885.1 Dipodomys ordii | reverse complement strand
AAGTGGCGCTGTGGCTCAAGTGGTAGAGCGCTAGCCTTGAGCTGAAGAGCTGAGGGACAGCGCCCAGGCCCAGAGTTCAGGCCCCATGACCAGACCCAAACAAACAAACTAAGTTTAGATATGGTGGAAATGAACACAACATGGGATGTTGAAAAAAAATTTAGCATGCACCCCCAGGCCTTGTGCATGCTAACCACATCCTTTATTCCCAGACTTCATCTCCAACTTAATCATACAATTTTTTTTTTTGCCAGTCTTGGGCCTTGAACTCAAGGCCTGGGCACTTTGTCCCTGAGCTGCTTTTGTTCAAGGCTAGCACTCTACCACTTGAGCCATAGTGCCACTTCCGGCTTTTTCTGTTTATGTGGTAATGAGGAATCGAACCCAGGGCTTCATGCATGTTAGGCAAGCACTCTACCATTAAGCCACCTTCCCAACCCAATCATGCACATTTTGGCACACTAAAAGTCTAGTTTTTAGTTTTCTGAAATTTATTTGTAAAACTTTAGAAAACATACATATGTAGAGTATTTGGCTATAACAAACGTAAACTATATACAAAAATCTTGTAATCCTAGCTATACAGGAGGCTGAGATTTGAGGAACGTGGCTTGAAGATAGCCCAGGGAGGAAAGCCCATGAGGCTCTTATCTCCAATAAACCACCAAAAAAGCCAAAATTAGAGCTGTGGCTCACGTGGTAAGAGCACTAACCTTGAGCAATAAAGCTCTGGGACAGCACTCAGGCCCTGAGTTCAAGCTCTAGGATCAGCACAAAAATAAATATAAAATAAAAATCACATATCAGGCGATTTGCCCATTCAGAGTACTTGATCTCCATCCTGCATCAGTCCCATTTCTCCTCCTGCTCATCTCACCGCTGCCCCCGATGGTCATCTCTCCAGCCGCGGGTTCTCCTGCAGGCTTTGTGTGGTGGCAGTGGTCAGGGCCTGTCCACAGGCCCCAAGCCATGACAACAGGTCCTCTCCCAGTGAGAGGCCTTCCCCCAAGTGCCCACTCCCTGCTCACGCCTGCTGGCAGCCATTCTCTGGCACTTTCTTTTAGCATTACTCATCTCTACCCAAGCCTATCATTCTTATCTGAAAAAGGGAGGAGGGGTCTCCGATGACCACTCCAGCATGAAAGAACCCTTTAAGATTTCCTATTTCTGCACTTTCTCTAAGGCTGATGTAGAATGGAGGCACAAGAATAATATTCTTGAATACTTCTTTAAGGGCACATAAAAATGTAAGTAAGGATCTGCATTTAATACATGTCATCTATGTGTAATGTACTAAGTACGTACTTAATGCTTAGAACAAAAGGAGAAAAGACTACTTCATTCAGATTGAATTACAAATTTAAAGCTGAACAAAGCAAAGTTCCCTTAAATAAGAAGACTGGCTAAGTATGGATTAGAACACTGGCCACTGGTGGCTCACGCCTAGAATCCTAGCTAAGGTACTCAAGGGGCTGAGGTCTAAGGATAGATGTTCGAAGCCAGCCTGGGCAAGGAGTCCATGGGACTCTTATCTCCAATGAACCAGCAAAAAGCCAGGAGTGAAGCTATGGCTCAAATGGTAAGCACCAGCCATTAGCAAAAAAACTCAGGGAAAGTACCCATGCCCTGAGTCAAGCCCCAGGCACAAAACCCAACCCAACCCAAACCAAACCAAACCACTGACTGACAAACAGTCCACTGACTGACCGGAGAAGCTGCTGGTCTGCAAGGAAACCCAGGACAGGCAGGGTGCAGGGGCAAAGGTCAGCAAGACTACGTAAGCACACAAGGCAGAAAGGCAAGTGCAGCAGGAGACATCCACATTCCATGCCTCCCAAGACTACTCCCCTCGTGGAGATAAACCTATCAGGCCAGGCACAGATGCACCCAAACCACATATTTTTTTCTTTTCTCCATAGACACTAAATAGCGTCTGATGACAAGCGCCTCCTCTCCATGTCTATCTACAGGGAAAAAGAATGCCTGGCTCACGTTAACTCAGTCTACTTCAAAAGCTGCCCCCACCCCCTCTTCTTGCTGAGAAATTGACTCCTGACTTGGGCCCATCCATTTACTAGAAGCAGAGCAGCAGCTGGGCATCTCCAATTCCTCACTCTGTATCTGTGTCCTATGTCCTGAGCCATCCTCTCCCACACCCACTTTGTAGCCATCTTGGAATGCAGGAACATTATTATTATTATTTTGTTGTTGGTGGTGGTGGTGGTGGGGCTTGAATTCCAGGTCTGGGCGCTGTCCCTAACCTCTTATACTCAAGGCCAATGCTCTACCACTTTGAGCCACAGCTCCACTTCCAGTTTTTGAGTGGTTCATTGGAGATAGGAAAGAGTTTCCCAGGGACTTTTCTGCCAGGGGTGGCTTTGAACGACTTTTCTGCCAGGGGTGGCTTTGAACTGATATCTTCAAATCTCAGCCTCCTGAGAAGCTAGGATTACAGGCATGAACCACCAGTGCCCGGCTAACAGGAAGGTTAACCCCTTACCTGAGTGATCTGGAGATAGTGAACAAGAGACTGGCTCAGTCACCTCTAACCCCCTCAGAACACACCTGTGAGCTGGGACTGTTTTAGCTCTACATCCCTTTCCCACTCTGCCTCCCTCAATTTTCCCTATTTAACCTGAAGCCAATGTCTGCACCCCTGAAGATGGCTGAAGATAGACTAAAGTGCTGTCCTCTCATGGCCGCCAAAGAATCAGTCTTTTTCTGCCCTTCACCATAACAAATTATTTGACATATGAGGATGAGCGGCCAGACCTGACATACAAAACTCCTGGAGTTTGGGTCTGGAGTCTAAAAACTCAGTTTCGGGCTGGGAAGGTGGCTCAGTGGTAGAGCGCTTGCCTTGCATGCCTGCGGCCCTGGGTTCAATTCCTCAGCACCACGTAAGAAAAAAGCCAGAAGTGGCGCTGTGGCTCAAGTAGTAGAGCGCTAGCCTTGAGCTGAAGAGCTGAGGGACAGCACCCAGGCCCAGAGTTCAGGCCCCATGACCGGACCAAAAATAAATAAATAAATTAAATAAATAAAAACTCAGTTTCAGTTCTCATTATAAACCAATACCCTGCCACCTGATTTTGGGATGCTTGTTTTGGTATGTATCAGCTCATGAGAGATGAGAGCCCTTCCCGCCATGGTTAGATAAGCAGAGGCAGACCATGGCAATTGCTCCCTAAGTAGATAGCTCAGTTCATTCATAGCACAACACTATTGCTTTTAACCATAAGAATTGGTGGCTCACTTTGTCTTTCACAAATCATACATGCTTCACTACATAAGACAGAGGAAAGCAAATCTCTAACATTGACAAAAGAGTGAGCGGTCGAAAGGTTGGGGAGCCAAAAGGATGGTCTGTTGCGTAAAAATCACCCTTAGATGTAGCAGAGATGCATTCTCAAAACCGGGGGCGATGTGCCCAGATTCCACATCATCATACCATAGCTATGACCTGCTTACATTCATGTCTTTACATAATAAGAGGACTAGATCTCAATATTATTTTATAACTACAGTGTGTGCTTCTAGCCTCGATGAGCCCTCATATGAAATGGTGGTCAGTGGGAAAATACATAGAGTCTTGTTCACCACCTCCCAAAAAAACCTTTCCAACAAAATGCATTGTGGGAATTGTGTAATAAGGATCCATAAATATCAGTATTGCACATTTCTATCTGATGGCCAGGATTACCTCTATTTTTGGAGTTTTCATTTAACACATATTGGCTGAGATACTTGGTAAAAAGGATGAGATAGGTGTAAAAAAAATTATCCTAGGGTTTGCTTTTTTTTCCCCCATGACCTTCCTCCCACTGGAAACTTCTCACTTGAATACCTTATTAATAAATTTTAAAAGTTTGAGATTTTTTCAGAAGACTTGATGTGTCAGCAACTTAATGGAAGAAGGGAAATGTGAGCTAATTAAGAAGAAAAACAGTTTGGTAACATCTTTGTCTTAATTACAAATAACTTTTTTTCCCCATGCCAGTCCTGGAGCTTGAACTCATGGCCTGGGTGCTGGCTCGGAGTTTTTTTTTTTTTTTCTTTTTGTTTTTGTTTTTTGGCACAAGACCAGGACTTGGACTCAGTATCTGATGCTTTTGCTCATTGACTAGCATTCTACCAACTGAGTATGCTTCCAACCCTGAGTTTTTTTGTTTTTGTTTTTGTTTTTTCCCCTCAAGGCTAATGTTCTACCACTTGAGCCACAGCTCTATTTCTGGCTATAAAACAACTTTCAAAAGCTCAGGCCCCAGGACCAAATAACCAAAAGCTCCAAAGGGTCTAACTTTCAAATTGGAGAGAATAGAGACTTGTGAGTCAAACTGGGTTGGAACAGAAAGGGTAAGGGAAATCTGTACAAAAACAGGAATGTAGACTACAAAAGATAGCTATAACACAGCAGGATGATCAAGTTAAACCAGCTATTGAACTTGCAAAATCATAAGTGGACTGATCACTAAACATAACAGTTTGTAACAAAGTGTTAAGAGGCTTTAAACTGGTGTGAGATTCTCACATTACTCAGGAAGAATAAAGGTAGACTATATCAAGAATATATAGTGTAATATCTAGGTTAATCACACAAGAACAGTAAGAAAGGTAATCACAATGCTAATAAAGAGTGAAATAAAAAATTGAATAACGGGGCTGGGAAGGTGGCTCAGTGGTAGAGCACTTGCCTTGCATGCCTGAGGCCCTGGGTTCAATTCCTCAGCACCACATAAGCAAAAAGAAAAAAGCCAGAAGTGGCGCTGTGGCTCAAGTGGTAGAGCGCTAGCCTTGAGCTGAAGAGCTGAGGGATAGCGCCCAGGCCCAGAGTTCAGGCCCCACGACCAGACCCCCCCTCCAAAAAAAAAACCTGAATAACCAATAAAAGTGCAATAATGTAGTAGTACTAGGGAAAAAGAAAAGAAGTCAGATAATCAAGAAATAGCAGCAAATCCAGGCACCAGTGGCTCAGGCTTTGTCATCCTAGCTACTCAGGAAGCCGGGATCTGAGAATCAAGGTTCAAAGCCAGCTGGGACTAAAAAGTCCTTGAAACTATTATCTCCAATTAACTACAAAAAAAGCTGTTAATGGCTGGGCATCAGTGGCTCATGCCTGTAATCCTAGCTACTCAGGAGGCTAAGATCTGAGGATCACGGTTCAAAGCCAGCCCAGGCAGGAAAGACCATGAGACTCCTATCTCCAATAAACCACCAGAAAACCGGAAGTGGCGCTGTAGCTCAAGTGGTAGAGTTCTCGCCTTGAGCTGAAGAGCTGAGGGACAGAGCTCAGGCCCAGAGTTCAAGCCCCATGACCACCACCACCAACAAAAAAAGCTGAAAATGGAGCTGTGGCTCAAGCAGTAAAGCTCTAGTCTTGAATGAAAAAGCTCAGGGACAGTGCCCAAGCCCTGAGTTCAAGTCCTAGGACTGGCACCAAAACAAAACAAAAACCAGCATCAAGATTATAGATTAAGCTGAGATTTATTGGTAATTACACTAAATACAAATAGACTAAATGCTCTAATCAAAAGACAAATTACCAGTGAGCTAAAAATACTTTTTCTATCTGCTGTTTATAAGAAAGACACTTTAAATACAGAGGCACAGTGGGACTGAAAGGACAAAAAGAGAAACCATGCCAGGTGCTGGTGCCTACAGGTGCTTTTGGCTCACGCCTATAATCCTACGTACTCAGGAGGCTGAGATCTGAGGATCACAGTTCAAAGCCAGCCTGGGCAGGAAAGTCGGTGAGACTCTTATCTCGGATAAATCACCAGAAAACCAGAAGTGGTGTTATGGCTTAAGTGGTAGAGTGCTAGCCTTGAGCTGAAGAGCTCAAAGACAGTGCCCAGGCTCAGAGTTCAAGCTCCATGAGTAACCAAAGAGAGAGAGAGAGAGAGGGAGAGAGAGACCATGTAAAGCCCTAATCAAAAGAAAGCTAGTAGGCGATATATGGGCTATCCAGATACAACGCAGTAAATACACTTTATCATTAGGGGCCACGTTTTACAACCCTATTAGATGCTAGAAACCATAAAATCTATCAAGACCTCTGTGTTTTATGTTTTTCCAAAACATATCTATCTGTGATTAAGTTGAATTTATACATTAGGATGACAGGAGATTAATAACAGCTAAGTATCAAAGAAAGTAATGACAATACACTGTCCTAAAAGTTACATGGATGTGCTATCTTTTGCTCTCTCCAAATTTCCAATTGTGTTTTTAACCTCTTCACTTAAAAAGTTTCCTTAATAGCTTCTCTTTGGCGGTCATATGTGCATTGTGCTTTGGGGGCCATTACTAGGTAAAGGGCTCAGTGGAGGTTGCTAGGACTCTGGAATACCAGGACAGTGAATCTGACAACACACTGGGATGGCTGCCAGGTGGTAAGCGGGTGAGTAGCGGGTGTGCCTGGGAAATGCGGAGCGCAGTGACAGAGGCTGTCCAAGTTGGGGAGGGCAGGAGAGGGCAGGATTTCACCATGCTCCTCAGATCCATGTGCCACTCAAAACTCAGGAAGTACGCCTGCAATTTCCTCATTAATGTGATTGACCACAGGTAAGTGAAATTGAGAAAGATCAACTGCAGAAAGGTAGACTATTGTATTAGCAATAAAGAATGTTGTGTAATAATAAAAAGGTCAGTTAAATATAAGAGCTGATAAGATGTCTAAACTTGCATACGTGTAATAACACAGCTCCAAAATACATAGAGCAAACACTGATAGAACTCAAAGGAGAAACAGGCAATCCACAATCATACCTCAAGATTTAACATACTTAATAAATAAATGACAGAAGCATAAAAATAGCGTAGAAAAAAATCATAGAATATTCGCGCAGCACTATCCAATTGCCTTAATTGGCACTGAACCATCGATTGCTCTTTTAAAA
Source organism: Dipodomys ordii (assembly GCF_000151885.1). Taxonomy (NCBI): domain Eukaryota; kingdom Metazoa; phylum Chordata; class Mammalia; order Rodentia; family Heteromyidae; genus Dipodomys; species Dipodomys ordii. Next base: position 17,448,699 of record NW_012267231.1, on the reverse strand, counting down.
GTGCACTTGGGACAGTGATCAAAATAAATGATATAAAGGGCCATAAAGAATAGCTCAGTAAGTTTCAAAGGAACAAAACTCAATAAAAGCTGGGTGCCAGTGGCTCATACTGTAATCCTAGCTACTTGGGAGGCAGAAATCAGAAGGATCGGTGTGAGGACAACCCAGGCAGAAAAGTTTGTGAGACACTTTCTCAACCACAGCTGGGCACAGTGGCACATCCCCGTCATTTCAGCTGTGTGGGAGCCTAGTAATGGGAAGATGACAGAGCCAGGCTGTCCAGACAAAAGTCCTCAAGACTGCATCTCAGCAGAAGCAGCTGGCCTTGAAGCCGAGCTGTAGCTCAAAGCCTTGAGCATAAGAGCTTAAGGACACTGCCCAGGCCTTGAGTTCAAGGACCGTAACTGACAAAAGCAAACAAACAAGAAAACAAACAAATCCAGCCAGCACAAAAAAGGACTGAAGGCATGGATCAGTAATAGCCTACCTGGCCAAGTATAAGGCCCTAAATTGAAACTCCAAACATTTAAAAAACAAAAACTGTGAAGAGAATATATTACCTAACTATAATGAATTTAAACTTCAAACGACTAACAAACAATACAACCAAAAAAATCCATATGGTTAAAAATGGAACAATATATACTTTCATAAAATCAACAGAGTGACTATGTTTCAAGAGGTACTAGAAAACCCTTGACATAAATACACTGAAACTGTATCATACCAAAATTGTGGGCTGCAACAAACTTAGCCACCAGAGAACATTTGATAAGTTTTTAAATCTTCTATTAAAATAAATTAAAGGCTGCCAGTGAATTCAAGAAGTGAATGAATGACAAGTCCATTGCACCCGAAGACTGCAGACGGAAGGGAATAAACAAGAGGAGGAATAGAGAGAAGAGCACACCTGGAGCTCACACTGGCCACAGTGCATGCGTCCAAGCTGTTGCTTCCTTGGCTCCAAAGACAAAGCAGCTTCAAGTTCCAGTTCAGATGTACAGAGCCAGCCTTCTGTGGCTTTAAATCAAACTCTGTGTTTTTTGTTTGTTTGTTTTGTCAGTCCTGGGGCTTGAGTTCTGGGCCTGGGCACTGTCCCTTAGCTCTTTAGCTCAAGGCTAACACTCTACCACTTGAGCCATAGCGCCACTTTGGCTTTTTTTTTTTTTTTGTCCAGTCGTGGGGCCTGAACTCTGGGCCTGGGCGCTGTCCCTCAGCTCTTCAGCTCAAGGCTAGCGCTCTACCACTTGAGCCACAGTGCCACTTCCAGCTTTTTTTTCCTTTTTGCTTATGTGGTGCTGAGGAATCGAACCCAGGGCCTCAGGCATGCAAGGCAAGCGCTCTACCACGGAGCCACCTTCCCAGCCCCACTTTTGGCTTTTTCTGCTTATGTGGTGCTGAGGAATGGAACCCAGGGCCTCAGGCATGCGAGGCAAGCACTCTACCACTGAGCCACCTTCCCAGCCCAGCTCTGTGGGGTTTTTTTAAATAGTTTTTTTTTAATTGAGATTAGGTGATTACATAAATTTCCCATATTTCATGTATTGTGGAATAATGATACTTAGTTAAAGTCACAAACACATTTTAACCTTCACAAGGCAAATGGTCATTATCATGGTTTATAAAATTTGTGCAGTCTATGAGCTTTGACAATACAACTATTTTGTGGCTGGGAAGGTGGCTCAGTGGTAGAGCACTTGCCTCGTATGCATGAGGCCCTGGGTTCGATTCCTCAGCACCACATAAGCAGAAAAAGCCGGAAGTGGAGCTGTGGCTCAAGTGGAAGAGTGCTAGTCTACAGCTGAAGAGCTGAGGGACAGCGCCCAGACCCAGAGTTCAGGCCCCAAGACTGACAAAAAAAAAGACAATACAACTATTTCTTTCACATCAGGTGGTATTTACATTTCTTCCTTTTGCTTAGTGTAAGCTGTTTCCTCTTTCCCTCTCATTCCCTCCCTCCCATCGCTGCCTTTGAGTTGCTTAGTTCATTTTCATCAATGTCCATGGCAAAGCTCCTTGTTTTTAAGCAGCACTCTACACTTCCACAAAAATGTGTAACCAGAGCAATAGATTTATTATTATAGAACTAGAAAGTAGCCTAAAAAACAACTTTAAAAAAAAACCCATATTACAAAAAGGTTTTACTCTTTGCAAATACCTGGTCATTGCTCACTATGTACCAGGAAAAAGAAGTAAGCAATTGTAACTGCCCACTTTAATCTCTTTGAGGAATGTGATACAGTATAAAAAGCAAAAGCATTAGGAGACAAGGCGCAGTGGGAAGAGGAGTGGGTTAGGAGAATTTGGGGACATGGATATAGGGAGAAGCCAGTAATCCCTGTACCCAGGCAGCTGCTGAAAGAATGGATCAGACAAAGGGCTGCTGTGCCATCGAGGGAAGCCATGGATAAGAAACTCTCTTCAGGGCTGGGAAGGTGGCTCAGTGGCAGAGCACTTGCCTTGCATGCATGAGGCCCTGGGTTCGATTCTTCAGCACCACATAAGCAGAAAAAGCCAGGAGTGGTGCTGTGGCGCAAGTGGTAGAGGGCTAACCTTGAGCTGAAGAGCTGAGGGACAGCGCCCAGGCCCAGAGTTCAGGCCCACAACCGACAAAAAAAAAAAAAGAAACTCTCTTCATTCCAGCTCTGAGCACAAAGCCAGCCAGCCCAGCCCCAGCCCCCAGCCCTGCGGTGGGCAGCTGCACCCTAGAGAAGCTGGCATGCAGCCTCTGGGGACCAGCCTGGGCAAAAAGGCCCCAGTTCTATATTCTTTAATGTTCTCCTCAATCCTCTTTCCTCTCCTACTCCTCTTTCTCCCCCAATTTTGGGTTTTTCAAATAAACTAATGGAATATTACAAATGATTTTGTGCCAATGAACTCGACTGCTTAGATCAAATGGGAGTATTCTTGGAAGGCAAAAAATTTATCAAAGCTTATTCATGAAAAATATCACTCAACTGAATAATTTTATATCTATTAAAGACTCAGAATTTACTTATTTATTTTTTGTCTGTCATGGGTTTGAACTCTGGGCCTGGGCGCTGTCCCTGAGCTCTTTGGCTCAAGGTGAGCACTCTACCACTTGAGCCACAGCACTCTTCCAGTCTTCTGGTGGTTTAGTGGAGATAAGAGTCTCATGGACTTTCCTGCCTAGGCTGGCTTTGCACTGCGGTCCTCAGATCTCAGCCTCCTTAGTAGCTAGGATTATAGGTATGAGCCATTGGTGCCCAGCTAGTTAAATCTTTTTTAAAAGGTTTTGAATAATACAATTATAGATCTGAAAAAACTCAAGAGTCAAGGGGAAATGTACTGTAAAGAAGATAATGGTGGTGCTGGGAAGGTGGCTCAGTGGTAGAGCGCTTACCTTGCATGCATGAGGCCCTGGTTCAATTCCTCAGCACAACATAAGCAGGAAAGGCCGGAAGTGGCGCTGTGGCTCAAGTGGTAGAGCGCTAGCCTTGAGCTGAAGAGCAGAGGGACAGTGTTCAGGCCCAGAGTTCAGGCCCCACGACTGACAAAAAAACAAAAGAAGAAGAAGAAGATAATGGTGGGGCTCTGATGGCTCAGACCTATAATCTGGGCCACTCAGGAAGCTGAGATCTGAAGATTGAGGTTTGAAGCTAGCTCAGGCAAGAAAGTCCATGAGACTCTAATCTCCAATAAACCAGCAGAAAACCAGAAGTGGAGCTGTAGCTCAAAGTGGTAGAATGCTAGCCTTGAGGTCAAAAGCTGAGGAACAGTGCCCAGGCCCTGACTTCAAGCACTACAACTGACGTATATACACACCAACAAACCAAAAAAGAAACAAGATAATGAAGGAAAGTAGAAATTACAAAATCAGCAAAAATCATATCAGAAGAGAACTTATTTGTCAGATAAAATAAAAATCATACGATCACTTTCATAGGCACCCCAAAAGCATTTAATGAAATGTAAAACTCATTTTTGACATAAACTCAGGAAAGAAAGGAAGGGCACTTCTGAATCTGTGAAAGGAGAAAGACAACCCTGACATCCTCTGTCCCACTCAGCGATGCAAGCAAGGGAGATTCTCTTTCCTTGAGATCAGAAACAAGACAAGACAGTTCTCACCACTATACTACCAACTCTAGCCAGGTAACACCTCAGAAACAACCAAAGGACTGGACACCAGCAGCCAGAATGCCAATGTAAAGAGCGTGTGACTGTCCATTCTCCAGGAATATCTTTCATCACTAATGAGACTCAACAAGACTGCTACACACAAAAGCTGCGGGGAAATAATTTTGTTTCTCTAGACTCATAGCATTTGAAAAGTACAATTTTAAATCACATATTTATTTTTAAAAGGTATGCAAAATCACCACACAAACAGGCAAAATAACTATTATAGAGAGAAATTTAATCAGGTTTAAAAGCCTTGTAATATTATTAAGATCTTAATTTCTCTCATAATTATCTTAATGATTCAATCTCAATTAAAATCCTTGCAGGAATTTTTTTGGGGTGGGGAGGAATTTACAAACTAATTCTAAAACTTAACTTAGACCAAATGGAAAAGCAGATAAACTAGTCCACAAGCTCTAGCTCTGAATAATCACACTCACTACTGATTAGCCTGTGCTTACCTGCCAGAGCCTGTGTAAACCCTCCCTGCAGAAGGTCATGCCAAGGTCACACCCTCAGGAGCCCTAAGTTCCCTGTGTAGTATGTATACATAGTGTCCTCACACAACTAAAATTGGCTACAAAAAAAAAATCTAAAGACAGTCTGAGCTCTTTTTGCAGAAGCAGAGAGATCCATCTTAAAATTCAAATGGTCTTTTAAAGGATTCCCAAGTAGCCAACACATGTGTGTGTTACATGTGTGTAGGTTACTCAAGGCTAAAGCTCTACCACGTGAGCCACAGTGCCACTTCCAGCTTTTTGGTAGTTTATTGGAGATAAGAGCATCATGGACTTTCCTGCCCAGTCTAGCTTCCAACTATAATCCTCAGATCGCAGCCTCCTGAGTAGCTAGGATTATAGACCTAAGTCACCAGATACCCAGCTGCCCAAACATTCTTTAAAAAAAAAAAATAGAGGACTTCTATTTCCTGGTTTCAAAAGTAACTATTAAGTGACATCACTCAAACAATATAATGCAACACAATGAGGACACAGAGCCCCAGGAACAGGGTACAGAGCCCAGAAGTAAACCCTCCTCCCTGTGCTCGTCACCATGACATCCATGGAGTTTTTCCATAAATGGATCTATACTTAAGACATAAAAGGTTTAGAAGAAATACCAGGGGAAATAACCAGTGAAAACCAGAGCTGCAAGTGTGGCTTCGTGGTAATTGTGTTGGCCTACCAAGCCCAAAGCCCTGAGTACTAAAAGGAAAAAAAACCTAAAAAACAAAATCAACTAAGTTGATTTTTAATGAAAATAAGGGAATATAGGATAGAAAAATAGCGAAAATTCAATCATTCTAATAGAAGATAGGAATGGAAAATATTTTAAATCATGGTAAATAGAAATTGTAAAACAAGAGGGTAAAAATGATAAAATTAAATATTTAAATCACATTCTATTTTTTTTTTTTTGGTTGTGGGGCCTGAACTCTGGGCATGGGTTCTGTCCCTCAGCTCTTCAGGTCAAGGCTAGCATTCTACCACATTGAGCCACAGCATCACTTCCAGTTTTTTCTGCTTATGTGATACTGAGAAATTGAACTCAGGGCCTCATGCATGCAAGGCAGGCACTCTACCACTGAGCCATCTTCCCAGCCCTCGCATTCTATTCTTGTAGACATACTTTTTTGTTGTTGTTGTTCTGTTTTTTGGTTTTGTCGGTAGTGAGGCTTCAACTATGGGCCTGGACGCTGTCCCTCAGCTCTTCAGCTCAAAGCTAGTGCTCTATCACTTGAGCCACAGGGCCACTTCCGATTTTCTGGTGGTTAATTGGAGGTAAGAGTCTTATAGACTTTCCTGCCTGGGCTGGCTTTGAATCGAGATCCTCAGATCTCAGCCTCCTGAATAGCTAGGATTACAGACATGGGCCACCGGTACCCGGCTGTTGTAGACATACTTAATAAACAGTGGAAGTAGGGAAAATCCACATAACAAATAGTAAGAAAATATAGGATTATAAGAAGCTTGACTTAACTGACCTTCATGCATTCATGCACCAGTTATTAAAGAACCTGCATCCTGCTTTCATACAATTAGATCATTTAACACTGTGAACCAGGCACAAATCTCAGCAAACACTGAAGAGTTAATACCAAGGACTTAGCTTAAAAACATTAGCTTCGCCAGGTACTGTGTCTCATGCTTGTAATGCCAGCTACTTGGTTGCATGGGGTTTTTCAAGGCTAATGGAGAAAAGTTCAGGAAACTCTTCAGTGGCCAATGCCCATCATCTTAGCTACAAGGGGCACTTACCTAACAGAGGTGATTACTTGGGCAAGAAGCAAGAGCAATACTCTATCTTAGAGATAACCAGCAAAAATCACAGCTGTCAGCAAGGCTCAGTGACAAGAGCATCTGCCTCACAAGCACAAAGATCTGAGTACAAACCCAGTACCACAGACATTAAACAAAATTAGCTTGAGGCTGGGCATTGGTGACTCATGCCATCATCTTAGCTACTCAAGAGATCAGATCATTGTCCAAAGCCAGCCCAAGTGGGAAAAGTAGGTGAGACTCCTATCTCTAATAAAACACCAGAAAACCGGAAGTGGTCTTGTGGCTCAAAGCAGTACATCATTTTAGCTTTGAGTGAAAGAGCTCAGGGACAGTGCCCCAGGCCCTGAGTTCAAGTCCCATACCAACAAAAATAAAACAATAAATTACCTTAATATAATTCAACTCAGTCATGAGGCAAAGGTAGGAGGATCAAGGTTTAAGGTATGCAGTGATATAAAGGAAGACCAGAAACAAATTCAAGGTGGGCAACACAATGTGAAATAAGTCCTACAAAAGTGAATAAACTCTGAATGGAGCACAGATCAGGGAAGAGGAGCTGGCCACAAAGGTGGGTTAGGGCCAAACTAAAAGCTCTAAGCACTATGTACAAAGGTGAGAGCTGACTTCAGAGGTGTAGGTACCTAGGCGTGAAGTCTTCCTGCTTTATAGTGTACAAGAAAGGTAAGAAGAAATGGTAGGAGCTGGGCTGAAAAATGAGGTTCTCACCCTTGGATATTGCTATTACTGCCTACAGGGATATCTTAGAAATATAGTCCCTGAGATCATTGGAAAGAAATTGTTTTTTTTATTAAAAATAATAATATATCAGGGCTGGGAAGGTGGCTCAGTGGTAGAGCGCTTGCCTTGCATGCATGAGGCCCTGGGTTCGATTCCTCAGCACCACATAAGCAAAAAGAAAAAAGCCGGAAGTGGCGCTGTGGCTCAAGTGGTAGAGCACTAGCCTTGAGCTGAAGAGCTGAGGGACAGCGCCCAGGCCAAGAGTTCAGGCCCCACGACTGGACCCAAAATAATAATAATAATAATATAAGCTGGGCATTGGTGGCTCAGGCTTGTAATCCTAGCTACTCAGGAGGCTGACATCTGAGGATTGAGGTTCAAAGCCAGCCTGGGAACAAAAGTCCATAAGACTCTTATCTCCAATTAACCATGAGAAAACCAGAAGTGGAGCTGTGGCTCAAAGTGGTAGAGCACTAGCCTTGAGCTGAAGGCCTCAGGGACAGTGCCCAGGCCCAGAGTTCAAACCCCATAACCAACAAAGACATAATAATAATAATATACAATTTAAAGTACCTGCATTCAACTCCCCTGAGCCCTTGGCCACTCAGTGCCTTCCTTTTCTCTCCATCTCTTTGGCCCTCCCTGTTTTACCCATCCCTACCCCTACTTCCTGCCAGGGGACTGACAGCTGGGGTTCACATCCCACTACATAGAGGGCCATCCCACTCACCTGTGGCCATGCCACATGGTGACCTGGCATCATGCCCCCTCCAGTAGAGCCCACTCCAAGTTAGAATTAGGGAGAGACTCTAGTCCAGCCTTAACCCTGGTGGAAGTTACCAGCAAAATTGCCCATTCTCTTTCACTGATGACTTTTTTCCCCCTGGTATTTGGGTTTGAATTTAGGAACTTGGACCTGATTAGCTTCTTTGCTTGGCTGGTGCTCTACTACTTGAGCCATACCTTTAGCCTAGCTTTTTGCTGGTTAATTGGAGACAGCCTCATGGACTTGTCAGACAAATCTGGCTTCAACCACAATCCTATGATCTCAGCCTCCTCAGTAGCTGGGGTTAACAGGCATGAGCCACCAGTGCCAGGCTCTCTGGTGACTTTTTGAAATTACAAATGCATTTGTGCTAAAGTAGTGACAGACAAGGTCTCTCTCCCATTTAATGAATCTCCAAAATCCAGAACTCATTTCCTTCTTCCAACTTATTCAGTGAAGGCAGCTTGATGAACCAAGTCCTCTTACCATTACACATAAATACACACAAGATAAGGGGGGGGGGGAAACCCAATGGGATAAATTGTAAACTTAGAATGGAACAACAAACCTGAATTTGTGGAACAAAGCTAAAATGCATTTGAAATCTTTTCAGGCCATAAACACTGTTTAAAAAAGAAAGCCAAATGGAGCTGGGAAGGTGGCTCAGTGGTAGAGCGCTTGCCTTGCATGCCTGAGGCCCTGGGTCCGATTCCTCAGCACCACATAAACAAAAAGGAAAAAGCCGGAAGTGGCGCTGTGGCTCAAGTGGTAGAGCGCTAGCCTTGAGCTGAAGAGCTGAGGACAGTGCTCAGGCCCAGAGTTCAGGCCCCAGACCGGACCCAAAAAAAAAAAGAAAGCCAATTGCCAATGAGCTGTAGAATAAAGTTAAGGATTTACACTGCCTTATTTCAGTCATAATAAAGTTACACATTGTTTGGTGGTGGTGAAAAGACAAAAATATATATCAGTGTGTTAGAACAGCAGAAACATACATTCAGTTGACTGATTTTTTTTACAAAGATGACAGTTACATGGAGAAAACACAGTCTTTGCCACGTAGCCCCCACCAAGATCAAAACATAAAGTGTTAGTGCCTCTTAAGCATGAAATGTGTGACAAGCATTCCCCTTTTTTTTTCATAAATACACCATTAACCCTCTGAAGGAATTCAGAATTAGGACATTGTAAGGTTGAGCAAACTTTGGAAGGTGTTTGTGTGGACCATTCTCTTTCATTTGTTTGGTTTGGTTTTTTGTTTTGTTTTGTTTTGGTTGGATGGCTCATTAGGTTTTTGAGATAGCTTTACTCTTTAGCCCAGGCTGGCTCTTACAATCTTCCTGTCTCAGCCTCCTGGGTACCTTAGATGGTGTCTAAGGGCCATTACTGTCTTTTTCCTGGTGGTGTGACTATTGGAAAGTCACTTCTTATTTCTCATTTTCTTTTTTTTGTTGGTCATGGGTGCTTGAACTTGGGGTCTAGGTGTTGTCTCTAAGCTCTTTTTTGTTCAAGGCCTAGTACTGAGTCACAGCACCACTTCCAGTTTTCTAGTGGTTCACTGGAGAAAAGAGTCTCATGGACCTCTTGCCTGGGCTGGCTTCAAACTGTGATCTTCAAATCTCAGCTTCCTGAGTAGCCAGGATTACAGGCATGAGCTACCAGCACTGGTCCTAAAATGGATTATTTAAAAAATTGGTCTAGGCTGGAACCTACCCAAACCCACTTTTTAAATGAAGGCCTTGGGCTGGGAAGGTGGCTCAGTGGTAGAGTGCTTGCCTTGCATGCATGAGGCCCTGGGTTCAATTCCTCAGCACCACATAAGCAAAAAAAAAAAAAAAAAGTCAGAAGTGGTGCTGTGACTCAAGTGGAAGAATGCTAGCCTTGAGCTGAAGAGCTGAGGGACAGCGACCAGGCCCAGAGTTCAGGCCCCACGACAGGACCCAAAAAAAAAAAAAAAAAAAAATGAAGGCCTTGATGAATGAGATTTTTACATGCTATTTGGTTTTGTCTTAAAAACATATCCTACCCAAAGAGGTTAAGAAGGACAGAGCCCACACTTCTCCATTATATACTTGTTTGACTGTGATACCTCCTCCAGAAGCTGGCATAGGAAAGGAAAGCACCCACTCCCCCATCGCACTCACCTACAAAACGGGCTGGCAATAGTAGGAATCACATAACAAATCCCCCCATTCAGGCAAAAGGACCTGTGCCCTGGACCACAGGGTTCTTCGTGATCTAAAACACATCCGCATCGGGAATAGAGAAAGAGAAGTTAAAGTCTTTCGAATGTAACCAGGACCTGGGAACAACCAATCTCAGATTTAAGTAGTCACTGTAAAAAATAGAATGAAGCCTTTTTCTTTTTGCAATGAAAAGAATCTTATTCCTTGTTTCATTAGGATTCTCTTCCTTTGAGAGAAAAAAAATCAATTCATTCTATAATAGATTTAGAAGCTATATAACAGAAATAGGAAACCTTTATACTACATGAAAACAAAGAGCTGAGGTAGGCTCGTAGGGACTATCTCATTCAGTACAGGGACTGCATTACTAGAACTTTCCAAAGACTGTATTTAGATGTTTATTTTTCTTATAGGACTCAAATACATTAAATTCTGAAATGGAAATGAGAAATTTATTTAGATAATTGAAATAAGTGTTGACTTATAAAATTAATTTTAAGTGTATATATATAAAGTAAGTATATTAAAGAAATATGACAATGTCAAAAGCCAAAGAGATATTTCATTAAGTTTTGAATTGCATGGGAATTTTAGCTAAAGTCAAACTGAAAACCCAGGTTTTTGCTTACTGCATGGCCAAAGCATCCACAATACATTCCGTACATCACCTTTATAATAACAATAAAAAATAAAAAAAAATAAAAGAGAAACTTCTAGAATATTAAGGAAATAAACCTTCCTTTCTCCCTTGCCTTTCTCGCCTTCCTCCATTTTTGCTTTCTTCTTTATCTTTGACCTTTTCTTTATCTACCTTCATCTATTTCCCTTTTTCTCTGCATACAGCTCCTTCTTTCTAGACTCACTGCCACATCTCATTAACACACACACACACACACACACACACACACACACACATACACACACAAAACAAAACAGTCCACACACCAAAAAAACCTTTCCTTTCACTCCTGGTTACCAAAACTGTACAGAAAAAAAACAACTGAGTCACAATGTTATTATTTCCAATTAGAAAATTGCAAGAACTTTATCTTTTGCCTTTCTTTTTTTCTTCTCTTTCTTTTCTTTCTTTCTTTTTTTCTTTTTTTTTGTTGTTGTTGTCAATTGTGGGGCTTAAACTCTAGGCCTGGGCACTGTCCCTCAGCTCTTCAGCTCAAGGCGAGCACTCTACCACTTGAGCCACAGCACCACTTCCAGCTATCTTTTGCCTTTCTTAGTGAATTATATTTTGATTGTTAAAATCACATGTTATGTGAATTCCTGGTTGTTTCTGTCTTTAAAATGAACCGAGTATCATCTTTCATGAAGAAAAAATGATATCACTATCATTTGGCATGAAAAATACTAATTTTTTTAAAGTTTCTATGATTTTTGCCACTAAAGTATTAATATCTGTTTAGATACAGTTGCTATGAGCCCAAGATATCACCATGATCAGATTCTGAAATTTAAAACTTTCTTTTTACTTTAGAATTGAAAAAACCCTGTTTTGGCATTACATTATACCTTAAAAGTATAAAAACACAAAAGGGAAACAAGTACAAAAAGTTTAAGTTGTAAAAAAAAAATGGATGTAAACCATCTCAAACTAATTTTTCTAGATTTCTTTTTCATTTTTACCCAAAGCCATGCTTCTTTATTGTAAAAAAAATTAGTTACATAATTTCAGGACTACTTTGACTAACAAATAAAATCCCAATTAATGTAACAAAAGGAAGTCATTCATCACATCTGTTTTTCAGATGAACTATTGTACATATTCTTTAACTAGATGTATCTCAACATGTGGTATTTGGTTGGGGGGGGCCTCATCTGACCTGAATTACTATCTCTTAAATATTCATTTACTTAATATTCAAATAGCTGGTTTCAGATATAGAATAAACTAGCATTTGCCAGTGTGCAAAAACCAATACAACAGGTAAGTGGAAAGTAAAAGTTTTATGTTATAAAGAAAGGTCTCCAAAACCAAACTGATTTCTATGTTTGGACTGATTTTGGATAGGAACAGTGTAGCCTTGTGTGAATGTACATTTGTTGCTCTATTACTAAAAGACATACACGAACAAAAGTATGAACTTACAAGAAATTACCTGTTGGCATCTTAATTTTTAAATAGTTTCATTCTTGGTCAAAGAATAAGTTGAAAACAGCACCTAAAATAGTTTTAAAATTATTAATTGAGGGGAAAACATCATATTTGAGGGCATTATAAAATATCAAATATTCAAGCCTGGTGCTGGTGGCTATCAAATATCCTAATAGTGATATTTTTAAATGCTAAAAAAAAGACATCCATATGTGAATGACAAAATCAGAGCATCTGTTTTTTTAGATAGTTAAAAAATGAACAGTCAAAATACAAGTGTACTAAATACACACATTGCCTAAATAATGTAAGCTTAAACCTATAGAAAAACCTGAGACATTTTGCTTTTAATAAACATTTAATGTAGGAGTGTATTCTATGAGATTATATAAGAAAGATGTGAGGCAATAAAGGAAATTCCATGACCTGAATTGACTTTTCCCTTTCTCATGAAGCCAATTTGTTATCTGACTTTTAAGAACCTGTAACTTTGCTTTCATTTCATTGAAAATGGTCAGACATACTATATAAAAGGTTCAAACAGCATTGAAAATATTTGCTCAACATTGACAAGTACACTTTTTAAGTTTCCCAATGATTGATTACACATTACATTTATTAATCAAGACACACCTTTTAAAAAATACCTGGCATCTGGTAAAGCGAAGTAGCGACTGGGAGGTGCTCAAGTGTAAAGGTTTCTGCTTATCCTGCAAACAAAGACATTAAATGTATATATTGGAAAAGGTGAAACTTCATACTTACACTGGGGCTACGTGTTCTCAATTCTGCTTTGTAAAGGCAGAGTACTCCTGACTGAGACACAAACACTGTGGCAGAAATCAACCTACCTCTTCTCATCAACACAAGGGCAGTGTCTTCTCACAAAACCAGCCACTCATTGGGTTATGCAGCAGAGAAAGAGAGAGAGGGAGAGAGAGAGAGAGACAGAGAGAGAGAGGGGAGAGAGAAAGGGAAGGAGAGAGACAGGAAGAGAAGGAGCAAGAGAGGGGCGGGGATTGGGAGAGCACACATACACATTAAAATGATTTGATCAGAAATAATCATGGCTCCTTCTGAATTGCTTGCTTTTTTTTTTTTTAATCTCCAAGCATACTTGGCTTACCTCAATGAAAAAAAACCTTAGACCCACAAATGATAAATGTAGACATGGAGTAGTTTCAAAAGTTTTTGAATAGTGCCATCTACAGCAGCTATGACTTGCATTTTTATAACATGTCAAAAATCTGATTGATCTGGCCAAGTGTGGGTGCGGTGGAGCAGCGCGAGTTGTGCAGAAATCTGTGCCACCAAGAACTGTGCACAGAGCCAAAGTCACTTAGAAAAGGGACTTGTACCAAGCTGCACTCCCAAATCACTATCCAAGTTTTAAAGTTATGAAATCAACCTCATTCTTGAGACTCCTTATCTCTCTGTGCCTGCGTAATTGGAGTCTTGCGAAAGTTTGCGGAGAAAAGGCATGTGGATCTAATGAATGGCCAGTGCTCCAGAGGGTGTTGAAAAAATAACTTACCATGGCTTAAAGAACTTACAAGTCGGGCTGGGAAGGTGGCTCAGTGGTAGAGCGCTTGCCTTGCATGCTCGAGGCCCTGGGTTCGATTCCTCAGCACCACATAAGCAAAAAGAAAAAAGCCGG
>NW_012267231.1:17421630-17432695 GCF_000151885.1 Dipodomys ordii | reverse complement strand
CCTCTCTGTGTTCAAGGCTAATGCTCTACCACTTGAGCCACAGCACCACTTCTGGCTTTTTCTGTGTGTGTGGTACTGAGGAATCAAACCCAGGGCTTCGTGCATGCTAGGTAAGCACTTTACCACTAACCCACATTCCCAACCCTGGCCTTAAACTTTCTAAGTAGCTCAGCCTGGACACATTTGTGATTTTGCTGCCTCAGGATCTTAAGTGCTGGGATTACAGGCATGCATCACCACGTACATGATTCTAAAGTAGAAAATACAAACATTTTTCAAGCTAACATTTCACTCTAAAGGAAAGCTTTAATACTGAAGAATAATCTTTACAATCACCTATCAACAAGCATGTATTAAGTGGCCCACTATCTTTAAACAGTTGACAGTCTCTTGCTAGATTGGGAAATAAGATAAAGGCAAGTAATTACAAAAATGTTTTAGACCAACCTTCAGATATGATTTGGATCTTAAACGTCACTTAAAGGCTCAAGCATTGAGAGATTTGGTGTCCAGATGATGCCAGTAATAAAAGATAACAGAGGTAGAGGTAGGGCTTAATGGAAGAATGCTAGGCCCTTGGAGGCAAACCCTTGAAGATGATATTGAAACTCCGACCCTTCCTCTTTTTGCTTCCTACCATCATGGCATAAACAGCCTTGCTCTGCTTTGCACTCTCTGTGCCTTGCCACAGGGCAAAGTGAGGGAACCAAACTTCCCATGCATTGAAACCATAAGCCCAAATTAACATTTCTTCCTTTAAGTCTATTTCCTTGTGTATCTTGCCATAGTGATGGAAGGATGACTGATAAAGTAACTTTTACACAAGCCCTACAGGCACTTAGAGCAAGGATTTAATTTCATGTGATCTGATCTAGTCTCATAAATACTTGTGTCACTATATGAATATATATACAAACAGAAAAAAAAAGAACAATGCTTAACTGCGAAGAAAAATATCTTTCTTCACAATTATTGCCAGGTGCTGGTGGCTCACGCCTGTAATCCTAGCTATTCAGGAGGCTGAGATCTGAGGACCGCTGTTCAAAACCAGCCCAGGCAGGAAAGTCCATGAGATTCCCATCTCTAATATGACGTACAAAAAGCTGGTGGAAGTGGAGCTGTGGCTCAAAGTGGAAGAGCACTAGCCTTGAGCACAAAAGCTCCCAAGGACAGTGCCAAGGCCCTGAGTTCAAGCCCCAATACAACCCCACCCCCCATCCCCCCACCCCCGCTGCCAAATCAAGAGTAGTGAAAATAAAGCAATAGAAATTAGGATAAAAGAGAGTAGCAAGTAGCAACTAAAATGTACTTAGAAGACAAATCCACAGAACAGGTGAGCACGATAAGAAAAGGGGAAAAATCAAGGGAAATCATTAAGTATTATTAAAATTAAACAAGGAAGAGAACTATGAGGGAAATGCACCTAAAAGCCACAGTGAGAAATGTGTTATGCCCACTGGAGTGGCTATCATCCAAACCATAGCCAGTCAAAGGTGGAGCTGAAGACACTAGATTACACCTTGCTGGTGGGACTATAAAATGATACAGCCACTTTGGAAAATAGTCTGGTAGCTCCTTAAAGAGTGTAATATAAAGCCAGAGGCATGGCTTGGTGGTAAAGTGCTTCCCATGCAAGTACAAGATCTAGAGTTCAAGCCTCAATACCACTACACACACACACGTGAAACACAAACCTCAATACCACTACACACACACACACACGTGAAACACATATTTACCTTATAAATATGAATGTATCCAAGAGTAATGGAAACACAAAACAACACAAAGACCTGTACTTGAATCGTTTACAACATCTCTTAATCATGATGGCTCCAAATTGGAGACAATATACATGTTGATCAACTGATGAATGGGTTAAAAAATATGTGGTTATAACCATACAAGGGAATACTATTATATAATGAGGAAGTAAATAGTGGCACATGCTAAAACATGGATAAACTTCAGAAACATTCTAAGTGCAAGAGACCAGTCACAGACGATCACATGTCATATGACCGCATTATATATCCAATGTGCAGAAATAAGAGAGTGGACTGTGGTTGTTTGGCCTGAGGCTGGGAATGCAGAGTCACTGAAAACAGCACCAGGGATCTTTCTCAAGGGATGGACTCATAGAAACAGTTGTGTAACACTGTAAATTTCCTAAATGTCAGGAAATTGAATTTTTTTAGCCTGTAAATGATATTTTATTAAAGTTGTCAAAAGCAAAGGAATATAGAGGTAGAATTTTTATGAGTAAGACAATGAATATAGAGGTAGAATTTTTATGAGTAAGACAATGATTTCCATTTTATTTTTATTATTTATTTATTTTTATGCAGTTAGGAGCTTGAACTCAGGGTCTGGGTGTTGTCCTTGAACTTTTTTCTTTTCTTTTCTTTTTGTTCTGAGACAGGAACTTGAACCCAGTACTTGGCACTTTAACTCACTAGTTAGTGCTTTATACCAACTGAGCCATGTCTCCAATCCTTCCCTGAGCTTTTCCCCTCAAGGCTAGTGCTCTAACACTTCAACCACAGCTCCACTTCCGACTTTTTTGAGCTGCTTTTTTGTTTTTGTTTGTTTTTGGTTTTGAAATAAGAGTCTCAAAGACCTTCCTCCCTGGATTGGCTTCTTGCCACAATCCTCTGATTCTCAGCCTCCTGAGTAGCTAGGATTGCAGACATGAGCCACTGGCTTGTGATTTCCATTTCAGATGTGTTAAGTTTTATGCATTAGTGTGACGTGCTCAAGGAGATGTTTGCAGATGCAAATCTTGTATTCCTCAAAAGCCCCAGGCAATAGCTGAAGGTTGTATGGTGTGCATGTCAGCACCTTGGGTCACCAGGGAAAGCCCTAATTTGTGAGCTCTGGTGGTGGACAGAGAAGGGGCATGCTCTTTTATTTCTAGAAGAACAAGAGAAAAGTCCCAGCTCCTCTCCCCGGAGGCCAACTGTCCTTAATGTTTATCTTAGCTCCATAATTATCTCCATAATTCAACATGCTTAGATAGATCTATTTGTAGATCACTCATTCTATGTTCCAGCTGTGAACAATAATGTTCTAACTCTTAACACTGCCCTTTACCTCTCTAACCTTTCTTCATATTAATGTTTAATGAATCACATTATTTTACTTTTCCTTAGTATCTGCTTAGAATTGTTTTCAGAACTCCTTGCAAATGTAAGAATGGAAAAATCAAGTCCCATGCATTGTATTTGCAAATTATATGTTTGAATCTTTTTATTTATTTATTTATTGTCAGATGTGGGGTCTGAACTCTGGGCGCTGTCCCTCAGCTCTTCAGCTCAAGGCTAGAGCTCTACCACTTGAGCCATAATGCCACTTCTGGCTTTTTCTGTTTTGGTGCTGAGAAATTGAACCCAGGGCCTCATGCATATAAGGCAAGCACTCTACCACTGAGCCACCTTCCCAGCCCAAGACTCTAATTTTCAATTAACAAAAAAAGCTAGAATTGCAGTTGTGTTTCAAGTGAAAGAGTTCTTGTATGACTTAGTTTTGGGCTGGTCATATTAGTGTATATTGAAAATAATTTCCTCTCACTTTGGATATCACACTGTTTTCAGTAGATGAGAAATCTGATGTCATGCTAATCATTAAAACCTCACCGGACAGGGCGCCCGTGGCTCATGCCTGTCATCCTAGCTACTCAGGAGGCTGAGATCTGAGGATCACAATTCAAAGCCAGCCTGGGCAGGAAAGGCCGTGAAACTCTTATTTTGGAGAGGGTCCTGTTGTGGGGCCTGAACTCTGGGCCTGGGCGCTGTCCCTCAGCTCTTCAGCTCAAGGCTAGCGCTCTACCACTTGAGCCACAGCACCACTTCTGGCTTTTTTTTCTGCTTATGTGGTGCTGAGGAATCGAACCCAGGGCCTCTAGCATGCAAAGCAAGTGCTCTACCACTGAGCCACCTTCCCAGCCCAAAGTCTGTGAGATTCTTTTTTTTTTTGGGGGGGGGTCCGGTCGTGGGGCTTGAAGTCTGGGCCTGGACGCTGTCCCTCAGCTCAAGGCTAGCGCTCTGCCACTTGAGTCACAGCGCCACTTCCAGCTTTTTTCTTTTTGCTTATGTGGTGCTGAAGAATTGAACCCAGGGCCATCATGCATGCAAGGCAAGCACTTTACCACTGAGCCACCTTCCCAGCCTGTGAGACTCTTATCTCTAACAAACCACCAGAAAACCAGAACTGTCACTGTGGCTCAAGTGGTAGAGATCTTGCCTTGAGCTGAAGAGCTGAGGGACAGCGCCCAGGCCCAGAGTTCAAGCCCCACGACCGACCAAAAAAAAGATATACTACTTGGAAAGTATCTCTAGGCTGTTTGGTTCCCTGCATTGCGTGGCTTCCTGGAGCAGTGTTTGTTATTTTCATCTTCTCTTATGAAAGTTGTCCCTCACATGGCCAGTGGGCCTTGCTTGGGTGCTAGTCTTCCCTGGCCATTTATCTTGGTTGACTAATCTGGATAAGAGGCAAGGATTGCAAGTTCCTCTGCTTCCCAGTAGACCTCACAATCGGAGTGGGAGTAGGTAGGGACGCTCTGTACCTGGGCAGAACACTTGCCTGGCAGGTTTCTTTTTAGCAAGAGCTCACAAGGAACCAGCTATCAGATGGCAGAACAGGAAGTACCTCCAGGTATAAGCAGATTATGGACCCCAGGCCCTCTGGGTAAGAATGTTTTTGGTTTTATTTTTTTCCGGTCATGGGACTTGAACTCAGGGCCTGGGTACTGTCTCAGAGCTCTTTTTGCTCAAGGCTAGCACTCAAGCACTTGAGCCACAGTTCTACTTCCGTTTTTCTGTTGTTTCATTGGAGATAAGAGTCTTCAGGAGGCTGGGCGCTGGTGGCGCACGCCTGTAATCCTAGCTATTCAGGAGGCTGAGATCTGAGGATTGTGGTTCAATGCCAGCCTTGGCAGGAAAGTCCGAGAGACCCTTATCTCTAATAAAACACTAGAAAACCGGAAGTATCACTGTGGCTCAAGCAGTAGAGCACTGGCCTTGAGCTTAAGAGCACAGGGACAGTGCCCAGGCCCAGAGTTCAAACCCACAACTGACAAAAAAAAAAAAAGTCTTAAGGACTTTCCGGCCTGGGCTGGCCTCAAACCACAATCCTCAGATCTCAGCCTCCTGAGTAGCTAGGATTATAGGCATGATCTACCAGAGCCTTGCTTTAAAAAAACAACAACAACACTTTTAAAGGATTATAAGCAAACATGAAGAAGCACACGGAATGTGTCACATAAACTGCTATGGGTTAGATGCTTGTGCCCCCTCCTAGATTCACCTTGGAGTTCCATCTCTAACTCAACAATGCTGACAGCCGGAGCCCCTCCCTCAACTGGCACCAAGGCTTTTACAAGAGAAGCTTCACATGGGGTTCTGCTTTTTGCCCTTCTCTTCAGTCATGGGAGGACACTGTACCTCTCCTCTGCAGGATGTAGCAATGGGCACCAACTTGCATACACAGGGTAGTGCTTGCCAAACACGAAGCCTGTGGCACCTTGACCTTCCCATCTTCTGGGCTGTGAGGAATACAGTCGGGCATCACTCATGAGTGAGCACATGCTCTGAGAAACATGTCACTGGCAATTCCATCCACATGAGAACTTCAAAGAGTGTACTCACACCTCTTTGTGAGTGTGTAGCCCTACTACGTACCCCAGTTACACAGCACACCCATTGTTGTGTATCTGGTGTGATACTGACTGAAATATTACATGGTACATGATGGTAAAGTCCTGTTCTTTATATGTGGCCCTATATAAATTATGGGGCTTTTGTTACAGCAGCAACAAGGAATCATAAAATCATAACTTTATGTGGCCTAAAAATATTCTAATATTATATACCATCTACACCTTACAGAAAGTTTGCTGGGACCTGATTTAGAGCCAATAGTCATGTTGGAATTTCTGATAGCACTCATTAATTCATTTGTTTGTTTATTTTTGCTGGTCCTGAGGCTTGAACTCTGGGCTTGGGTGCTGTCATTGAGCTTTTGTGCTCAAAACTAATACTGTACCACTTAAGCCACAGCTTCATTTCCAGCTTTTTTTTTTTTATAGTTTAGTGGTGATAAGAGTCTCACAGATGTTCCTGCCCAGGCTGGCTTCAAACCATGATCTTCAGATCTCAGCTTCCTGAGTAGCTAGGATTACAGGCAAGAGCCACTGGAGCATAGCTAAATACATTAAATTTCTTTATGAGGAGAATTTTCCCCCCATGGGTAAATGTATCCAGTGATCTCCTCCCAGCCTATTCTTTGTGGGATAAGACATGGGAAGGGTCATTATAACAGCTGTTTATACACTGACTTCAATTATAATACTGTACCACAACTCTATTCAATGGCAGTATCTTTCATGATTGTAGACTCAATAACTGTCAGTAAAACATTAACAAATCTGTTGGGAACCTATGGCTCCTGCCTGTAATCCTAGGTATGCTAGAAGCTGAGATGTGAGGATTGTGGTTTGAGGCCAGACCAGAGGGAAAGTCCTTGAGACTCTTATATAGCATTAACTACCAAAAAGTTAGAGGTGGAGCTATGGCTCATTGGTAGAGTGCTAGTCTTGAGCACCTAGGCTCTGAGTTCAAGCTCCAGGACTGACACATAAACATACACACACACACAAATATATATATAATTTTTATATAATAGATATGTTATATAATATAATATATATTTATGTATGTATATTAACAAATCAAATCCAACAATATACATATAAACAAGTATATATCATCCAAATGGGATTTATCCCAGTTATACAAGGCTGGATCAACATTCTAAAATCAATTAGTAAAATTCATAACATGAATAGACTAATGGCGAAAAATCATGAGGTATATCAAGATATGCAAAAAAACTTACATTTGACAAAAGTCTAACATTCATAAAAAAGACTCAACAGGGGCTGGGAAGGTGGCTCAGTGGTAGAGCACTTGCCTTGCATGCCTGAGGCCCTGGGTTCAATTCCTCAGCACCACATAAGCAAAAAGAAAAAAGCCAGAGGTGGCACTGTGGCTCAAGTGGTAGAGCGCTAGCCTTGAGCTGAAGAGCTGAGGGACAGCACCCCAGGCCCAGAGTTCAGGCCCCATGACCGGACCCCCCCCAAAAAAAGTAATTTTAAAAATTTAAGAAAGGGATAAGTACAAAGCTCCTACATCTAACATGTACTTACTGAGAAGGTAAAACTTTTACAGCCAAGATAGGGAACACAGCAAGGATGTCTCTGCTCATCTCTCCTTTCAACCGTGTACAGGGGTAACTAATATACTAGGACAAGAAAAGAAAATTTAAATATAAGGATGGGGAGGGAAGAAATAAAACTATTACTGCTGGTAGATAATATGACTGTTTATGTAAATATATCAGGAGAATCAATAAAGCCTTTGTACTAAAAGCAATGACAGCAAGATGTAGGATGCAAGGTTCACAAACCAAAGTCAGTCATCTTCATATTTACCAGCAATGAACACACACAATTGGAAATTGAGAATAAAATATTTATCTTTGCATCTCAAAATATGAAATATTTACATACAAGTCTAAGTATATATATATATATATATATATATATGGAATATACATAATCAAAAGTACAAAATTCTGATAGAAAAGAAAACAAGGAAGAACTAATAGAAAAAAAAGGAAGGTTCAAGATTGTCAAGATGTCGATTTTTTCCAACTTGATCTACAAATTCAACACAAACTTAAGCCCGTTATTTCTGTGAAACTGGCAAACTGATTCTAAAGTTTACATAGAGGGGCAAAATATCCAGAATAGCCAACCCAATATTGAGGAAAAGAACAAAATTGCTGTACTGGCACGAGTCAACTTCAAAATTTACTATAGAACTAGGTATGCAAAAAATAGCTAACTGATGTTTGGCCAAAATAAAGAAGTGCAAGCAATGTGATAGAGAAAAGTCATGCTGGTTCACCTGTAATCCCAACACAGCACTCAGACGGCTGAGGCAGGAGGATCTCAAGTTCAAAGCAAGAAAAGCTACATATAGTGAGACCCTCAGGGAGGAAGGAAGGCAGGTGGGGAAGGAGAGAGAATATGTAATTATTAAAGGCACAAATTGCTACAGATCAGTGATAGACGATTTTTCTGTAACAGTACTGTGTTCCAATTTCCTATCATTTGACATCAATAAAAATAAAGTCCTCAAGAATGTTGGAACCGGGCTGGGAAGGTGGCTCAGTGGTAGAGTGCTTGCCTTGCAAGCATGAGGCCCTGGGTTCAATTCCTCTGCACCACATAAGCAGAAAAGGCTGGAAGTAGAGCTGTGTCTCAAGTGGTAGAGCACTGGCCTTGAGCTGAAGAGCTGAGGGACAGCACCCAGGTCCAGAGTTCAGGCCCAAGACCGACAAAAAGAAAAAAGAAAAATAAATAAAAAGAATGTTGGAATCTTATAGAAAGTAAGGTCACTTACAACATATAAGATATAAACTCCCAGACAAGAAAAACTGATGGAATTCATCACCACTATACCAGCTTTACTGGAAATACTTAAAAAGATTCCCTATTTGTGATAACTACCCTCAAGAGAACAAGAGAGAAAGTAAAACTCAATGGGAAAGGAGCAAATATACAAATGAGAAAGAAATGAGATGTTATCACTATTGAAATAAATCACCAAATTAAAAAAATGACAGTCAGGCAGTGGTGACTCACACCTGTAATCCTCTCTACTCAGAAGGCCAAGGTCTAAGGATTGAGGTTAGAAACCAGCCCAGGCAATAAAGCCCATGATCCTCTTATCTCCAACCACTAGAAAACCAGAAGTGGATCTGTGCCTCAAAGCAGTAAAGTGCTAGCCCTTCAGCACAAAAAGCTTCAGGACAGCACCCAGGCCCTGAGTTCAAGCCTCATCACCAAGAAAAAGGAAAAAAAAAAGAATGACAAGAGTTCTTATAACAATAACCTTGTGTATAAAGGAATTAAAATCCCCAATTAAAAGATATAGACTGGCTGAATGGATACAACAAAAAGCCCCTTGTATATACTGCTTATAAGAAACTGCCTTTACTGATGTAGACACACACACACACACACACACACACACACACAGTTTTTTTCTTTTTTTTTTCTTTTCTTTTTTGTCAGTCATGGGGCTTGAACTCTGGGCATAGGAACTATCCCTAAGCTCTTCAGCTCAAGGCTAGGGCTCTACCACTTAGAGCCACAGCACTACTTCTGGTTTTCTGATGGTTTTTTGGAGATAAGAGTCTCATGGACTTTCCTGCCAGGGCTGGCTTTCAACCTCAATCCTCAGATCTCAGCCTTCTGAGTTGCTAGGCTTACAGGAGAGAGCCACTGGTGCCGGCTGACATACACATTTTTGTTTTTGCCTTTTTTTTTGGTCTGGTCATGGGGTCTGAACTCTGGGCCTGGGAGCTGTCCCTCACTTCTTCAGCTCAAGGCTAGCGCGCTACCACTTGAGCCATAGTGCCACTTCTGGCTTTTTTCTTTTTGCTTATGTGGTGCTGAGGAATGGAACTCAGGGCCTCATGCATGCAAGGCAAGCTCTCTACCACTGAGCCACCTTCCCAGCCCTGACACACACATTTTTTAAAGTGAAAGACTGCAAGGCACTGGTGGCTCATGTCTGTAACCCTAACTACTCAGAAGGTGAGATCTAAGGATCGTGGTTCAAAGCCAGCCTGGGCAGAAAGGTCCCCAGGAGACTCTTATCTCCAATTAACCACCAAAAACCAAAAGTGTAACTGTGGCTTAAAGTGGTAGAACAGTAGCTTTGAGCAAAAAAAAACAAACAAAACTCAGAAACAGTGCCCGGGCCCTGAGTTCAAGCCTCAACAACTGAAAAAGTAAAAACTAAAACATAAGTAGTGAAGAATGGAAAAAGTTACAGCATACACATATGGAAACCAAAGACAGCAGGAATGGCTATATATGTAGCAGATAAAGCTAAATCAAGCTGGGTGCTGGTGGCTCACACCTGTAACCTTAGCTACTCAGGAGGCTAAGATCTGAGAGGATCATGGTTCAAAGCCAACCGAGGCAGGAAAGTCCATGAGACTCTTGTCTCCAATAAACCACTCAGAAAACAGGAAGTGATGCTGTGGTTCAAGTGGTAGAGCACTTGTCTTGAGCTGAAGAGCTGAGGGACAGCACCCAGGCCCAGAGTTCAAGCCCCATATCCAAACAAAAACAAAAACATTCCACAACGAAATCAAAATCTGTGGATAGACAAAAAGCACATTATATGATGACAAAGGAAACAATTTGGCAAAAGGATACTGCAATTGTAAATGTACATGCAGCCAAAACCAGAGCATCCAAATAGCTAGAACATATCTAATGATTTAGATGATAGAAACCTCTAATGATTTAAATGTTTAAGGAACTTCACCCTTCTTTCAACATGGACATACAGAAAATGGACCAAGAAATGCTGCAGTTAAAAAGCATAAACTATGGCTGGGAATGTGGCTTAGTGGTAGAGTGCTTACCTAACATGCATGAAGCCCTGGGTTCGATTCCTCAGTAGCATATAAACGGAAAGGCCAGAAGTGGCTCAAGTGGCAGAGTGCTAGCCTTGAGTAAAAAGCTCAGGGACAAGCTGGGCACTGGTGGCTCATGCTTGTAATTCTAGCTACTAAGGAGGCTGAGATCTGAGGATCGAGGCAGGAAAGTCCATGAGATTCTTTTCTTCAATTAGCCACCAGAAAACCGGAAGTGGTGCTATGGCTCAAGTGGTAGAATGCTAGCCTTAAGCTGAAGAGCTGAGGGCCAGAATCCAGGACCAGAGTTCAAGCCCCATGTCCAACCAAAAACAAAGCTCAGGAACAGTGCGCAGGCCCTGAGTTCAAGCCCAGGACTGGTAAAAAAAAAAAAAAAAGGCATGAACTAAAAAGAAAAAGAAAAATTGGATTTGATCAAAATAAAAACTTGTGTGTGTGTGTGTGTGTGTGTGTGTGTGTGTGTGTGTGTGTGTGTGTGTGCTAGTCCTAGGAGCTGTCCCTGAGCTTTTGTGCTTAAGGCTAGCCCTCTACCACTTGAGTCACAAGC
>NW_012267231.1:17408287-17421455 GCF_000151885.1 Dipodomys ordii | reverse complement strand
AAAAAAAAAAAAAAAAAAGGCATGAACTAAAAAGAAAAAGAAAAATTGGATTTGATCAAAATAAAAACTTGTGTGTGTGTGTGTGTGTGTGTGTGTGCTAGTCCTAGGAGCTGTCCCTGAGCTTTTGTGCTTAAGGCTAGCCCTCTACCACTTGAGTCACAAGCTCTACCCCCAGCTTTTTGATGGTTAATTGACGAGTCTCACATACTTTCCTGCTGGGTCTTGATTACAGGCATGAGCCTCTGATAATTGGCAAAATGTTTGCTCTTTTTAAGATACAGTGAAGACAATGAAAGGCGGAGCCACAGAATGGTAGAAAATAACATTTCTGCCAGATGCTGGTGGCTCAAACCTATTATCCTAGCTACTCAGGAGGTAAGATCTGAGGATAACAGTTAAGCCAGCCTTGGCAGAAAAGTTTGTGAGACTCTTATCTCCAATAAACTATTTAGAAAAAGCCAGAAGTAATGCTGTGGCTCAAGCAGTAGAGCGCTTGCCTTGAGCAAAAGGAGCCCAGAGACAGCACCTAGGCCAAGAGTTCAAGTCCCAGGACCAGCAAAAAAGAAAAGAATAGAAAAGCACATTTCCTGAGACATATCTGAAAAAGAATTTGCATCCAACATACATACATAATGAACTCTTACAATATGATAACTCAAGTTAAAAATGGTTTAAAAAAAAGGTAAAGTGGTTTTTCTTTCAGAGAAGATACATGAATGTAAAGAAGCACATGAAAAAGATGTTCAAGCTGGGCACTGGTGGCTCAAGCCTGTAATTCTAGCTACTCAGGAGGCTGCCATCTGAGGACTGAGGTTCAAAGCCAGCCCTGGCAGGAAAGTCCATGAGACTCTTATCTCCAATGAACTACCAGAAAGCCAGAAGTGGTGCTGTGGCTCAAAGTAGTAGAATGCTAACCTTGAACAAAAGAGCTCAGGGACAATGCCTCAGCCCTGAGTTCAAGCCCCAGGACCTACAAAGAGAGAGAGAGAGAGAGAACAAGCAAGCAAGCAAGCAGGGATGTGAATGGGTGTCACTTTTGGTGGCCGTGTAGGGAACAATGTGACAACTTGTGTGACAACTTGGCAGGCACACACTGTGGGAGGAGCCTTCAGGGTGGGTGGTGAGTCACGCCCTGGTAGGCTCCTCTCCCCTACTTGTAGCCTCGACTTACTGACCCATCCTATAGAATAGACTAGGGCACAAATAACAGGATGCTAGATTACGAAATAACTAGATTTTAAAGATGACAGCTTCATTCTCACGTGTTCTCTTAGCCTGTGATATTTTGGGGGAAGGCGGATGTCATGTTGTAAGGCCCAGGGTGAGCTTGGAAATGGATCCTCCATCAGCCAAACTGTGAGGTAAGCACACAGCCTCTCGGACAGGATTCCCCCAGATAGGTCTCTGGCTGAGTCATTCCCAGACTCCTGACCTAAAGGAACTGAGATAACACATTTTTGTTTTTGCCCATATTTGTTATGCTGCAATAGACAACAATGAAACCACTATATGGCCCAGAAATTGCACTCCCACAAATTTACCCAAGAGATAAAGAAAACTTGTCTACAGGGCTGGGATGTAGCTCGGTGGCAAAGCGCTTGCCTAGCAAGTGTAACGTCCTGGGTTTGATCCCCAGTACCAAAAAAGAAAAAACAAAATACAATTAAGAAAGATAGGAAAGGAGGAAGGGAGGAAGGGAGGAAGGGAGGGAAGAAGAGAGGGAAGGAGGGAAGGAGAAAACATGTCTGCAGAGCTGTGTACAAGAATAGTTACAGTAGCATATTCATAATAATCCCAAAATGGAAGAGACAAAAAACTCAAAACAACAACAACAAAAAACAACAAACAAACTGAGGTGTACTTTTACACAAATGACTACCATCAACAAAAAGGAATGGACAACTAAAACACAACACAAATGGATCTCAAAAACATTATAAAGTGAAAAAAGCCAGAAGCAAATTAAAATATACTGTTTAATTCGATTTTTATAAAGTTTAGCAAATGTAAAAGTGGTTACCTGGGCTTATAGGTTTGGGAATGACTGAAAAGGACATTAGCAACCTTTTGGGTATAGTAAAAATGCTCTGTATTTTGATTATAAAAATAGATATAGCTGGGCACCGGTGGCTCATGCCTGTAACCCTACTACTCAGGAGGCTGAGATCTGAGAACGAGGTTCAAAGCCAGCCAGGGCAGGGAAGTCCGTGAGACTCCTATCTCCAATAAAACACTAGAAAACCAGAAGTGGTGCTGTGGCTCAAGTGGTAGAGTGCTAGCCTTGAGCTGAAGAACGCAGGGACAGAGCCCAGGCCCAGAGTTCAAGCCCCACTACTGACAAAAAGAAAAAAGAAAAATTAGATATATAGACATAATCTATAATGTATATGTTGTGTAATCACACATATATAACATACATATAATATACTATATATATATATATATGTTAAAACTCATGAATTTTCCTTTATACCTCCATAAAGTTAATTTAAAAATTTTCTAGAACAAGCTGGGCGGCAGTAGCTCACAACCATAATCCTAGCTACTCAGGAGGCTGAGAGCTGAGGATCGCGGTTCAAAACCAGCCCAAGCAAGAAAAGTCCATGAGACTCTTATCTCCAATAAACCACCAGAAAACAGGAAGTGGTTCTGTGGCTCAAGTGGTAGAGAGCTCACCTTGAGCTGAAGAGCTGAGGGACAGTGCCCAGGCCCAGAGTTCAAGCCCCATGACCAAACAACAACAATAACAAAAAATTCCAGAACATGGAATACATAAACATAAATACATCAGCATACATAAATACATCAACATACATAAATCCCTTTCTTATGCTGTAATGTTTCCACATTGGTTCTCAAACTTTAGCATGCTCAGGCTTTCCTGGCGGCCTGTTGGGCCTCCCCCAGAACCTCCGATTCTGTAGATCTGGCATGGGGCCTGACAATCTGCATTTGTGGAAAGTTTCCAGCTGATGCTAACAGTATATACTCATGTTCACACTCTGAAAACCATTAGCTTTTGTATCTCCAATTAGCCACTGAAAAGCCAAAAACTGTGGCTAGCCTTGAGCATAAAAGCTCAGAGACAGGGCATAGACCAGAGTTTAAGTTCCAGAACAGCCCCAAAAATAAAAATAAGAAGGGGCTAACTACACATGAGAATATTCATCACATGCACACACACACACCACAAGCAACCCAACATTTGTTTATTTATTGGTGGTACTGGGGTTTGAACGCAGGGCCTCCTGCTTGCTAGGCAGGTACTCTACCAGTCGAGCCACACCTAGCTCTTAATCCAACTTTTAAAAGAGGCAAAAGATTTTGATACTTCATAAAGGAAGTCCATAAAGCCAAGAGGCATAGGAAAGGCATTCTGTGTCATTGGTGACTAGACAAATGCAAATAAACACAACAGAAATCACACTACACGTCCTGAGTGGGCAACACAGAAGGCTTGGGAACATGCAGGGTTACTGAAAAGTCAGAGCAGTTGTGGCTCTTGCACAGTACGGGTGCATGTGGGGGGGGAGGGGATGGGGCAAATGATACAACCACTTGTGCAATCCCTGATACTGTCACACATTCGTCTACCGTAGGACATACTTCTAGGTATGCCCAAGGGACATGAAAGCCTATGTCCACAACAGGACTTGTCCCCACACACTCACAAATGGCTTTTGCAATAGTCACACACTGGTGGTACTCTGTCACACATCACCAGCAGTGTAGTTATACATGAGAAGAAGGGACATACAAATTGTAGAGGGAAATTCTATTCAGTGGGGTTGGAGGCATGGCTCAGTTGGTAGAATGCCAGCAAATGAGTGAAAGCGTCAGGTATCCAGTTCAAGTCCCAATCTCAGGCAAAAAGAAAGGAATACTGTTCAGCAACTAAACACACACACACACACACACACACACATAACAGTATGGATGAATCTCCCCCCACACACTCTGCATTGTTTTTTATTAATTTTATTTATTTTTGTTTATGTGATGCCAAGGAATCAAATGCAAGGCCTCATGCATGTTAGGCAAGCACTCTACCACTAAGCCACATTCCCAGCCAAAATCTATAAATATATATACAACATGTGTGAATAAAGAAGTAACGCACAAAGCTGGGCATCAGTGGTTTACTCCTGTCATCCTAACTTCACAGGAGGCTGAGATCTGAGGATTGTGGTTCAAAGCCAGCTTGGGAAGGAAAGTTTATGAGACTCTTTTTTTTTTGGTCGCGGGGCCTGAACTCTGGGCCTGAACATTGTCCTTCAGCTCTTCAGCTCAAAGCTAGTGCTCTACCCACTTGAGCCATAGTGCCATTTCTAGCATTTTCTGCTTATGTGGTACTGAGGAATCAAACCCAGGGCCTCACGCATGCGAGGCAAGCACTCTACCACTGAGCCACCTTCCCAGCCCGAGACTCTTGTTTTCAATTAACAAAAAAAGCCAGAAGTGCAGTTGTGGTTCAAGTGAAAGAGTACTAGCCTTGAGTAAAAAAGCTCAGGTCCTGAGTTTGAGCCCCAGGACTGGCATAAAAATAAAAGAAGTCATGCTCAAAATATCACATACTCAATGATTCCATTTTGCTGATGTTCTAGAACAAGCAAAATATATAGGAGTAATAGAAGTTGAATAGTGTTTGCCTTTGGAAGCATCCAGAGTCTTGCAGAAGAGGTCAGGTGTGACATAATAAAGATATGTACATATTGGTTCCTGACACAAGCTCTTAAACCCTGTTACTGCCCTGAGTGCTAGGAGCATCTCTGGTCATAATAGTTGGTCTATATCCATGACACAGTATTCTTCTAAGATCCTCAAACATCTGGAAGTGCTGGAGTGCCATACCCAGAGAGGAACTGAAGGCTCTGTGCCCACACCCATAACTTACTCCATGTACCTCTTCTATATGACTGTTTTTCTGTTAGATAGTTATAATAATTAATAAATGCTTTTCCTGAGTTCCATAAGCCATTCTTGAAAACTCCTACATCAAGAGCAGCTCAGAGCAACTCTGGTTCCCAATTCTTCAGAAGTGCAGAAGGCTCCAGAAATGAGGGACAGTCTTTGCTGGTGAACCCTTCCCCTATAAGCTTTTTTCTAACTGGGGAAAAGCACCAGAAAGTGGGAAATGGTAGGATACGTGCATGGCCACGTAGGCCCTGAAACCCCCACACACTTGGCATATAAAGAGGTGGGTATAGGGCTGGGAAGGTGGCTCAGTGGTAGGGCGCTGGCCTTGCATGCATGAGGCCCTGCATTCAGTTCCTCAGCACCACATAAGCAGAATAAGCCAGAAGTGGCGCTGTGGCTCAAGTGGTAGAGCAGTAACCTTGAGCTGAAGAGCTGAGGGACAGCGCCCAGGCCCAGAGTTCAGGCCCCATAACTGACAAATAAAACAAAAAATGACAGGTATAGAGGCATTCTCTTTTACTTCACATTTTTCTAAATTAATTGAACTGCATGGAAATCTATGGGTTTTTTTTTTGTTTTGTTTTTGTGCTGGTCTTGGGACTTGAACTCAGAGCCTGTGCACTGTCCTTTAGCTTTTTTTTTTTTTAAAAAAAACCTTTCAGCATCTATATTGTCTACTCAGGCTTTCTTTCTTCTTGTGTCCACTTCAACATTTTCTATCCTCTATGGAGATGAACTCTATACATCTGGATTCCAGATGTATTGCTATGTGTTTGTTTATAGATCTTTGGTTTTTCAAATTTTTATTATTATAAAGGTGATGTACAGAGAGGTTGCAGTTATATAAGTCAGGTAAAGAATACATTTGTTTTGGGACCATGTCACCCTTTCCCATCTCCACCCACAAGCGGTATAGTTCATTTTCTACATAGTGTCTAGTGAGTACCACTGCTGCATTTGTTTCCTTGAGCTTTTTTGCACAAGCTTAGTGCTCTACCAGTTGAGCCACAGTTCCATGTCTGGCTCTTTTGTGTGTGTATGGGTAAGTGGAGCTAAGGATCTCACAGACATTTCTGCCAGGACTGGCTTCAAACTGCAATCCTCAAATCTCAGCCTCCTGCCTAGCTAGGATTGCAGAGATGAGCCACCCAGTGCTTGGCGAGATCTATGTATTTTATAGTACATAAATTACTCTTTAATAAAAGAATATGGTTAGAAGTCAATAAATTTAAAATCCAACACACTATTAAGAAATAGCTAAGAATGACCACCCAGTACAGCAGTTGCAGCTCCCAGAGCCTGGAGTCAGTTCTGTCCCTCACAATTGTACCCCATTTCTTTTTCTTCTTTTTTTTTCTTTTTTTGAGGGAGAGGGGAGTCTGGTCGTGGGGCCTGAACTCTGGGCCTGGGTGCTGTCCCTCAGCTCTTCAGCTCAAGGTTAGTGCTCTACCACTTGAGTCACAGCACCACTTCCGGCTTTTTTCTTTTTGCGTATGTGGTGCTGAGGAATCGAACTCAGGGCCTCATGCATGCAAAGCAAGCGCTCTACCACTAAACCACCTTCCCAGTCCCCTGTACCCCATTTCTTTTTTGGGGGGATCTGGTAGTGGGGCCTGAACTCTGGGCCTGGGCGCTGTCCCTCAACTCTTCAGCTCAAGGCTAGCGCTCTACCACTTGAGCCACAGCACCACTTCCGGCTTTTTTCTTTTTACTTATGTGGTGCTGAGGAATCGAACCCAGGGCCTCAGGCATGCAAGGCAAGCACTCTACCACTGAGCTACCTTCCCAGACCCATTGTACCCCATTTCTGAAGCCATGAGGGACCTAATGAAAGGAAATGGTACAGCTGCTCTCACCTTGCATTCAGCAGAAGGGAACCTGGAGAAGCAAGCATTCTTTAAAATGTTGCTCATCTCGTTATGTGGGCTTGTCTGCACTCCGCTTCCAAGAACAGCATTCTGAAAATAAAACTCTTGCTTAATTTAGCTTTTGTGATATAAAGATATAACAAACATCTCTAAGTTACACATGTAAATTAACTTTACCATTATAGAACTTGATATTTTTATATTTTTGGTAAGATGTAAGTTTATCTTTAAACTTTATTTCTATAAACTCTACCAACTAAATGGTAAAAAAAAAAAAAGGAAAAAAAAACATACTTTATATTATCCATCAAAATCAGTAAGATTCCAAGATAACTTTTATAGTCCAGGGCCCACATTTTGAATTATTGTTATAAAAATGGAATGAGGGTATCAGGAGGATCCCATGCTATTTCCATAAAGATGAAATCATTACTAAGTCATTCTCAACGTCTTAAATATTCCTTGCTGCAGATGTCAGAGGAAGATCTAAGAAACAATGGGTCTTAAATATTCTCCCTCCAAATTCATTACCATACTTACTTTCCTTATATTTCTCATTGTTTTATCCAACTATTGTGGTGCAACACGAAGTCACCCAGAAGCAGATAATTAAATTTTAATGCAGTCTAGAATTTTGTGCCTTGTTTACACTGTAGCTAAATATAGTTGATTGGGTTTTACTTTAGAATTTCAAGGGCTTGTTTCTTCTGTTTTCTCCTAGCTGCTTTTAAAAGGCAATGCATAACGATCACAGATATTTAGGTTTTCAAAATAATATCAGGCTATATACAATATGCTATTATTTATGCTATGGTGTATACCAAGAAAAGTAATGGAATCTTCGTATATGGTACAGAGACCTTAACAAAAATCTTCCAATATAAAGATTATCTTCATTTTATAGAGAAGGAACTGGGTCTAAGAGATTTAAATGGAGTTCCCCAAGACTATAGTTCACAATTGGCAGAACCCTGATTAAAACCCAGGTCTGGGGTTGGGAAGGTGGTTCAGTGGTAGAGTGCTTGCCCTGCATGCATGAGGCCCTGGGTTCGATTCTTTTTTTTTTTTTTTTATTGTGAAAATACTGCCTGGGTTCAATTCTTCAGTACCACATAAGCAGAGAAAGTTGGAAGTGGCGCTGTGGCACAAGTAGTAGAGTGCTAGCCTTGAGCTGAAGAGTGCCCAAAACCAGAGTTCAGGCCCCATGACTGGAAAAACAAACAAACAAACAAAAAAACCTAGGTCTGCCTTGCTCCACAATGCAATACTACCTACTTACCATTGCTTCTAGATAGATAGATAGACAGACAGACAGACAGACAGATAGATAGATAGATAGTAGATAGAGATTTTTTTTTGTCAGTTGTGGGGCCTGGGCACTGGCCCTGAGCTCTTTAACTCATGGCTAGCTCTTGACCACCTTAAGCCACAGCTCCACTTCCAGTTTTTGAGTAGTTAATTGGAGATAAGAGCTTCATAGAGACTTTTCTGCCTTGGCTGGCTTCAAACCTTTATCCTCAGATCTCAGCATCCTGAGTAGCTAGGATTATAGGCATGAACCACTAATATCCAGCTTCTTCCAGGCTCAACATATATTTTTAATGCTTATGGCATACCAGATACTGCACTAAGCATCTAGAAAGTAAAATGATAAAGAAATCCCAAAGGGTTCCTGTACTTCTGTAAGAGTCAGACATCAATCAAATAGTCATACACTTAGAGGTGAACTCACAACCAGGTCTAGTAAGGGGTACTTTCCTGAGAACGCCAATATTTAAAGACTATGCTCAGGAACTGGGGTTTGTGACTGTAATTTTGTCTATTTGGGAGACTAAGACCTAGAAGATCACAGTTTGAAGCCATCCTGGATAGTAAAGTCTAAGTCCAAGAGAGATTCTGTCTTCAGTACCAAACTGGAGGTGTCTAAGTGAGTGACAACCAAGAACAGGAAGGTGAGAAAAAACATGAGGTCTTGAGTTCAAGACTGGCACAGATGCACAAATACACACATGCACATGCATGCACACACACAAATATTAATGTGCTATGGCTACAGACTGAACATATTTTCTCTGAGGAATGAAATGTAAAGAAAGTCTCCTCTGGCCTCAGTGCCTCACACCTGTAATCCTAGCCACTCAGGAGGCTGAGAGCTGAGGATTGCAGTTCAAAGCCAGCCCAGGCAGGAAAGTCCATGAAACTCATCTCCAATTAACCGCCAGAAAACCAGAAATGGTGCTGTGGCCCACAAGGTAGAGCGCTGGCCTTGAGCTGAAGAGCTCAGGCCCAGAGTTCAAGCCCTATGATTGACAGAAAAAAAAAGTCTCAAAACCCCACATACAGGGCATATAAATTGTTTTAAGATCCCACATAAAATATATCTGAACTCTTCTTTCTCTGAAAATAATTGGTATTACAAAAAAATCCATTTCACATTTAAAATTTCATTCCTAAATAGTGATGAGAATTTTAATATGTTTATTTCACCATATTTTAGCAATTAGCAACAACTGTGATTATGGGTTGATTATTAGACATGAACAAATCAAGTGGGAGTTTGGGCATAATTTTTCTTTCTAAATAATGTTATATATAAATAGACTTTACATGTTTGGTTTCCATAGCACAGTCATAGGTTATATTCATAAAGGATGTGAGATTGCTGACAATTTTCCTACCATTCTGCTTTGAGTCAACTTTGCTGGTCTTACATTAGTAGTACTTATAAGGGGTGACACTGTCCAGAAATAAATGTACTCTATACCTGACTTATGTAACTGTAACCCCTCTGTACATCACCTTTATAATAATAAAATTTTTTTAAGAAACAATATTAGCCAGACACCGGTGGCTCATGACTGTCATCCTAGCTACGCAGGAGACTGAGATATTAGTATTGTGGTTCAAAGCCAGCCCAGGCATGAAAGTCCATGAGACTCTTATCTCCAATGAACCACCAGAAAACCAGTGGTGCTGTGGCTCAAGTGGTAGTGTGCTAGCCTTGAGCTGAAGAGGTCAGGGACAATGTTCAGGCCCAGAGTTCAAGCTCTACAACTGACAAAAACAAAACAAAACAAAACAAAAAAACAATATTAGTATTTATATGGGCAGCTTGACTCAGGGTACATCAGAAAAGGAAAGCAAACTATTAGGCAGCAAAAAAGTCACATATACCAATAATGCTTGACACCCCAAAGTTACTATCTACATCTTTAGAGCCAGCAACAATAGAATCTGCATTGTCACACCATTTCAGGTTTTATAACAATTATTTAGATCATATTTTTTCCAGATGTGACAAACATAACATTTTTTAATATTACCTTTCTTTAAAAGCCAGTACATATTTTTCAATGAATTAAATCCATAAAAATAAGTCTATTCTGCTTAGCCCCATATTTTCCTTTGGTTGGGGTTTTTTAAAACTGTTTTTTGTTTGTCTGTTTGTTTGGTACTGGGGATTGAACCCAGGATGTTGCACTTGCTAGACAAGCACTTTGCCACTGAGCTACATCCCAGCCCCTACATTTTCCTCTGATTGGTATTCAAGTATCTTATACAAAAAGCTGGCCACATGGCTAGTGCCATGTAACTAATCTTCAGAAAGACAAGAATAGAAAAGCAAAACCTCAAGCCTCATATAGTCAAGTATTTGGAATAAATTCTTTTTTTTCTGTAATGATGAAAACATTTAAAAAGACAACTGGGAGCTGAGAATGTGACTTAATGGTAGAGTGCTTGAATGCCAGCATGAATGAAGCCCTGGATTCAATTCCTCAGGACCACATAAACAGAAAAAGCCGGAAGTGGCAATGTGGCTCAAGTGGTAGAGTGCTAGCCTTGAGCAAAAATAAGCTCAGAGAGTTCAAGCCCCAGGACTAGGAAAAAAAATACAACTGGAAGAAAAGGATGTGTTCTTACATAAAGTATTTAGAGTAAAAGATCACTTGGGAAGTAATAAACAGACAATAGTACAGAACTAAAAGACTGCTATAAAAAGCCATGACTTTATACTGAAGTTCTTCCACTGGATTCAACGAATTATCTCTGAAGATTTTTATTTGGTTGTTAAACGTTTCCAGAATTTCTTACTGTATAATTCAGTGTGGCAAACCAGTTTTCAGAAGGCGCTCCCTAATTAGGTTAAGGGTGTAACTCTGAGCTATGTCAATAGTCTCTCCCAGAAAGTGAAAATGTAAATGGGGCCATTTATTGAGATGCCTGCTGCTCAGGTTGTAGAGGGCTTGTTCCCAAGGGTTCGTGTTTTGGACCCCAGATTGGAAGAGTTGGGAGATGGGAGTGGACTCTTTAAGAGGTGAAGTTTAGGGAGACGTCCTTAGATTATGGATGGAGCTGCCCTCAGAGGGATGGAGGCCTCTGGCTTCCTATGTCAAGCTATGAGCTGTAACCCTGTACCAGTGGCTCATGCCTGTGATCTCAGCCATGGGGGAAGATGGCATGAGATGGGGTGGGGACTGCTGTTCCAGCCCATCCCAGGTGGGAAAGTCCATGGGACTTCATCTCAATGGAAAGAAGGTGGGTGCAGTGATGGACGCCACAACAGGAAACCTATAGTAGGCCTACTGTAGTCCAGGGAAGATACTGGGCATGAAGCAAGGCAAAAAAATCTGGAGTGCTGGCTCAACAGTAGAGTGTCTGCCTAGCAATGGCAAAAGTGCTGAGTTCAAATTACTGTACTGTTCCTCCCACCCCTCCAAAAAAAAACAAAATCTATGCAGCTCTTCCTCCCACATGAGCTCTGAACTTTGCGCTAGCATCCAGTGGTAGGCCCTTACCGGAAGGTGACCAATGGAATTACTTCATCTTGGATGTTGAGCCTCCAGAACCATCTCAGGAGAATCTGCACGCTCAGCAAGCTTGTGGCACTGAGGTAGGTTGGAAATGGACGCCTTTCCTATGGCTCCACCGCCTCTGTTGCCTACTTCCTATGATTTTGGTTTAGAGAAGTGGGGCTGAAAATTACTTGTGTGAGAAAAGCCACTTTTTCTTCCTTTTTTTTGGTAATTATTCAAGTTTTTATTATTCATAAATCATGGGGGATCATGTTATTTTCCAAGTTGCAGCCTCCAGTGAACAAAAACTGAACAGGGCCAGGCACTGATAGTTAGAAGCCAGTCTGGGAGAGGGGGGGGGGGACAAAGTCTAGGAGACCTCCTTCTCAAACCATAGCTGAGTATAGTAGCATATGCTGGTCATCCCAAACCACGTGGAAGGCTGAGATTGGGAGGGCTGTGGTGCCAGGACAGCCCCGGCAGAAAAGTCCTTGAGCCTGTTTCCACGGAGGGAAGCTGGGTACTGTGGAGTCTTACCATCAATGGAAAGCCTGAACGTAGGCTGGCTGTGGCTCCCATGGGAAATGAGACCTGACCCTAAAAATAACAGGGCTGGAGGTGCGGCTCAGTGGAATCATGCTAGCCTAGCAAATGTAAGTCCTCAAGTTCAAATCCGCAGGACTGCTAAACTTATTTTTTTTTAATTTATTTATTTTTGCCAATCCTGAGGCTTGAACACAGCGTCTGGCGCTACCCCTGAGCCTTTTTATGCTCTAGACTAGTGCTCTACCACTTGAGCCACAGCGCTACTTTCAAAATAAGAGTCTCATGGACTTTTCTGCTATGTGATTCTCAGATCTCAGCTTCCTGAGTAGCTAGAATTACAGGCATGAGCCACTGGCACCTGGCCAAAATTTATTTTTTAATTTTATTTATTTATTTATGTTGGTTGTGAGGCTTGAACTCAGGGCCTTGAACTTTTCTGCTCAAGGCTAGTGAGCTACCACTTTGAGCCACAGCACCACTTTCAGTTTTCTGGTGGTTCATTGGAGTTAAAAGTGCCACGGACTTTCCTGCCTGGGCTGTTTTTGTTTTGTTTTGTTTGCGGCCATTCCTGGGGCTTGAATTCAGAACCTAGGTGCTGTCCCTGAGCTTCTTTTGCTCAAGGCTAGGACTCCATCACTTGAGCCATAGCACCACTTCCGGCTCTTTCTGTTTATATGGTGCTGAGGAATCAAACCCAGGGCTTCATGCATACTATGCAAGCACTCTACCACTGAGCTACTTTCCCAGCTCTGGGCTGGTTTTGAATCACAATTTTCAGCTCTCAGCCTCTTGAGTAGCTAGGATGACAGGCATGAGCGACCAGTGCCTGGCCCAAATTTATTTTTAGGCTGTACTATTAATCTTTTTTGGACACACACATAGAATAAATACAACCTCCAGTTGGCCACCTGTAATCTTACAACTGTCTACATGCACACACTTCTTATATCTGTGATCATGATATTCTTGAGGGGACAGTTTTTGCATGTGGTGGGGTGCTAGTGTAGACAAACTATCTAGCCAGTTTGGCCACAAACCACAATG
>NW_012267231.1:17405010-17407612 GCF_000151885.1 Dipodomys ordii | reverse complement strand
CACACACACACACACACACACACACACACACACACACCTCCCCAAGTTTGGGTTTGGGTATATGCAGTGGAAGCAGGTTACCACTAGGGGGAAACATAAAGCTAAGAAATAGTTGGAACTTTTTCTTCATTTTACAACTTAAAATGGTTTCACCTACAATTTGTACAGACTGAGAGGGAAGAGGCTGGGAAAGGTTGAGGGAGAGGAGCAGTACACTTAAAAAATTTGGGTAAAAGGTATTAGTGCATAATTTGCATAAAGATTTCTCTTAGATAACCACTCTATGGGAAACATATTCAACTCAAGTAACATGAACTTCAACTTTTTTATTTTTTTGGTCGGTCGTGGGGCCTGAACTCTGGGCCTGGGCGCTGTCCCTTAGCTCTTCAGCTCAAGGCTAGCGCTCTACCACTTGAACCACAGTGCCACTTCTGGCTTTTTTCTTATTGCTTATGTGGTGCTGAGGAATCGAACCCAGGGCCTCATGCATGCAAGGCAAGCACTCTACCACTGAGCCAGCTTCCCAGCCCCAAAAAGACAGTTTTGTTTTTGTTTTTTGTCAGTTCTGGGGCTTGAACTCTGGGCTTGGACACTGTCCCTCAGTTCTTCAGCTCAAGGCGAGAGCTCTACCATTTGGGCCACAGAGCCACTTCCGGTTTTCTAGTGGTTTTTTGGAGATAAGAGTCTCTAGGAATTTCCTGCTCTGGCTGGCTTTGAAATGTGATCCTCAGATCTCAGCCTCCTGAGTAGCTAGAATTACAGGCATGAGCAACCTGTGCCCAGCCAAGAAGACAGACTTTTAAGGAAAGGGTAGGAGGGAAAAGGGCAGAGAGAGAAGGGTCCTGAGTAGAAAGAAAATGGACAAGATTGGACAAGATTCAAAACAAAACAGAACAAGCCAGGCACCAGGCACCAGGCACCCTCCTGTAATCCTAGCTACTCAGGAGGCTGAGATCTGAGGATTGCTGTGCAAAGCCAGCCCGGGCAGGAAAGTCGGTGAGACTCCTATCTCCAATAAACCACCAGAAACCCGAAAGTGGTGCTGTGGCTCAAGTGGTAGAGCTCTCACCTTGAGGAGCTGAGGGACAGCGCCCAGAACCAGAGTTCAAGCCCCACGACTGACCAAAAAAACAAAAAACAAAAAAACAAAAAGACCACAGCAACACCCACAATGTAAAGCCTGATGCAGCTAGCTATGACTACAATCCTAACTATTCAAGAGGCTGGAGATCTGACAGAAAAGTTTAGGGACAACAAACACTCAGGCCCTGAGTTAAAGTCCCAGAACCGTTAAAAAAAATTAAAGCCACCATAATCTGTACAATTAATATACATTAAATTGTGAATGAAGCTACTTTAAAAGAGGTATATAAGAACTGGGAATCAAAACTGTCAGTAAAGCCAAAGGCCATGTTGGAACATAAGTGTCTTAGAAACAACAGTTTACAGGGCTGGGAAGGTAGCTCAGAGGTAGAGTGCTTGCCTTGCATGCATGAGGCCCCGGGTTTGATTCCTCAGCACCACATAAGCAGAAAAAGCCAGAAGTAGCTCTGTGGCTCTAAGTGGTAGAGCGCTAGCCTTGAACTGAAGAGCTGAGGGACAGCGCCCAGGCCCAGAGTTCAGGACCCACGACTAACCAAAAAAAGAAAAGAAACAATGGTTTCGAATCTTTACAATTGTTTGAACATAAAACGGTCAGGACCCCATACACAATGGCTGTATTTTTAGCTTAAATTAATGGAAGACCACAAATTAAAAGCAACTAGCTTTAAATATCTGTCACAGCGCTACGGACACTTATAAAGAGTTGTGCATTTGTAAGGGCTGGTTTTTTTGTCAGTTCTGAGACTTGAACTCAGGGCCTGGGTGCTGTCCCTTAGCTGTTTCAATCAAGGCTGGTGCACTTGAGCCAGAGCTCCACTTTAGACTTTTTAGTAAATTGGAGATAAAAAGTCCTACAGACTTTCCTGCCTGGGTTGGTTTGGAACTGACACCCTTAGATCTCAGCTTCTTGAGTAGCTGGGATTAGAGGTGTCAGCCCAGCTTTGGTGAGGAATTTTTTAATTAACCCACTGAGACTTTTTGTGGGTGCATCCAGATTGCTCTGTGAGTCCACTTTGCACCCATTAAACGGAAACGTTGGTCCTGGAACAAACGTTCCCAACTAGGGTGAGACAGCTCAGCTCCAGGGAAAAAAAATCTTCCTTTTTCTGGTACAGCACTCCTGGGGTATATGTGTGGTATTGTAATTTCTTGGGGGTGAGGGGCTCCAAGAAGTTAAAAATAAATGTCTCCCACAGCTTAAGAGTGAAAAATTGCAAAAGGGGCCGGGCACAGGGGGCTCACACCTGTATTCCTAGCTTCTCAGGAGGCTGAATTCTGAGGATCAAGGTTGGAGGAGAGAGCCTTCAGTTAATCAGGAAAACAAAGCCAGAAGTGAAGGGATAGGAGGAAGGGAGGAGCCAAAGTACAGCGCCCAAGCCCTGAGTTCAAGCCCCAGGCCCACCCCCCAAAAGAATAGAATGAAAAGGGGTGTGTTCAGCAGGGGAAGTCCTGAGAGGGAAGTAGAGGTCCTGAGGGGGTGGGGATCATAAGGGGGAAG
>NW_012267231.1:17400651-17402923 GCF_000151885.1 Dipodomys ordii | reverse complement strand
GGGTGCTGGTGTAGCGATGGAGATTTGGGGGTGCTGGTGTAGCGGGGTGTATGGGGTGGCGGTTTGGGGGTGTTGGTGTAGTGGGGTGGCGATTTGGGGTGCTGGTGTAGGGGGCGGAGGGGTGGCGATTTGGGGTGCTGGTGTCGTGGGGTGGATGGGGTGGAGGGTGGAGTGTTTGGGGGGAATCCCATCGCAGTATGATCAGTGGGCGCCTATTTTTGGTTTCCAGCCGTGGTTGGAGGCGGAAATCCCGCACCCGGGGTTTGCGGCCGGGTCGGTCGTGACCGCTTCCTAGTGGGCTTCCCCCGCGGGTCCGGGAGCGCCCGGCAGTTCTGCGGGAAAGGCTGGCGGGGCTTGGGGGGACTGTCAGGCCGGACTCCCGGGCCGAGGGGACCCGGTGCCATCTGGAGGAGTTCCTGGCTTACTAACTTACCGGGAGGCTCGGGCTCCTCCGGCTCGCGGGAGGCCTGCACACGCGAGGGATTTGCACACTCAACGCAAAGCTCAGCATCTGAGGCTGGCTTAAAAAGAAAAACAACAAAACCAAAAGCTAGCCACCTGTTGGAAATCAGCCCCCAGACTTCACCCCCTCATTCCTCTTCCAGGAACACCAATATTGAGGGAGTGCACAGGCCCATTTTAGGTTCCTTTTAACCATTTCTTCTTCCTCTTCTTCTTCCTCCTCCTCCTCCTCTTCCTCCTCTTCTTCTTCCTCTTCCTCCTCCTCTTCTTCTTCTTCCTCTTCCTCCCCCTCCTCCCCCTCTCCCTCCCCC
Organism: Dipodomys ordii; assembly: GCF_000151885.1. Classification (NCBI taxonomy): domain Eukaryota; kingdom Metazoa; phylum Chordata; class Mammalia; order Rodentia; family Heteromyidae; genus Dipodomys; species Dipodomys ordii. The sequence goes on along the minus strand of NW_012267231.1, from coordinate 17,402,150 downwards.
TCCCTCCCCTCCTCCTCTTCTTCTTCTTCCTTTTCTATATTGTTTGGTTTGGGTTTCCTTATAAAATAAAAGGTACCCATGGTTTGATGCTCCTATGTTATACATTGGAAGTCTGTGAGTCAGTCTGCTTATATCTGTAATGTCTTTGCCTAAGCTTTGAATTTCTCTTCAGTGTCTGTTACCTCTTTCCCCAGGGCTTGGAAAAATAAGTGTGTGTTGGGGGTCAGGGGAATGAGCTGTTTATTGCCTAGCCTTTTCCCCTTCCCTTCCCCTAACCCCCCCCCTAATAATATTGTGTAAAGAACAATTAGCACTAGACGGTTAGGATGCAAATGGTGGTCACAAGATACTGAATATGACAGCGGAGCCTGTGGTGAGTTATCTGATTATGAGTACTGACCAGGAACTGACTGGGTTAGGAGCTATTTGTGTACTGTTGGGGAAATCGCACCACAAACCTGTTATCTCCTTGTTGAGGATGGAGAAGCTGAAACTGAGAAAGGTTAACTGACTTGTCCAAGGTCATGCAGTCAGGGACAGAAGAAAAAAAATGAAACAGCTACTTGCATCTGATTACTGAAGGGGGGTGGGGCATGTGAAAGAGGGGAGACCTCCATATCTGGTTTGGTTCATCTACCTTTTTATTAAGACCCAGCTTATGCATGAGCACACTCGCTGAAATTTGATTGTCTATTTTCCAGTTTCTACACCTCCTTCGTGGCTCCCCCTACCCCTCCATGGGGCTTGAACTCTGGGCCTGGGCGCTGTCCCTCAGCTCTTCAGCTCAAGGCTAGCGCTCTACCACTTGAGCCACAGCGCCACTTCCAGTTTTCTGGTGGTAAATTGGAGATAAGGATCTCACAGGAAATTGTCCCACTTAAGCAATAAAGTTGAAAAAAGTTATTTTACTCTCAATTTAAACCGACTCAGTATATACAGTTCAGGTAGAATGAATCTCCTGTATTTTTTTCCACATTCTTGCTGTTTTGTACATTATTTTCTGGTCTCACTGCCTGTTATCACAAACATTGGCATCACACTTTGTGTGTGTGTGTGTGTGTGTGTGTGTGTGTGTGTGTGTGTATGCTGGGACTGGGACTGGAACTCAGGGCCTCAAATTCTTCTTTAGTCTTTATTTTGCCCAAGAATGGTGTTCTGCTACCCTAACCACAGTCCTACTTTGGCTTTTTGCTAGTTAAATGGAGACAAGAGTCTCATGGACTCCCCTCCTGGGTTGGTTTCCAACACAATCCTTAGATCTGTGTCTCTTGAGTTGTTTAGGATTACAAGTGTGGACCACTGGCATCAGATAAAACATTCTTTTGTGTGTATGTATGCTGGTACTAGAGTCACTGCATTTTTGTGTTAACTCTGTTCTGGAGTATAAGACTTCATACCAGCCACGAGTCATAATTTATACTCTCTATAGTACGTATTGGCAGCTCTTGAAATATGTGCATTCAGCTCTGGGCTTTGTATTTAATTGTCTCTTCCCTTCC
>NW_012267231.1:17396109-17400558 GCF_000151885.1 Dipodomys ordii | reverse complement strand
CCTTCCTTCCTTCCTTCCTTCCTTCCTTCCTTCCTTCCTTCCTTCCTTCCTCTATTTCTTGTTTGCATTATTATGATTTAGCTATTGGATTTATTATTCCTAGTAATTCTCATGTAGGTGTATCAATAGAAATTCTTCCCACTGGGGTTAGTATATATTTCTCAAGTCATATAGTTGATCATATAAAAAAAAATTTTTAGCGGGGCACCGGTAGCTCGCACCTGTAATCCTAGCTATTAAGGAGGCTGAGAGCTGAGGATCACGGTTCAAAGCCAGCCTGGGCAGAAAAGTCTGTGAGACTCTTATCTCCAATAAACCACTAGAAAACTGGAAGTGGCACTGTGGCTCAAGTGATAGAGCCCTGGCCTTGAGCTGAAGAGCACAGGGACAGCACCCAAGCCCAGATTTCAAGCCCCATGACTGACAAAAAAAAAAAAAAATTAAGGTGTAGGTAGCTGGTTTGAAAGCATCAAGCTGTTACCCTTTTTTAAAGTACATAATACTAAGTTCTGTTGCTAGTAACCATCTGTACAGTGGTCTTGCCTTCCAGAAAGCACTCTGCTTTGGAACATGAATATATCCCAATGCTCATGGAAATACTGAAATGAAGCCGGGTGCCTGTGGCTCAAGGTTTGAAGTCAGCCTGGGCAGGAAAGTCTCTGAGACTCTTACCTCCAATAAACTAGCAAAAAGCTGGAAGTGGAGCTCTGCTTCAAGTGGAAGAGTGCCAGCTTTGAATAAAAAAAAAAACTCAGGGATAGTATCCAGGCCCTAAGTTCAAGCCCCAGGACCAACACGAAAGGAAAGGAAAGAAAAGAGGAGAAAGGGAGGGAGGGGAGGGAGAGGAAGGAAATGCTGAGAGGGAATTTTGCTACCCTATTTCCGGTGTATGATTAGATAAATTTAGGATGAGTCCTAATTGTACTGCGGGAGAAGAAAGCAAAGTGAAGTGTTGTTTCATTTCTGGGAAGGAAATGGGTTTTCCTATGGGATGCATCCCTTTCTTCTCCAGTTGTGAATCTCATAATTGCCAAACAAGAAGTAGACAAATCTACTCTCTTCTATTCAAGCAGGAAAGGCCAGTTCAGGACATTTTTAAAAAAATGGTTCTGGACTACATCTTTTTTTTTTTTTGGCCATCCTGAGGCTTGAACTCAGTGCCTGGGAACTGTCCCTGAGCTTCTTTTGTGCAAGGCTAGCACTCTACCACTTGAGCCACAGCACCACTTCTAGCTTTTTCTGTGTATGTGGTACTGAGGAATTGAACCCATGGCTTTCAGGCATGCTAGGCGAGCACTCTACCACTAAGCTACATTCCCAGCCCATATATATGAGGGAGGAGAAGAGATTGAAATTTCTAAGCTATGGAATTGTGGTTGGCTATCTATAATGCACATTTTAATGTACTGTGTAATGAGACACTAGGACCTAGGATATTTCTCTTTCCTTGGCTGACCATGAAGGCTCCCTAACTAACTAGTTTTTTTGATAATATTCCTTCCCTTTTTTGGGGTGGGGGGTGGGGGGGGAGAGAGAGGGGTGTGCTGGTACTAAGGCTTGAACTCAGAGCTTCTAGCTCTTGCTTAGCTTTTTTTTTTTCTTTCACACAAGGCTGGTGATCTGCTCTGTCATTGAAGCCATCCCTCCATCTCCAGCCTTTTGCTGGTTAATTGGAGATAAGAGTCTCACAGATGTTCTTGCCAGGGCTAGCTTTAAATCATAATCTTCAGATATCAGCCTTCTGAGTAGCTAGGATTACAGGTGTGAGCCACCAGTACCGGCAATATGATAATTTTTTTTTCTAGAGTCAGTCTTGAATCATAGATGTTCACAGCATGCTCACTTTGAAGTACTGAATTTTATTTATGTACTTTTTTCCCTCCCTCCCTCCCTCCCTCTCTCCCTCTCTCCCTTCCTTCCTTCCTTCCTTCCTTCCTTCCTTCCTTCCTTCCTTGTCATGGGACTTGACTCAAGGCCTGGGCGTTGTCCCAAAGCTCTTTTACTCAAGGCTAGCTCTCTACCACTTTAAGCCACAGCGCCACTTCTGGTTTTCTAGTGGTTAATGGGAAATAAGAATCTCACGGGGGCTGGGAATGTGGCTCAGTGGTAGAGTGTTTGCCTAGCATGCATGAAGCCCTGGGTTTGATTCCTCAGCACCATGTACACAGAAAAAGCCCAAAGTGGTGTTGTGGCTCAAGTAGTAGAGTACTAGCTAGCCTTGAGCAAAAGAAGCTCAGGGACTGTGCCCAGGCCCTGAGTTCAAGCCTCAGGACTGGGAAGAAAAAAAAAAAGAAGATGAAGAATCTCCTGGACTTTTTTGCCCAGGCTGGTTTTGAATTTCGACCCTCAGATCTTACCTAGGATTACAAGCATGAGCCACCAGTGCCTGGCTACCAACACAGGAACTAAAATATTATTTGCGGACACAGGCCAATAGTATTTTGTAGTTTGTACTCTTGTCTTGGACCTCTGGGAGATCCTTGAATGGCCTGCTGGGAGCTGGGTTGGCAGAGCAAAGGAGGAGGAGAGGTGATGGTTGGTATCGTTACATATTCCAGCCCCTGCGCCGTGGCCCTTTGTGGCCAACTGTGTGTGTAGAAGGGGTGGGTAAGGCAGTGACCTTGTAACTGGAGCAGAGCTAAGATTCAAGGTCAGGCCAGGTGGCTCTGTCTCTGGGCGGTTTTCTCTTTACTGTTCCGATTGCATGATGCCTTTTCTCCCCCATTGTTCCCCCGCCATCCACACTGGCCAAAAATTCTATTTCATTCACTTCTCTACCCCTGGTTCTGTACCCCCTCCCTCCCTACACACTTATCAAGCCAGGTGCCAGTCACTCATGTCTGTAAGCCTCACTACTCAGGAGGGCTGAGGTCGGAGGATCAAAGTTCAAAACCAGCCCAGGCAGGAAAGTCCATAAGACTCTTATCTCCAATGAACCACCAAAAAACAAACTGGAAGTAGAGCTGTGGCTCACGTAGCAAAGTGCTAGCCTCGGGCAAGAGTATGAGGTCCTGAGTTCAAGCCCCAGTACACAGGCACACACACACACACACACACACACACACACACACACACACAATGACAGAAATGGGAAGAAAAGAAGTAATGATAAAACAGCTTCTCAGCCATAAAGCAGTTTTTCCTCCTCGTCTTCCTTTTTGGTGAACCCAGGCTGAATTATCTTTTCTGAGGACAGCCCCCCTTCAAACAACACAGCCTTCCTAAAAGTCTTTTGATTTGTGATAGAAACTACCCAGTAGCTAAGACAGACTGAACTCCACTTCCTAACACTCAATAAAGAACAAATGAGGGCTGGAGGTAGGCCCAAGTGGTAAAGCACCTGCTTGAGCAAACAAGAAAACCTAAGTTCAAACAACACATGTCGGTGGGGAGGTGAGGAAAAGGCACCCTACTGCACTGCTGGTGGGAATGTAAACTAATACAACCACTCTGGAAAGCAGTCTGGAGGTTCCTCAAAAAACTAAACATAGACTTTCCCCATGATCCAGCCATACCACTCCTAGGCATCTACCTGAGCATCATGAGCCAGGATATGATCAAGACACCTGCACATCCATGTTTATTGCTGCAGTATTCACAACAGCCAAGATATGGAAGTAGCCCAGATGCCCCACAGTAGATGAGTGAATTCAAAAAAATGTGATACCTATACACAATGGAATTTTACACAGCCATTAGAAAAAATAAAATAATGTCATTTGCAAGGAAATGGATGGAACTAGACCAAATCATATGAAGTGGGGTAAGCCAAGCTCAGAGAAACAAATGGCATGTGCTCTCTCTGATATACAGACGTCAGACCTAAAGCACACTGGGATATGACAAATTACACAGGATTCTAGATACCTACAGTGCGACCAAAAGAGGATAGTTTTAGGAGAGAATCACAAAGGCATTATACCCAAGCGCCTCTTCATATGTATATAAAATTATACACATACTGAAAAGAACTCCAAAGAGATGGAAACAAAGACTTCTTTTTGGTTGTTTTTAGTTTTTGGTGATTCTGTCTTCTTTCCCTTATGGATGGTGTATTCGTGTGCATATTTTTGGGAGGGAGGGGAGAGAGGGCACAGAAATCAAGGGGAAAGTGAAAAAGTGCAGCAGTGGAGCTCACTGGACACCGATGAAAGTGAACTATGCAACTCAGAGGGTGAGACTGGGAGAGAAGTAGGGAACAGAAGATACTATGTGAAAGGAAATGTATACATTACCTGACCGGTGTCATTGTAACCCCTCTGTATATCACCTCTATAATAACAATAAATAAAAAGAAAACCTAAGTTCAAACCCCACTAATAATAATAATAATAACAGCAAGAACAATAATGTTTATTTTACAACACAATTTTTTTTGGGGGGGGTCCAGTCGTGGGCCCTGAACTCTGGGCCTGGGCGCTGTCCCTCAGCTCTTCAGCTCAAGGCTAG
>NW_012267231.1:17391467-17393964 GCF_000151885.1 Dipodomys ordii | reverse complement strand
GCCGGAAGTGGCACTGTGGCTCAAGTGGTAGAGCACTAGCCTTGAGCTAAAGAGCTGAGGGACAGCGCCCAGGCCCAGAGTTCAGGCCCCACGACCGGACCCAATAAATAAATAAATAAAATGTACTATGTGATCTTTTTTGTTTCTCTTTTATGTTCTTCCCCCTCAGTATAACCCCTGTTTTCACTGTATTTGATGTCAGTACCCTACATCTTGTATATACACTTCTCTAGCTTTGGGAGGGGAAGGGAAAAAAAATGCTTAAATAGGGATACAGGTTGAGATGTACAAGACACTATGTTGAAAAACGCACTTTACAATTTAGGCAGGGAGGGGGGAGTGTAGTTGAGGTGGGGATGGAAGGAAGGGTAGGAGAAAAACAACGGAGGAGGTAACAATGCTAGATAGGAAATGTACTTACTCATGTAACTGTAAGCACTCTGTACAGTATTTTTACAATAAAAACATATTTAAAAAGAACAAAAGAAAAAAGATGAAGGGCAGGTGGTGCTTGCCTAGCATGCATGAAGTCCTGGGTTTGATTCCTCAGCACCACATACAGAGAAAAAGCCAGAAATAGTGCTGTGGCTCAAGTGATAAAGTGTTAGGCTTGAGCAAAAGAAGCTCAGGGACAGTGCCCAGGCCTTGAGTTCAAGCCCCAGGATTGGCAAAAAAAAGGATGAGAAGGAAAAACTGGGAGAAAGCAAGGGAAGAAAAAGAAATATACTCTTTACCTGACTTACATAACTATAATCCCTTTGTACATCACCTTTATAATAGCAAGAAAAAAATTAAATTAAAAGAACAAAGAGGATGAAATGGGTGCATCTTGTAAAGATTAAGCCTAGTGTGGTTGTACACTCCTGTAAGCCTAGTGCTTGTGAGGTAGAGGGAAGGAAGATCATCAATTTGAAGCCAACCTGGGCTACATGTCAAGACTCTAAGAACAAAAGAGAGAGGGGGAGGGAAGAATAGAGAAAGAGAGAAAGGGAGGCATGCAAGCAGGCAGGCAGGAGGAAAGGATGGAAGGAAGGTGGAAGGGTAGGAAACTTTTCCTGGTTAATTGGAAATCAGAGTCTCAGGGATTTTTCTGCCTGGGCTGGTTTTGAACTCTGATTCTCAGATCTCAGCCTCCCGAGTCCTAAGTAGCTAGGATTACAGGCACGAATGAGCCGCTAGTACCCAGCTTCTTGAAGTTGTTGTTATTGGTGATGATGGGGGTGGTGGTGGTGATGGTAGTGGTGGTGGTGGTGGTATGTGTGTATTTAAATAAGAGTTTGGTAGCTTCTTTTCTTTCTCTGTCCTCATCGTCTCTACCTTCAGAGTAGAATGAGCTCAGCCGTGTGCATGGTACCTCCACACATCCTTCAGACCTTGTTGCTGGCTGTTTTTTCTGAGTCACTCTGGTCTCATCCTGTATTCTTTCCCATTGGTACAAAAGTGAAAAGGACATTGAACTTGACTAGAAATCAAAAGAAACCAGCCTCCCCCACTCCCCCCAGGCAGGAAAACCCATGAAACTCTTATCTCCAATTAACCACCAAAAAACCAGAAGTGAAGCTATGGCTCAAATGGTAGAGGGGTAACCTTGAACACAAAGACTCAGGGAAGCCAGGCGCCAGTGGCTCATGCCTGTAATCCTAGCTACTCAGGAGGCTGAGATCTGAGGATCACGGTTCAAAACCAGCCCAGGCAGCAAAGGCTGTGAGACTCTTATCTCCAATAAACCACTAGAAAACCGGAAGTGGTGCTGTGGCTCAAGAGGCAGAGCGCTCTCCTTGAGTTGAAGAGTACAGGGACAGTGCCCAAGCCCAGAGTTCAAGCCCCACGACCAACCAAAAAAAAAAAAAAAAAAAAACAAGACTCAGGGACAGTGCCCAGGCCCTAAGTATAAGTTCAGGACCAGAAACACACACACACACACACACAGCTGTTCTGGCATTCTGGGTTGGCATGGCAAAGACAGCAAGTGTTTTCATCATTAACCACGTTGTCTCTGAGGTCATAAATTTTCCTTCTAGCAACATTAAGGAACATGCTCTCTGAGATTCTTTGTCACTGGGCCATCATGTGCATTGTAAATTATTTAGACGCATCTATAGATGTCTATCACTAAGCCCCTCCTACCACAAGAACTATGCCTCCAGAAATTACTGTGTCCCCTGGGGAGGGGTGCAAAATCACCCCACAAATAAAAACCACTATTTGATAGGCTCAGAAAACTTAGCATCGTCTCAAGTGTGAAGAGTTTTGAACACATGAAGATTGTAATCAACATGAAAGATCAAATAAGCAGATTATAAGTTAAAAATGAGATTATACCATAGAGTATATCATCAATAAGGAGATATAAATAAAATAGCTACACAAATAAAACCATCTAAACTCTTTTTCTTTTTTGTCCGGTTGTGGGGCCTGAACTCTGGGCCTGGGCACTGTCCCTCAGCTCTTCAGCTCAAGGCTAGCGCTCTACCACTTGAGCCACAGCGCCACTTCT
>NW_012267231.1:17386563-17390642 GCF_000151885.1 Dipodomys ordii | reverse complement strand
AAAAAAAAAAAAAAAAATCAAATCCAGCCCAAGCAGGAAGTCCATGAACTCCTATCACCAATTAACCACTAAAAGCCAGAAGTGGAGATATGGCTCCAGGGATAAAGCTCCAGAATTGAGTGAAAAAACTAAGGATCAGCAACAGGCCCTGAGTTCAAGCCCCAGCAGTGGCGCGTGTGCACGCACGCGCGTGCGTGCATATACACACTCATCTTCCTGGAGAATTATTAGTTGATCACAATTACAAGAAAATATATTTGACCTGAGAAGTGGCCCCTCTCCTCACAAGTGCACTTATGACACATGTGACTGCTCCCAGACAGAGCAGAGCTTTGGGAGAGAAGCAGGACTGGCCAGGCAAAAGACTGCCAGTTGCTCAGTTAATCTCCATGGCTGTTAGAAGTATTAGGTTGTAGGCTTGCGATTCAAAACCCATGCTGGTAGCTCAGACCTCTTGTCCTAGCTACTCAGGAGGCTGATCTAAGGGTTCAAAGCCAGCCCAGGCAGGGAAGTCCACAAGACTCTTTTTTTTTTGGGGGGGGGGTCCGGTCGTGGGGCCTAAACTCTAGGCCTGGGCGCTGTCCCTCAGCTCTTCAGCTCAAGGCGAGCGCTCTACCACTTGAGCCACAGTGCCACTTCCGGCTTTTTTTCTTTTTTGCTTATGTGGTGCTGCGGAATCGAACCCAGGGCCTCAGGCATGCAAGGCAAGTGCCCTACCACTGAGCCACCTTCCCAGCCCCCAAAGACTCTTATCTCTAATGAACCACCAAAAGCTGGAAGTGGAGCTGTGGCTCAAAGTGGTAGAGTGCTCGCCTTGAGCACAAAAGCTCAGGACAACATGCAGGCCCTGAGTTCAAGCACCAGGATTGGCAGCAGGAAACAAAACAAAACAACAACAACAACAAAAAAAAACCCTCTAAGTGACAGAGCCCATTCATTCTGTTCTTTCTCAATGTAGTTGCAAAAAAAAATGGCCTGCTACACCTAGAAATTGAAAATGACAGCAAAAATACATGCTTTGACCAAAGATTGCCTTTGACTTCTTAGTCTGCCTTTTTAGTGTGTGTATGTGTGTGTCTGTGTGTGTGTGTTTGCTAGTCCTGAGGCTTGGACTCAGGGCCTAGATGCTGTTCCTTAGCCTTTTCTCTAAAGGCTAGCACTCTACCACTTGAGCCACACACCTCCACTTTCAGCTTTTTGCCGGTTAATTGGAGATGAGTCTCATGAACTTTCCTGCCCAGACTGACTTCAAGATCCTCGGATCTCAGCCTTCTTAGTAGCTGGGATTACAGGTGTGATTCACCAGTGCTGAACTTACAATTATTATCTGTGAACCCCTGGGATCTTATATCTGCCCCGTTTATCCAAGATTGCCTTGAGGACCAGTATTACATGCGAGCTGTGTCAGAAACACGGGAGTCATGCTTTGTCTTCCCACAGTGTCAGGATTTATCAAACGCCAAGAAATCCACAAGTGCTATCCATTTTGGTGACTTCAATTTGCCAAGTACTATGGAGCTCACTTGAAAGCCAGGAGACATTGGCAACATGGATTATTTTTTCTTACCATCTTAATTACTGATGTTAATTCTCAGATCACACTTGACAGATGTCACAATAACTATCCCTTGGTAATGCTAAGAATGGGTTAGAAGAGGCTGTAGAGTTCAGAGAGATCCAAACAGAAAGCTGACTCAGACCCAGAAAAGATGCTCTGTAGGGAACAAGTAAGCAAATTTTGTTTTTAAGGGTGGTTTTTTTTTTTTTTCTGGGCTTGAACTCAGGGCCTGGGCGCTGTCCCTGAGTTTTTGTGCTCAAGGCTAGTACTCTACCACTTGAGCCACAGCTCCACTTCTGGCTTTTTCTGGTGGTTCATTGGAGCTAGAGTCTCGTGGGCTTTCCTGCTTAGGCTAGCTTCAAACTGTGATCCTCAGATCTCAGCCTCCTGAGTAGCTATGATGACAGGCATGAGCCTGTCAAAAAAACAGAGGGTTTTGGTGGTGGTTGTTTTTGTTTCTTTCCTTTTGGCAATTTTCCTGGATTAAGCGCATGACAGGGAACTTGGTAATGGGGGGAGTATGCCTGCTGGGTCTCTGTCTGGAGGTGTTTTCTCTCTTTCATAGTTCCAAGTGAGGTTGATTGAGGGGGTTCCACTGGGCAGGATTTTGTGATTTAGGCATTGCACTCCTCTGAAGTTGTGTAGTACCTGAAACCAGCCGGACAAAAATAATTCACACAGCGAGCTGGCTTTCCAAATTATCCTTCTGTTCTAGCTGTTGGGAGAGAAGAGCACAAATGAATGGCATTTGGCAAGAGAAAAACCTTAGATGGTCTGAAACCCTTCATTACACACGGCAGGCAGTATAGTAGCATGGTCTGTGTCAAATGATGGTGCGTTAGCCAGACACAGCACACAGATAGAATGTCTGCAACAGTACAGTTGGCCCATGTCCAACACTGGCATCCACAATTTCAGTGTTATGGCTTACCACCTGTTGGTTCTGCTTCTGTCTAGTGACATGGAGGACATTTAGCAAGAAGCTTCTGCAGGGAAGGGGTGACACATAGTGTTTGATTCTGGATTTTATTTGTAGTCAGCTACTATTGCTGCACTAGGTATAAGTTTTGTACACAGTTTCTAAGATAATTTTACTATATAAGTAATACAGTGAAAAGAAATCTAACACAAAATCAATAGATAATTTTTTTTCTGTCAATCATGGGACTTGAACTCATGGGGCCTGGGTGCTGCCCCTGAGCTCTTTTGCTCAAGGCTAACACTCTATCACTTGAGCCACAGCTCCACTTCCGGTTTTCTGGTGGTTAATTGGAGATAAGAATCTCGTGGACTTTCCTGCCTGGGCTGGCTTTGAACCACAATCCTCAGATCTCAGCCTCCTGAGTAGCTAGGATGACAGGCCTGAGCCACTGGTGTCCGGCTTATCCACTTTTATACCTACCCTTCCAAACATAGACTACCTATATATGAATGATTTTTTTAACGTTGAAAAAATGTTTTCATTAGCTTACATTAGTTATGAGGAAAGATTTATTTCCCACACTTTTATATATATATATATATATATATATATATATATATATATATGAATGATTTTTAAATTGCTTTTACTTATAGCTGGAGACCTACAACATACATGTTGCCATTTTAAGTATCTTGTTTCATTTTCTTAATTGTATTCATATTTGTATATAGCCATCACCTCTACCCATGCTCAGAACTCTTTGCATCTTCCCAAACTGGAATTCTGTGCCCACAAAATTTGCCTCTCTATATTCTATTTTATAATAGGTTTTCGGGGCTGGGAAGGTGGCTCCGTGATAGAGTGCTTGCCTTGCATGCATGAGGCCCTGGGTTCGGTTCCTCAGTACCACATAAGCAAAAAGAACAAAGCTGGAAATGGCGCTGTGGCTTAAGTGGTAGAGCGCTAGCCTTGAACTGAAGAGCTGAGGGACAGCGCCCAGGCCCAGAGTTCAGGCCCCACAAGTGGACCCAAAATAGGTTTTCACATCTCATGTGTTTGCTGAGGACGGTGAGAAAGTAATGAGAATGCTGGAGATAAGGACAGAGGCAATAAAACAGAGAGGGAACTTACAGGGCCTCAGAGAGCATCCTGAAGGATTTGCATCTCCTAAACATCGTGAGACACAAAATGGTCAAGGCAAGTTGAGGGCCAAGGAGTGACACGGCTGAGGCTTATTCCAGCTCGCATGGCAGTGTGGAGAGACCCGCCTGAGGGGAAAGCAGGAAGCCGGAGAGCCGTGTGGAGACTCGGGAATTGAGGTGAACGAGCAGGTGGCAGTCGGGTACTGGTGCCTCACACCTGTTATCCTAGCTATTTAGGAGACTGAACTCAAGACCTGGGGCTGGGAAGGTGGCTGAGTGGTAGAGTGCTTGCCTAGCATGCATGCAGCCCTGGGTTCGATTCCTCAGTACCACATACACAGAAAAAGCCAGAAGTGGTGGTGTAGTTTAAGTGGTAGATCGCTAGCCTTGAGCAAAAAGAAGCTCAGTGCCCAGGCCCTGAGTTCAAGCCCCAGGACTGGCAAAAAAAAAAAAA
>NW_012267231.1:17373765-17385323 GCF_000151885.1 Dipodomys ordii | reverse complement strand
AAAAGAAAAAAGCCAGAAGTGGCACTGTGGCTCAAGTGGTAGAGCGCTAGCCTTGAGCTGAAGAGCTGAGGGACAGGGCCCAGGCCCAGAGTTCAGGCCCAGGACCGGACCCAAAAAAAGAAAAAAAAGAAAAGGCAGAGTGAGAGGGGGAGGGGAAAGAAAGAGAGTAGGGAAGGGAGGAGGGAAACTGGGTAACCAGTGGTATCTAAGATAGCTAAGAGGCTAATGTTTGCAGTGAAGTTCAGGTGCCAGAGTCTGTGTCACTCTGATGATCTGATAGGTTGAGACTCTTGAATCAAGCAACTTTCCTTCATTTTATTTGTTTTAATAATTGGGTCAACACAGATCAGATACTTTCAAATACGTTAGGAGTTTAGGACCTAGCTCTCTTGAGTCATCTGACTCCTAGAACTCTGTTCTATATTCACCTATAATTTGAACTCGGGGCCCTGTATATGCACAGCTATGTAGATAGATATGTAGATAGAGATATTTGTGTGTGTGCGTGCCCCAGTCCTAGGGTTCTTTCTTAATAGAAAACCGCCTCTCCTATTTTCTAGTTAACTTTCCCAGTCACCAGTTATATAAGAGAGCTGTCCTGTCTAACTCAATGTTTTAACATCTCACCCTCTAGGAAACAGTCATCTTATTTTCTAAATCATTTGACACAAAATACACGCTTCTTCTAGAATCTGGAAGAGGCAAGGAATGAGAGCCATTGGAGGGACTGATTGAAACCTTGATTTTGAACTTCTGGCTTCCAGAATGATGAGAGAATACATCTCTGTTGTTTGAAGCCAGTTATTTCTTTTTTGCGGTGATTTTTTTTTTAATAGCAACCACAGGAAACGAATACCTTCTTATGGGAATAAACCTTGTAAATGTGGAATTGGAAGGAGTCAATAACTCAGCCAAGGTGACCTGCTTTGTAATACTAGGAAGGCATGGACAGAACAGAATTGTAATCTAGTAGTAATTATTGAACAGATGACCCCCCCCCCAAATAATGCCAGAGAATGACAAATCTACCATGAGTGCCAACTGGCCTCAACTTTATAAGGTGCTGGAGACTTGGTACCTTGCTTGCTGTGGTCCTGGTGGGAATCACTGTTGGATCCCCATAGCATGAATAAGATCCACTCAAGTTCACCTTCTGTGCTTAGAGCTGATGTAACTTACCATCTCGTAAATACTCTGGGCTGGGAGAATTCTTTCCTCCCTCCCTCCCTCCCTTTCTTCCTTCCTTTTCTCTTTCTTTCCTCCTTCCTTCTATCCTGTCTTTTCTTTTGTTCATTCATTCCTTCCATCCTTTCTTCTTTCCTTTTTTCCTTCCTCCTTTCCTTCTTTTATTTTGTTCCTTTCTTTCCTTCCTTCCCTTCCTTCCCTTCCTCCTTCCTTCATTCCTTCCTTCCCTTCCATTCCTTCTTCCTTTCTTTCCTTCCTTCCCTTCCTTCCCTTCCTCCTTCCTTCATTCCTTCCTTCCCTTCCATTCCTTCTTCCTTTCTTTCCTTCCTTCCCTTCCTCCCTTCTTCTCTCCTTTCCTTCCTTCCTACCTTCCTTCCTTCCTTCCCTCCCCCTCTCTCTCTCCTTCCTTCCTTCATTTTGACAAGGACTCTCAGTGTTTGACACTTGCTTTTGCTCTTTGATTGGTGTTCTACCACCAGATCCATGCCTTCAACCCTCTCTCTCCCATCTTTAAAATCTGAGAAATAGCCAGGGAATACTTCTAATCTTAGCTACTTGGGAGGAAGAGATCAAGGGATCACAGCTTAAGGCCAGCCACACAAAAATGTTCTAGACTGTAGCTGGGTTATCAACGCTCACACCAGCTATTCACTCCTAGCTACTCAGGAGGCTGAGATTTGAGGATCCCAGTTCAAAGCCAGCCTGGGCAGAGAAGTCTATGAAACTCTTATCTCCAGTGAATCACCCAAAAAAAAAAAAAAAGGCCAGAAGTGGAGGTAGGACTCAAGTGGTACAGGTACAGTGCCATCCTTGAGCCAAAAAAAAAAGAGCTTAAAAAAAAAACCCAGTACCCAAGCCCTGAGTTCAAGTCCCAGTCCTGTCACACACACACACACACACACACACACAAGTTCTCAAGACTCCATCTCAACCAATGGCTGGACGTGGTGGTCTCTACCTATTATCACAGTTAAGAGGGAAGAACAATGGCCGAATGTAGTATCACATGCCAGCTATCCCAGCAGTGCTGGCTTAATCATAAAGTGAGACCCCCCACCTTAAAAATAACACACAGGGTTGGAGGCGTGGCTCCGTGAGTAGAGCACTACCAATGAGCAAAAGCACCAGGTACTGAATTCTGATCTTGGACCCAAAAACACAAAAAGGAACTGGAGGTATGGCTCAAGTGGTAGAGCTCCTGCCCAGCAAGCACAAGCCACTGAGTTGAAGCCCCAGGATTGACCACCCCCCACCCCCAGAAAAAAAGGAATCTGACATATGTGTTCATTTAGGAGATTTTTTCCTTGGCACTCACCCCCATAGTGGGGCGCGAGGAAGAACGGGTACCCCTTTACTTCCCTTATCTGAATGAACCCAGCTCCTCTCCCAGGGTCCTGTGGCCACCGAACCAGCACACAGTGTATCACATTGCTTCAGACAATGAATGTTTATTCTTCTTCTGTTTGGGAACCCAGAGGTCAGGAAGGCCACGCCCCTTCTCCCTAATCTTGTCTTTTCAATAAAGCTGGCATGGTTTCCTGAAGCAGAAATCTAACCCTGACTCTGGCTTCAGAATCTTTTCCTCTCTATTTCTTTTCTTTGTTTCTAATGCTGGTGCTACGGCTTGAACTAAAGGCTTCTCACTTTCACTTGTGTTTTTGTTTGTTTGTTTGTTGTTTTTGCCAGTCCTGGGACTTGAACTCAAGGCCTGGGTGCTGTCCCTGAGCTCTTGTGCTCAAGGCTAGTGCTCTATCACTTCTGAGCCACAGCGCCACTTCCAGTTTTCTGGTGGTTCATTGGAGCTAAGAGTCTCAGACAGACAGACCCTCCCACCCAGGCTAGCTTTGAATCACAATCCTCCGATCTCAGCCTCCTAAGTAGCTAGGATTACAGGCGTGAGCCACTGGCACACAGCTTTCAGTTGGCTTTTTTGCTCAAGGCTGATGCTCTACCACTTGAGCTCTGCCTCTACTTCCAGTTTTGTTTTGTTTTTTCCTAGTTAACTGGAAATAAAGGTCTCATGAATTTTTCTCCCTGGGCTGGCTTTGCATCGTGATCCTCAGATCTCAACCTCCTGAAAAGCTAGGATCACAGGCGTGAGCTACCAGCCCTCGACCCTTCTGTTTCTTAAAAGGACCCTTGTCATTGGGTTTAGAAGCCATCTAGGTCAAATGTGACCTCGCTGTAATTAATCACCTCTGCACACCGTACTTCTAAGCAAGGTCATAAGCTCAGGTTCTAAGTGGCACGGATGTTAACGTGGGAAAAGCTGAGAAAGATGACGTGGCTGGAGTCACCAGGCAAAATAATTATGAAATCAACTGCCGACTAAATAGTCCTTAATTTATAAGTGTAAGAGCTATCACACTGCATTAAAAACTTGTAAAACACGAGTCACCACCCTGCCCAGTGTTCACAGGGAGACTCAATGTCCCCTCCCCTCTCTCGTGCTACTCACGGGGCTTGAACTAATGATCTCCTGTTCTTGCTTGGCTTTTTCATTCAAGGCTGGCAAGCTTCCACTTGAGCCTCACCGCCACTGTTTTTGGTTGGGTTGGCTTTGAGATCTTCAGATCTCGGCCTTGTGAGTAGCCGGGATTACAGGCGTGAGTCACGTGTCTGCTGCTAGCATCCCCACTTTAACATCACGAAAGGTGCTTTCCATGCTGGCCACTGACTGCCTGCCCCTTATGTTCCCGTGCCCTGCTGGGATTCTACAGCCATATTGCTCTGTGCAGATGGATCCACTTCCTCATCACCCACTGATGTCCGCTGGTGTGACCACCTGTCTCCTGACCCGAGGCCTCTCTGCTTTGTGTCTGTGCATGGCCCTTGGGGATTGTTGCAAATGAGCCTTTTTTCCTATTGGGATAGAGCTTAGTTTTTAGGGCCAAAACTGTGACTTGAACTTGGTCCCTGCCACTTTCACTCCTTGGCTAGCTAGCACTCTACCCACTGAGCCACAATCTCCAAGCCCAGATTTTTCTTTCAAGGGTTGTCCTACTGCTGTCCAAGCTGGCTGAATGCCCAGACTTTGAGACCCTACCTGAAAAAGAACAGAAACCAAAAAACAAAAAAAGGAGGGGGGGACTAATGGCATGGCTCAAAGAGTAGAGTACTAGCCTTGCAAGCACAAGACTCTGAGTTCAAACATCTCCCTTAAGATGACAAAGGAAAATTTTTAACAGAGAAACAGGCAGTTAGACTTTTTCCACCCCCTGGTGGTGAAATAGCACCGTGTTCCTCTCTGATAGGATTTTATCCCACTGCCTCATGCTACCAGAATGTCATTGTAATTTTCTTTTTTTTTTTTTGGTCGGTCGTGGGGCTTGAACTCTGGGCCTGGACGCTGTCTGTCAGCTCTTCAGCTCAAGGCGAGCGCTCTACCACTTGAGCTACAGCGCCACTTCCGGTTTTCTGGTGGTTTATTGGAGATAGGCGTCTCACGGTCTCTCCTGCCCGGGCTGGCATTGAACCGAGATCCTCAGATCTCAGCCTCCTGAGTAGCTAGGATTACAGGTGTGAGCCACCAGCGCCCGGCTTGTCATTGTAATTTTCATACTGCTTTGTCTTCAAGTTTTAGGCTCCACTGATGAGCAATTTTGCGATGCAAAATGGTCAGAACAGAGGCTAACATTTAAATCTTACTATGGAAAATCAGTATTGGTACAGCTAATTAAACTGGAATGTTGGAAAGGATGCTACTAGAATCACAGATAACTTTCACTGAATCTGTATTGTGATCCAGTCTCTGTTGTAGGCCTTTGATGGGTTGTTCATAACAATGCTAAGAGTTAGGTGTGTTTTCATACCCATTTTCCAGATAAGCAAACAACATAAAGTAACTTAACCAGTGTTATGTAGCCTGAAAAGTAATACCTTGGCCTGGTACCAGTAGTACCTGCCTGTAATCCCAGCTACTCAGGAGGCTAAGGTGTGAGGATCACAGACAGGTCAAAGCCAGCCCAGATAGGAAAGTCTATGTGAATCTTATCTCCATGTAACCAGCCAAAAGCTAGAAGTGGAGCTGTGGCTCAAGCAGTAGAACACCAGCCTTGAGTGGAAAAAAGCTCAGGGACAGCACCCAAGTCTTGAGTTCAAGCCCCAGGACCAACACAAAAGAGCAAACAACAAAAATATTTAGAAGTTCCTTCCCCAAGTTTCTCTGAAGCCGTTTTCATCCTGTGAGTTCCCTTAGAATCTGCTGCTCCCTACTGCATTACAGCTGTCCTTAAACAACCTTGAGACTCAGAGATCCCCAGCTTATCTCTGTGGCCTGGCACCAGGCCCTGTCTCTGGTAGGTGTCCGTGAATGCCCAATGAGCTGGGTGGGTGGGCTTTGCTAATACCCGGTTGTATATGTTTCCTTCAATTCAGGAAAGTTGAAAGGTGGAGCCTGGGCTAGGACCATGTTTGAGTCACTTTGCTGCTACTGGAGAGGGAGACAGACAAAGACAGGACGTGGAGCAGGGACACTGCCCAAAATCCTCTGTAAGACAGAATCACACCTGTCATCCTAGCTACTCAGAAGGCTGAGATCTGAGGATTGTGGTTTGACTAGCTACTCAGAAGGCTGAGATCTGAGGATTGTGGTTTGAAGCCAGCCAGGACAATTAACGAGTAAAAAGCTGGAAGTGGAAGTATGGCTCAGGTGGTAACTTGAGCAAAAAGAGCTCAGGTACAGTGCTTAGGCCCTGTGTTCAAGCCTCAGTATTAGCTGGCACACACACACACAGAATCACAGAATATTAATGCTGAAATGGATCTTTGATCAACTTCATTATTCTACAATGCACAGGGAGGAAACTGAGGCTAGGGGTTAGAAACTAGACTTGAAAGGCTACAACTAAATTTAATGCTCTACTGTAAGTTGTAACAACTATATTTGTTTAGGGTTTTTTTAAGTGTTTTGTTCTTAATTACTTAAGCAAAATATATTGATTGTTTACCTTAGGATATTTAAATATATATACATATATAGAAATATATATTACTAATATGTTTCTGAGTTCTTGTTTTTCATTTAATGGTTTGATTTTGTATGTAATATTGTAAGCTGACAAAATCTTTTTGGGTGTCAGTAGAGGATGGTTGAATAGATGGATAGATGGATAGTTGGATGGGTAGGGTAGAGGATGGCTAGATACATGGATGGATGATGGATGGAAGGGTGGGTATATAATGGCTGCATTGGTGGATGATGGGTATATGGTGGATATATGTGTGTATATATGTATGTATGGGTGAAAAGATGGATGGGTGGATGAATGAATGAATGGATGGGTAGCTGGATTGGTGGATAGATGGATAGATAGATGGATGGGTGGTGAATGTACATATGTATGTATGGGTGGATGATGGGTGGGTGGATGAATGGGTAGATGATTGGATGAGTTAGATGACTTTCTCACGATCACGTGGCAGGTCAGCAGCAGAGCTAAGACTTAGCAATCATCTCTGAGGAATGTCAAGCAGCGGGAGTACCTGGTACAAAAGAGTTTCAGGGTTGCCATGACAACGACAGTAGTCTTCTGATTTCTATCCTCTGGATGAGGATAAGGATAGGAACCTTATTGACAGGCACCAGGTTAGACCCGGAGGAACTGCATGCACAGGCTCCTTCTGTGATGATGCAGCCTAGACCAGGACCCAGGAACCTGCGAGTTGATGCAGCCAAGGGGTGGGCCTGGTATGCAAGATGGCCTCAGAGACCCGCATCGAAGAACTATGTCCTTCTGGAAGCTTTACATTATGAAGAGAGACGGGAGAACCAGCCCAGCCCAGCCCTGTCTCAGGAACTCACCCTGGTTTATCTGCCCATCTGCTTTTCTTCCTTCTTCCCTCTCTCCCTCCCTTCCTCCCTCCCTCCATTCCTTTCTTTCTTCCTCTTTCTTATTTTTAAGTAGTTGGACAAAAGGGTTTCAGTTCAACAAATCAGTTTAGGGGTACAATGCATCTTGAGCAGTGTCACCCCTCCCCTCCTTCTCCCCCATCTCTCCCAACCCCACCCCTCCCATCAAGTTACCTGTTCCATTTTCACATATGCACATTGAATATCATACCTACATTTGCCAGTCCTTCCTCGCTCTATCTGTCCCTTCTCCTGACCTTTGCCCCCCTAACAATACATAAAAGTCTTGGTATGGTGATTTTGTTTTGTTTTGTTTTTGGCCTGTCTTAGGATTTGAACTCAGGGCTTGGGCACTATTCCTGAGCATCTTTTGCTCAAGGATAGCACTCTACCACTTGAGTCACAGCTCCAATTCTGTTGGTGACTAATTGGAGATAAGAGTCTCATAGACTTTTCCTGTCCAGGCTGACTGGTTTGGACCCGAGATCCTCAGATCTCAGCATCCTGAGTAGCTCGAATGACATGCATTAGTCACTGGTGCCTGGCTGAGTTTTGGTTTCTTTATCCAGGATATGAGGTGGCTTGGATGGTGCTTGGATGGTCCAAGAATTCTTTCAGTATCAAAAAGACCCCAACTCGGGCTGGGAAGGTGGCTCAGTGGTAGAGCGCTTGCCTTGCATGCATGAGGCCCTGGGTTCGATTCCTCAGCACCACGTAAGCAAAAAGAAAAAAGCCGGAAGTGGCGCTGTGGCTCAAGTGGTAGAGCGCTAGCCTTGAGCTGAAGAGCTGAGGGACAGCACCCAGGCCCAGAGTTCAGGCCTCACAACCAGACCCAAAAAATAAATAAATAAATAAAAAGACCCCAACTCTACAACTGAAAAGGGTCTCAGCCATATCCAGGAAAGGCCAAGTCCTAGTGTTCCCCCCCCCCCCCCGCAGTACTAGGGCTTGAACTCAGGGCCTGAGCGCTGTCCTGGAGCTTCTTTTGCTGAAGGCTAGCACTCTGCCACTTGAGCCACTGTGCCACTTTGGGCTTTTTCTGTGTATGTGGTACTGAGGAATCGAACCCAGGGTTTCATGCATGCTAAGCAAGCACTCTCCCACCAAGCCACACTTCCAGCCCCGCCCTAGTGCTTACAGGGTTCCAGACTGAATCTGGTTGAGCAGGAAAGCGTCTCCTTTCCCTTTCATCCTCCTCCTCCTCCTCCTCCCCTCCCTTCCCCTCCTTAGGCAGCCAGAGCAGATGGACACCCTGAGCCCAGATCACCTCTCCACAGGACCAGCTGCCTACTTCGGTTGGGGGCAGCAGGGGGGTGGGGCTGAGAAATAGCCTGTCACACTCCAGGGTCTGAGGTCTGAGGAGGCAAAGAGCAGAATTAGCTATTCTCTTCCTGTACGGAGATGAAGGCAGGCATATCAGAGACACGGCTGGGCCGGGTCACTGAGTGACTCATAGCGTCTCTGAAGCCACTGGGCAGACATGCAGAGCATGATGGAGAAAAGTGAATATCTTGAAGTTAAAGAGGAGTTGGTCACTGGCGGCTCATACCTGTCATCCTAGCCACTCAGGAGGCTGAGATCTGCGGATCGAGGTTCAAAACCAGCCCGGGCAGGAAAGTCTGTGAAACTCTTATCTCCAGTAAACCACCAGAAAACCGGAAGTTGAGCTGTGGCTCACGTGGTAAAGTGGTTAGCTTTGAGCGCAAAAGCTCAGAGACAGTGCCCAGGCCCTGAGTTCAAGCCCCATGACCAACAACAACAAAAAAAGGAAAACATTGAAAAAGGGCTTGAAGGCCTTGGTAGAGTGTTAGCTGATGAGTGAAAGTTTAGGTACTAAGTTTGAATTCCAGTCTCAGACCAGAAATAAAGAAAAGAAGTTGAAGGGGATATAGAGGAGTAACCTGGGAAGGTGAAAGAAAATCCAGGTGAAGATCGACCTTTCAGTGTGTTACAGGGCTGTCACTAGGTCAGTTACTGCTTGTTGGGCCAAGGAATCAAACACCAAGAATTGACCAGTAAGTGTGGTGGCTCACGCCTGCAATCCTGACTACTTTGGGGAGGCTCCAATGCCCAAGGCTAGAGCTCTACCACTTGAGCCACCACCCCAGGCTCTAAGTTCAAGCCCTTACAAAACAAAACCAACCAACCAACAAAGAGCAGATTCCTATAAATACCCTAGATGAGTCTGAAATCTGTGTCTAACCAAACCTGCAGCAGATATGTCAGGCATTACAGTTAGGAGAGCCAGGATGTATGATCTGCAGATTTCCCTTGCAGGGCAAAGCTTTGGCGGGTGTGACGTTTGCTGTCCGGAGGAGCATACTGGCTGAGCCTAGGAGAGCTCCAGGAGCCGGCTCTGGTGCCAGCTGTCCAAGCATGGCAGCCAGCCAGCATGACCTCCCCCCTCCGCGAGCCATGGTGCCCTCCTGCCAGGAAATAGCTCGATTTGTCACGATGGAGCCTGGCCCTGAGATGGAAAGGGCTGGGGGTGCTACCCACGTATGGGGAATTCTGCGGGTCTATTCTGCGTCACTCCCCAGCGCAGAGCCGCGGCCAGCTACTCAGTCCACTCACGAGGCCACTGTGTAGCCAGAGGAAAGGGAAAAGACGGGAATTAATAAAGAAGCTAGGGGATAAGAGCAAGGGAAGGGATGACATTGTCCAAAAAGAAATGTACTCTTTATCTGACTTATGTAACTATAACCCCTCTGTACCACACATTTATCATAACAGTAAAAATGTTAAAAATCAAGAGGGAGAAGGGAAAGAAAAGCTAGGCACCCATGGCTCATGCTTGTAATCCTCACTAACCAGAAGGATAAGATCTGAAGATCGTGGTTCACGGGGCAGATTCTTGTGTCCTGTGTACCAACAAAAAGCCAGAAATAAGTTGTGGTCCAAGTGACAGCCTTAAGTGAGAAAGCCAAGACAGAGTATGAGGTCCTGGGTTCAAGTCTTAGTACCAATACACACACACACACACACACACAGAGTGGAGAATAAAATACCCTAACATGTCACTAAATTAATATATGGATGTTAAGTAAATGGGAAAATGTTTGACATCATTTATCATCAGGAAAATGCCAATTATGATAAGCACAAAACCCAGTGCTGGTCTCATGCCTGGCGTCCTAGCTATTCAGGAGACTGAGATGTGAAGAACACAGTTTGAAGCCAGCCCAGGCAGGAAAGACTTTTATGTCCAATTAATCACACACACACACACACACACACACACACACACACACACAGTGGAATGGAGCTGTGGCTCAAAGTTCACAGACAGCACCCTGAGATCGAGCCCTGTGACTGACAAAAAACAAAACAACAACAACAACAAAAAACCCTCTCCCCAGCCAGATGCAGGGACTCATGTCTGAAATCTCAGCTACTTGGAAAGTGGAGATAAAGAGGATCATGGTTTGAGCCCGGTCAAAAAGTTAGTGAGACCAGGTGCCAGTGGCTCACGCCTGTCATCCTAGCTACTCAGGAGGCTGAGATCTGAGGATCGTGGTTCAAAGCCAGCCTGGGCAGGAAAGTCTGTGAGACACTTATCTCCAATTAACAACCAGAAAATTGGGAGTGGTGCTGTGGCTCAAGTGGTAGAGCTCTTGTCTTGAGCTGAAGAGCTTGGACAGCAGCCAGACCCAAAGTTCAAGCCCCATGACCGGCAAAAAAAAAAAAAAGTGAGACACACACCCCCAGCTGGCCTAGGCAAAAATGTGAGATTATACCTGCCCCCCCAAAAAAAACCCCACCAAAGTAAGAAGGGCTACGACTTGGATCAAGTGGGACAAAATGCAGGTCTGACAAGAGGAGGCCCTGAATTCAACCCCCAGGATTGTTAAAATAAAACAAAAAAAGTCTTCTCAATTGGGACTTTCAGCCTTTACTGTGGAGTGTGAATTATTACAGCACTTTAGAAAGCAGTTTTGTTCTTAACTATTAAGATTTTCAGCAATACATTCTTTAGCCAAAGCTTCTGTGGAGACACTATGTAAAAAATACCAGTACATAATAAAGTGTATCCAAGGGCTGCAAACGTGGCTTAGTGGTAAAGTGCTTGCCTAGCACACACGAAGCCCAAAAAGCTGGAAGTGGCACTGTGGCTCAAGTGGTAGAGTACCTTGAGCAAAAGAAGTCCAAAGACAGTGCCCAGGCCCTGAGTTCAAACCCCAGGACTGGTAAAAAAGAAAAAAAGTACACCCAAACATATTTCACAGTGGCTCCCCAAAAAGGTCCAAGAGTAAACAGAGTCTAGGGAGGAAAACTTTTAACTAAATTAGGTATCCTCAACACAGTTTTCTTCCTTGATCTGAGAGAGGCAGATTTCTATAAGATATTGTTGATGAAGAAAAGCTCCAAACAGTTAAAGATGAATAATACAGTTTTTGTTTTTGTTTTTGGTCCAGTCGTGGGGTCTGAACTCTGGGCCTGGGCACTGTCCCTCAGCTCTTCAGCTCAAGGCTAGTGCTCTACCACTTGAGCCACAGTGCCACTTCTGGCTTTTTTCTTTTTG
>NW_012267231.1:17367049-17373315 GCF_000151885.1 Dipodomys ordii | reverse complement strand
CCCACTATCGACAAAAAAAAAAAAAAAAGAGTGTCACGGACTTTCCTGGGCTGGCTTTGAACTGCGATCCTCAGATCTCAGCCTCCTGAGTAACTAGGATGACAGGCATGAGCCGCCAGCACCTGGCTATTTCCACTTCTTGTATTGGCATTTCAAGTATCTTTCTCCATCTGCCACTCGTTTGTCAATTGCTTAGAGGCACCTGCCTCGTCCAGACTCCTGCAGTGTTTCCTGTTGTCCCTGCAGAGGAGTTCTTGCAGACCTGAGCCCAGCTTGCTTTCAAGCAGAGAAGAAGCCACCGTGGCCAGGGTGACTGGGGCTCCAGCAGCCCAAATGCTGTCCGGGTGATGGGAGAGCTTTGGAAGAGAACAAAGCGCAGGGCTTTTGTGTTTGCTGACACCCCGCTTTGGCAGAGCAGAGCAAGTCCCAGAGCCACTGCAGGGACAAAGGGTTGCAGGAAGCTGCAGGAGGAAGGGGACACTTGACACACACAAATAAGAAATGGAGAGGCTTGAAATGTGGCTTAGTGGTAGAGTGCTTGTCTAGCATGCATGAAGCCCTGGGTTCGATTCCTCAGTACCACATACACAGAAAAAGGCTGAAGTGGCATTGTGGCTCAAATGGTAGAATGCTAGCCTTGAGCAAATGAAGCTCAGGGACAGTGCCCAAGCCCTGAGTTCAAGCCCCAGGACTGGCAAAAGAAAAGAAACGGAGTCTCCAGGTACCAATGGCCCACACTTGTCATCATAACTACTCAGGAGGCTGAAATCTGAGAATTGCAGTTCAAAGCCAGACTAGGCAGGAAAGTCTGAGAGACTCTTATCTCTAATGAACCACCAGCAAACCAGAAGTAGGGCTGTGACTCAAGTGGTAGAGTGGTAGCCCTGCGCAAAAAATACTAAGGGTCAGCACCCAAGCCCAGAGTTCAAGCCCCACAACCAATTTTTAAAAAAAGGAAAAAAAATGGAGTTACTGGACACTATTCGCTCATGCCTGTAGTTCCAACTAGTCAGGAGCCTCAGATAGGTAGCTCACACCTATAATCCTAGTTACTCAGGAGGCTGAGATCTGAGGATCATGGTTCAAAGCCAGTCCGGGCAGGAAAGTCCATGAAACTCTTATCTCCAATGAACTACCAGACAACCGGAAGTGGTGCTGTGGCTCAAGTGGTAGAGTGCTAGCCTTGAACTGAAGAGCTCAGGGACAGGACTCAGGCCCAGAGTTCAAGCCCCACAAATGACAAAAAGAAAAAGAAAATCCTTTTTCCTCCTTCTTCCAGAAAGCAATCATTTGCCTGATGCTGTGTTGATTTCACGGGCCAAGTCAGTTATTTCTAGGTTCCTAATGTTATTATAGCAGAAGATGGGTTAAAACACTTGCAGTATGTTTGTGGGGTAGTGTTCATACTCAGGCTTGCTGGGCTGGGGGTAGGAAAGGTTTGAGGACACAGGGTGTCCATTCAACCCCAATTGCCGGTAGCTTCCAGAATCACAGCTACACAATTCCCCGGGTTCCTGCAGAATAAGGACAGCAACTTTCACAACATCAGCTTGCGATCCACGAATGTGTCCCTGATGGCCAGCCAGGGCCAGGCGCCCCGCAAACCTTTCCAACAGGGTCCCTGCAGCTGGCTTGTTTGCCTGTTTCTACCTCCCCTCCTCCCGCTCCTCTCTCTCTCTCTCTCTCTCTCACATCTTCTGTCCCCCACTCTTTCTTTCTTTCTTTCTTTCTTTCTTCCTTTTTCCCTTCCTTCCTTCCTTTCTCTTTCTTTCCTTCTTTCTTTCTTTCTTTCTCTCTCTTTCCTTTTTTCTTTCTTTCTCTCTCTCCTTTTTTTCTTTCTTTCTTTCTCTCTTTCTTTCCTTTTTCTTTCTTTCTTGCCCCTACTTGAACTCAGGGACTTGAGTTCTTTTTTTTTTTTTTTGGGACTTGAGTTCTTGCTTGGCTTTTTTTTTTTCCCCCTTCAAGGCTGGCAGTCTACCAATTGAGCCACACAACTTTCTTTGTATTTATTTTTCTTCTTGTTATTATAAAGGTGATGTACAGAGGGGTGACAGTTACATAGGTCAGGTAAGGAGTACATTTCTTTTTTGGGGGGGGAGGGGTCTGGTCATGGGGCCTGAACTCTGGGCCTGGGTGCTGTCCCTCAGCTCTTCAGCTCAAGGCTAGCGCTCTACCGCTTGAGCCACAGCACCACTTCCGGCTTTTTTCTTTTTGCTTATGTGGTGCTGAGGAATCGAACCCAGGGCCTCAGGCATGCAAGACAAGCGCTTTACCACTGAGCCATTTTCCCAGCCCCTAGGAGTACATTTCTTTATTAACCATATCCCCCCTTCCCTCGCTCTCTCCCAGTTTTCCCCTCCTGTCCCCACCCACAAGTTGTGTAGTTCATTTTCCACATAGTGTCCAGTGAGCACCACTGCTGCATTTGTCCAGCCTTTGTCCCTCCATTTCTGTGCCTCCCCCTTATCCTCCTGAAGACAGATGAATGAACAAAGAAGAGAGAAAGAAAAGAAAACAAAAGCAGCAACAAAGGAAAAAATAACTCTGGGGCTGGGAAGGTGGCTCAGTGGTAGAGCGCTCGCCTCCCGTTCATGAAGCCCCGGGTTCGATTCCTCAGTACTACATAACAGAAAAGGCTGGAAGTGGTGCTGTGACCCAAGTGGTAGAGCGCTAGCCTTGAGCATAAAGAAGCTCAGGGACAGTGCCCAGGCCCTGAGTCCAAGCTTCAGGACTGGCAAAAAAAAAAAAGAAAAAAAACCTCTTATTTTCATTTGCTGGAGTTCATTTTGGTGACTATTATTCTGTATGGTCAGATGCATAGAGAGGCATGGCGCTTTTCTGTAACTTTCAGGGTTTTGTTGGTTAATTAGGGATAAGAGTCTCGCAGGTTTATCTGCCTAGTCTGCCTGTGAACTGTGATTGCAATTGTGAGCCAGCCTGGCCCCCGCTTTATGAGAGCTATCTTTTTTTTTTTAAGATTATTACAAGGTTTAGTAGAGGAGCCATATTTCCCCCAAGAGCGAGCGCATGGCACCTGTCCCTATCCAGATAGCAGAAGGGTCTGAGGGTCGGAAGTGAGGTCGATGGGAGCCAGGGTGGATCTGGGCGGAGGGAGGGTGGGAGGAACTAGCTGTAGGGTGGGAACTCCAGCGATGGGAGGGGCTCAGGTTTGGGTGGAGCTGAGGACCAACCGTGGGCATAATACATGCTGGGATATGGGCTGAGAATGTGCTTAGTGGTAGAGTGCTTGCCTAGAATGCATAAAGCCCTGAGTTCAATTCTTCAGTACCACATACACAGAAAAAGCCCGAAGTGGTGCTGTGGCTGAAGAGGTAGAGCGCTAGCAAAAGAAGCTCAAGGACAGTGCCAGGCCCTGAGTTCTAGCACCAGGACTGGGGAGGGAGGGAGGCAAATACTGGGATATTACAAGCTAAAGGAGCATTCATGACTCTGAGTTCCAGCCCCAGTACTAGCACTCAGACACACACAAAGAAAACCAAAAGTAGTCTGGTCTTGGTGGCTCTCACATATAATCCCAGCTACTCAGGAGGCTGAGATCTGAGGATCACGGCTCAAAGACAGCCCTAGCAAGAAAGCCCATCAGACTCTTTTTTTGTGTGTTTTGTTTTTTGTCAGCCGTGGGGCTCGAACTCAGGGCTTGAGCGCTGTCCCTCAGCTCTTCAGCTCAAGGCGAGCGCTCTACCACTAGAGCCACAGCGCCACTTCCGGTTTTCTAATGGTTTATTGGAGATAAGAGTCTCACGGGCTTTCCTGCCCAGGCTGGCTTTGAACCGTGATCCTCAGATCTCAGCCTCCTGAATTGCTAGGATTACAGACAGGAGCCACCAGCGCCCAGCTCAGACTCTTATCTCTAATGAACTACCAGAAAACAGGAAGTGGAACTGTGGCTCAAGTGGTAGAACTCTAGCCTTGAGCTGAAGAGCTCAGGGACAGCGCCCAGGCCCAGAGTTCAGGCCTCATGACCAGAAAAAAAAAAAAGCAAAAGTAAAAAAGAAGCTGAATATAAGAGTTGGGTCTTTGCAGCCCTACAGTGTCCAGGACAGCAGCTCTGGAAGGCTATACTTTGTAGATCTTGCTGGAACACACACACAGAATATGGGCCAATGAGACTGGAGTTTGACTAAAGTCTGAACCCCGGCCGCCCCACCCACCCCAGCCCCTAGCCAGCCCCAGGCAATCCAAAACAGGTTTTCTTCTCCTCTTGTTCCAGGTTTGTGAGGTGGCAGGTTTGCACGTCAGATGTTCATTTATAGAGTGCTAGACTACACCTGCTTCGTGCCAGCCTTGTGCTTTGCGAACCATTTTCTTCTGGGAAAAAAAATATTATTTTTAAATAACATCCAGGCTAAACATACCTATCATCTTTAGGCATATTTTTCCCCTTCTAAAATGTACTGGTTGTTGATGCTCAAAACCTCCCACTGAAAGCCAGGGCACCGTAGCTCAAGCCTGTAATCTTAGCTACTCAGGAGGCTGAGATCTGAGGATGGCGGTTCAAAACCAGCCTGGGCAGAAATGATTGTGAGACTCCCCTTCTTAACCAGGTATGGTGGTGGGTGCCTGTCATCCTTGCTACATGCCAGAGATCAGGAGGATCAAGGTTCCAAACCCATCTTGGCAAATAATAATAATAAGTCCATTAGACTCCATGTCAGTGGAAAGAAATTGGGTGTGGTATCCCTTGCCTTCATCCCAGCTACTATGAGGAGTGAAAAAACAGGAGGATTAAGGTCCAGGCATGTGTCCAGGCTGGAAGTAAGACCCTATCTCCAAAATTACCTAGTGCTAAAACAAAATAAAGTGAGGGTAAGAGGGGGATTGGAGATATGGCTCAGAGGTAGAGCAGCTGCCTGGCAAGCATGAGGACCTGAGTTCAAACCCCAGTACTGCCAAGAAAACCCCAAGACAAAAAAAAAATCTCCTTTTTATCTAAGAGACTAGTCATTTCTTCCTTAGGCCTGATCCGCATTTTCCAAGAACCAAGTGTTAAGTTTTAGGGGACCCGCTGCTAATGAAGCACCCCTTCCCCCCTTCTCTATCCCCCAAAAGTGAGTGAACTATCCATAGCCACTAAATATAAGCCCTTGGTGTTGTTGGGTGTCATTCATTCACTAATTCATTTGTTCGTTTGGTGAAACTGGGATTTGAACTTGGGGACTCAGGCTTACGAGGCAGGCACTCTACACTGAGCCATGTGTCCACTCTGTATGTCATTGTTTTGGAAACCAATAAAGTGGGGAAAGTTAAATGTTTTGGCCTTCTCTCTAGGTGACCTGAAACTTAGGCCGATCACATGGTTGACAAGGGAAAGTTTATCTTCCTAGAAACTTGAGTAATTAAGAATAAGACGATGGGGGCTGGGAAGGTAGCTCAGCGGTAGAGTGCTTGCCTTCCAAGCATGAGGCCCTGGGTTCGATTCCTCAGCACCACATAAACAGAAAAAGCCGGAAGTGGCGCTGTGGCTCCAGTGGTAGAGCGCTAGCCTTGAGCTGAAGAGCTGAGGGACAGCGCCCAGGCCCAGAGTTCAGGCCCCACGACCGGCAAAAAAAAAGAATAAGACGATGAAAATAGCATTTTACAAACCTTAATGTGTGAATGGATCTAGGAAGTGACCATCAATGGCTGTTCATATCCTAAAAAGAATTAGAAGATATCATGTTTCTTTCTTTCTTTTCTTGTGTCATTAATGGGGCTTGAACTCAAGACCTGAGCACTGTCCCTGAACTTTTTTACTCAAGTTAGTGCTCTACCATTTGAGCCCACAGCTCCACCTTTTTTGCTGGTTCATTGGTAAGAAGAGTCTCACAGACTTTTTTGCCCAGGCTGGGTTCAAATCGTGATCCTCAGATCTCAGCCTCCTGAGTGGCTGGGATGGCAGGCGGAAGCCACCACCAGAGACCCCTGAACAACTTTCTGAGACAATGACCAATGTTTCTAGCACACTGTATAGGAAAAATGAGATTGAGGGGAAATCTGGCCTAATTTCTAAAAAAAAAACAAAAAAAATTGTAGGACAAACCAAAATGTGAACTATACTTAGTTATTTGATTATATTAAAAATATATTCTTGTCCAGGCACCGGTGGCTCATGCCTCTCATCCTAGCTACTCAGGAGGCTAAGATCTGAGGATCATGGTTCAAAGCTAGCCCTAGCAAGAAAGTCCGTAAGAGGGGCTGGGAAGGTGGCTCAGTGGTAGAGTGCTTGCCTTGCATGCCTGAGGCCCTGGGTTCGATTCCTCAGCACC
>NW_012267231.1:17353377-17365509 GCF_000151885.1 Dipodomys ordii | reverse complement strand
TGGTCGTGGGGCTTGAACTCTGGGCCTGGGCGCTGTCCCTCAGCTCTTCAGCTCAAGGCGAGCGCTCTACCACTTGAGCCACAGCGCCACTTCCTCATGTTTCTCTGTTTTATGCTGATATTCTCACTGACATGCTTTTGGAAACCTGTATTATAGTTTAAATCTATCAATAAATGATAGTTTTCTAATTGTAAAAAAAAGAAACATTCATAAACTATTTTGTTGAATGACAAAAAAAATGGAACCATTAACAAATTTTGTCTGCCACACAATTCTTCATAGGCAAGACTAGTGTATCTCAGGACTTAGGCCACAAATTGTTCCTCTTTTTATTGTTGGTCATGGGACTTGAACTCAGAGCCTGGGCGCTGTCCCTGAGCTCTTTTGCTCAAGGCTGGCACTCTACCACTTTGAGTCACAGCTCTACTTCCAGTTTTCTGGCTCACACCTGTAATCCCAGCTACTCAGGAGGCTGAGATTTGAGGATTAGGGGTTCAAAGCCAGCCCAGGCAGGAAAGTCTGTGAGACTCTTCTCTCCAGTGAACCACCAAAAATCTGAAAGTGGTGCTGTGGCTTAAATAGTAGAGCACCAGCCTTGAGCAGAAAAAGCTCAGAAACAGTGCCCAGGCCCTGAGTTCAAGCCTCAGGACTAGAGCATGAGCACGTACATACATACATACACACACATACACACACACAATTTCCTTGAAAGTCCCTAAGAATAGAACAAATTCAACCCAACATCTGCTCTGGGGACTCATCAGGCAGAAGCAGGGCTCCCTTCATAAGCACCCACTCTTTTTTCTCAATTGTTAAGCCACACAGGAGCATCCTCCGCCCTGAGCTACTATTATCTGAACTCAACAGAGAGCAAATGGCAAAACTTGAAATAAGGCCTACCAAAGAGAAGCGCGAATTCACAGCCCAGACTGCCTGTGGCCTCCAAATTAAATAAACACACAAACAAAATCTCGCTTTCCCTCAATTATGTAGTTGATCCAAGAAGGGGAGGGGAAAAGGAAGAGGGAGAGAGAGAGAAATAGACAGTTTCTGCTTTGAACCTCCAAGATAACTGTTGCTATGTGTTGCTATTGTCAGGATTTATGGGTTATCAGAAAAGTTTAGAATTAGCCAGGCGCTGGTGGCTCACACCTGTAATCCTAGCTACTCAGGAGGC
Organism: Dipodomys ordii; assembly: GCF_000151885.1. Lineage (NCBI taxonomy): Eukaryota > Metazoa > Chordata > Mammalia > Rodentia > Heteromyidae > Dipodomys > Dipodomys ordii. The sequence continues at coordinate 17,364,332 of NW_012267231.1, read as the reverse complement.
TGAGATCTGAGGATAGCGGTTCAAAGCCATCCCAGGCAGGAAAGTCCGTGAAACTCTTATCTCCAATAAACCACCTGAAAACTGGAAGTGGCACTGTAGCTCAAGTGGTAGAGCACTCGCCTTGAGCTGAAGAGCTGAGGGACAGCGCCCAGACCCAGAATTCAAGCCCCATGACCGACATACACACAAAAAAAGAAAAGTTTAGAACTGAGGCTGGGGAGATGGTTTAGTGGTAGAGTGTTTGTCTAGCATGCATGAAGCCCTGGGCTCGATTCCTCAGTACCACATAAACAGAAAAGGCTGGAAGTGGTGCTGTGGCTCAAGTGGTAGAGTGCTCACCTTGAACAAAAGAAGCTCAGGGACAGTGCCCAGGCCCTGAGTTCAAGCCCCAGGACTGGCAAAAAAGAAAGAGAGAGAGAGAAAGAAAGAAAGAAAGAGGAAGGAAGGAAGGAAGAAAAGAAGGAAGGAGGGAAGAGAAAGTAAGGAAAGAAAGAAAGAATTAATTTAGAATTTGGGGTTCCCCCAAATAGCAGAAAACCAAATAGTGGGCTTGTTGCTCCAGAGCCTCTCTAACATGCTACAAATTTCTTTTCTTTCATTTCTTCTTTCTTTCTTTTTTTTTTTTTTGTTGTTGCCAGTACTAGAGCTTGAACTCAGGGCCTGGACACTGTCCCTTAGCTCCTTCCTCAAGGCTGGCACTCTACCACTTGAATTATGCCATCACTTCCAGCTTTTGGTTGGCTAATTAGAGATAAGAGTCTCATGTACTTTTCTCCCTCCCCTCCCCCCCAAGCTGGCTTCCAATCTGGATCCTCAGCTCTCAGCTTCCTCAGTAGCTGGGATTACAGGTGTGAGCCACTGTTCCTGGCTAAGCCTGTTCTTCTTAAGAAGGGGGCTAACTCTCCCCACCCCCACCCCCGGTTCTGGCTCTCCACACCAGGCCTGCCATTGAAGGAGGAATTTCTGAAGTTGAGATCATCTCCCACCAAGTAGAGGAAGAGAGGAAGAGCCTCACCCGGGGGCCTCTGGGGGGCTTTGCCTACGGGGACCTGCCCCTGGCGCCCGTCGACCTCTCCGCCGCTGGTTCTCAGCTCCTGTCGAATCTGGATGAAGAATGCCAAAGAGAAGGGTAAGTGCTGGCCCCCTGGCTTGCTCTTATATAACTCCCTGGCATTTCCTGGCATGCCCCCCCCCCGGCCCCAAGAGGCAGCCAGGAGATTAGAGAAGCTGCAGGGTAAGCAATCAGTTCACTGTCACACTACTCCAGACGCTTTTGTCCTTAGACATTATTTTCTCTGGGACAGAGTCACCTCTTCTGTCTTTTTTTTATTTTTGGTCAGTCGTTGGGCTTGAACTCAGGACCCTGGCGCTGTCCTAAGCTGCTGCCCTCTGGTGGTCAGATGCAGTACTGCAGTCTTCTAACACTGGTTTCTTTTAACTGCCCAGGGCTCTTCAGGGTTCTGCCCTGTGCAACCCAATTCACTGGGAAATGGTTTAGAGGTGGGGTGTAGCCGCTGTACGCGTGCACCACACACCCAGCCTGAACTCCAGGGAGAAGGCTGTCAGCAGCCTCACCCTACCCTTCCAGCTGCAATTGCTTTCCCAAACACATAGACGGACAGGGCTCAGGGAGATTTTTAGAAAGACAGGCGGTCAGCTAGGTGCAGTGGCTCCCGCCTGCCATCCCGGCAGCTCAGGAGGCTGAGGTCTGAGGAAAGCCAGCCTGGGCAGGAAAGTCCATGAGACTCTTATGTCCAATGAACCACCAGAAAACCAAAGTGGCACTGTGTGGCTCAAGTGGTAGAGCGCTCACCTTGAGCTGAAGAGCTGAGGGACAGCGCCCAGGCCCAGAGTTCAAGCCCCATGACTGACAAAAAAAAGAAAGTGTCACTCACACACTGATCAGGTCCCCTCCTAGAGCATTGCCACTGGAGACAGAAGTGTGGGCCATGGGGCCTCTCAATCCAACCAGGCTGCCCTGAAATTCCCCCAAACCTCCTCTCCTTCTTTCCCCTAAATTAGGAATCGTCCAAGATAATCTGTTCCCCACCCCCAACACACACACACACACACACACACACACACACACACCTGAGCCTCCTCCTTCTCCTCTGATGTGCCTTCTGGAGGCTGAGATCTGAGGATCGCGGTTCAAAGCTAGCCCAGGCAGGAAAGTCCATGAGACTCATATTATCACCAGTTAACCATTAAAAAAAAAAAAAAAGGCCAGGAGTGGAGGTGTGGCTTAAGTGGTAGAGTGCCAGCCTGAAGCAAGGAAATTCAAGGAGAGCACCCAGGCCCTGAGTTCAAGCCATAGGACCAGCAACCCCCCCCCCACAAAAAAAAATAAGCCAGAAAAGAATGAATGAATAAATGAATGAATGAAATCAAGTGTGCCTCAGATCACACCAACTTTACCTGTAAGAGTTCATGCCCTCCTTTTGGCTGGGACCCTGTGAGGTCAGGTGATCTGTGCGGGCTTTGGCCTCATCTCTGCCTCTCCCCCAGGAGGCTGCTCCAAGCCCCAGCCAGAAATCACACTGGTTCCGGTGTTTTTGCTTAATCCTAGCAAATACAAGTTAGATTGTGTCTCTGTCGTCCAAGCACCCCTGCCCCTGCCCACCACGTTTTCCTCCATTAAGAAAGCAATCCCTCCCCCCTGCAACTCACAGGCTGCACTGCCGGTGTGACCACCAGATGGCAGCAGAGAGCCCCCAGCGGTTTCCCCCCCACCCCTCCTCCAGGGGTGGCAGGAGATGGGGAACGAAAAGAAAGTGAGCCAAGTTTATGGCATCTGGGATGGGATGGGAGATCTAATCATTTACAGTCACTTAGCATCCAGACTTTGGCCCAAGAGGAAGGGGAGCATGGCCAACCCATGATTAGCCAGGCTCCAGCCAACCCCCAGGAGCACTACACAGGAGAGAAGAAGGATGGGCCTGAGCTCTGTGCTACCCACATCCACGCAGCTGTCCTTGCCAAACACAGCCTTGGCTGGGCGCCAGTGGCTCCCGCTGCTCATCCCAGCTACTCCGGAGGCTGAGATCTGAGGATCGCAGTTCGAAGCCAGCCAAGGCAGGAAAGTCCGTGAGACTCTTGTCTCCAATAAACCATTCAGAAAACTAGAAGTAGAGCTGTGGCTCAAGTGGTAGAGGGCAAGCCTTGAGCAAAAGAGCTCAGAGGCAGCCCCCAGACCCTGAGTTCAAGCCCCACGACCGACACAAAAAAGAAGACAAAGCAGCTCTCCACTGCTCCCCAAATTCCACACCAAAATACCCACTTCCGCCCTGCCCTCTATCATGAATTCTTCCGTAGCCAGCAACCCCAGTGCCCAGGGATCTGAGGCTTGGGAGAGGTTGGGGCTCCCAGGATCATGTCCACCCCATGCCACAGCATGCCACCCCACCCCACGTAGTCTGCTGTACCTTCCAGGGTAGGACTTGTTCTATGCCAGGCTTCGGAAGACTACCCAGCCAACACCGGGACCTCCACCACCTCCTGCCAGTTCACTTCCATGCCGGGATTTCTCTGCGGCCTTAGAACTGACTTGGCAGAAGCTCACCCTTTCTGCCAGGCAGTGCCACCTGCGTGTTGGTATTTGTGGATTTTGGCAGCCCAGGCTGCCCACAGAGCTGGCTTCTGGCTCTTGGTACCAAGACGGGAAATAGAGGACATCTGTCCTCTGGTGGTAACTCCTGGAATTACACCACCCAGGGCCTACCCCAGGACCCTGATGCCTGATGCATTTTTAACTACTCTGGGATCTTTTGGCAACAAAGCATTCTCTTCCACTGCTAAACACGGAGCCATTTGAGTTGCAGATAATATTTTATCAACAGCTTGGGATTTCCCAACACGGGATCAAGCCAGAAAGCTCATTGCTCCAGCCCCAATCATTCAAGTCCCATCTCCTCCCTAGGTTGCTCCACTGAAGCCCTGGGGTCCAATCCCATTAGCAGTAACTCAGTAACGCTGTAACCATGCCCTGTGTTTCCTGACGCACACACCTGTAATCCCAGCTACACAGGCAGGCCGACATCTGAGGATCACAGTTCAAAGTCAGCCTGGGCAGAAAAGTCCATGAATGAGACTCTTATCTCCAATTAAGCAGCAAGAAGTGGGAAATGGTGGTATGGCTCAAGTGGTAGAGCGGAAAAAGCAGGCAAGAGTATAAGAACCTTAGTTCAAGTCCCAGTACTAGCACAAACACACACACACACACACACACACACACACACAGCTTCAACAATCCCTCAGTGGCTGCTGGTCTTTTCCTACCCCATTTGCTGGCTAGGAACCTCTATTACCATGCTTCACCTACCTTCTGAGACATTGCACATCGCTTTTCTGCTCTTTACTATTTTTTTATTTTGGCAATCCTGGGATTTGAACTCAGGGTCTTGTACTTGCTAGGCAGATAGGTGTTCTTTCTGGTCAGTCATGGGGCTTGAACTCAGGGCCTGGGCACTGTCTCTGAGCTCTTCTGCTCAAGGCGAGCGCTCTACCACTTTGAGCCACAACTTCCGGTTTTCTGGTGGTCCATTGGAGATAAGAGTCTCACAGACTTTCCTGCCTGGGCTGGCTTTGAACTGTGATCCTCAGATCTCAGCTTCCTGAGTAGCTAAGATGATAGTCGAGAGCCATCAGCGCCCAGCTCTAGGCAGGCATTCTAACACTTGAGCCACCCCCTCCCCACACCACAACAGCACCTAATTACCTCTCCCACCACCTACGGGAAGGCTGGATCAGAAGGTAAGAAGGAAAGCTCTCCCAACCCCTGGAGTTTTACTAACATGCAAATTTTGACATGATGGTTCACGCCTGTAATCTCAGCTACTCAGGAGGTAGAGACCAGGAGGATCACAACTTGAGTCCAGTCTGGGTAAAAAGTTAGTCAGACCCCTATCTAAACCACTAAGCCGGGCATCGAGGTGCACCTCAGCTCTGCGGGGAGGCAAAGGGAGGAAGATCAGGGGTTTGAAACACAAGACCCTGGCTGAATAAATAAATAAGCAACCCCCCAAAAAAGAGCCGAGGGTGTGACTCAAGTCGTAGAGTACCTGCCGAGCAAGTGGAAGGTCATGAGTTCGGATCTCAGGACAGAGGAAGCTCTGGCAACTCCGGGGTGACCACTGGCCCCAGGCCCCTGGGACGTCAAGCCTCTTGCTTGTGGGCCTGGCAAGCGGACAGAGGACGGAGTTTCTGCAGTGCCGAAGTCCACCAGCAGAGGGTGCCGAGGCACCATCCACGGCCTTCGCGGTCTGGCTCAGTCCTTTCCCCTGTCCCTCAGTGGACGCTCTCCCTTCCAGCCAGGCCCAGCCACACACTCCTGGGCTCATCTCCAGTGAGCACGTTGGCCTCTTCCATTCGCTGTCTACCCTCCAGCTTCTGGGTCTGACCCCAGCTTCCTACGGGGCGAGGGGGACTGCGCCCCAAAGCAGTGTCTGCTGGCCCAGGGAAGGGCCTGCTGTTCACAGAGAGGTTAGAAAATACCCAGGAAGGGGCTGAGAAGGTGGCTCAGTGGTGGAGTGCTTGCCTAGCATGCATGAAATCCTGGGTTCAATTCCTCAGTACCACATGCACAGAAAAAGCTGGAAGTGGTGCTGTGGCTCAAATGGTAGAGTGCTAGCCTTGAGCACAGAGAGGCTCAGGAACAGTGCCCAGGCCCTGCGTTCAAGCCCCAGGACTGATAAAAAGGAAAAACAAAAGAAAAGAAAATACCCAGGGAGACATGCTCGGGTTCAGCGTATGCCCAGCTCTCCTGAGCTCAGAGCCCCGCTCCCCAGGCCCTCCCTGGGTGGACTGCCAAGACATCTCTGCTGGAAGGTTCCATTCACACCGGTCCTCCAGGGAGAAAGAAGCAGGCAGGACAGGACTGCCCTCCCTGCCCAGTGGGACCCAAGGGCCTGTGGATGGCACAGGGCAACGGCCCGGGTCTGAGCATCAGATGTTTTATCACTGTCATCACCGATGACCATCATCATCACCATCACCATCATCATCATCATCACCATGACCATTGATCATCACCATCACTATCATCATCATCACTGATCATTATCAATATCATCATCACCATCACCAACATCATTGTTATCAACATCTAATCATCATCACCATCGTCATTGAAGACCATTATTGTCATCGTCATCATCACATAATTATTGATCACTATCAACATCATCACCATCACTGATCATCATTATCATCATCATTGATCATCACCACCACCATCATTGATCATCACCACCACCATCATTGATCATTATCATCATCATTGATCATCACCACCACCATCATTGATCATCACCACCACCATCATTGATCATCATCACCATCATCTGATCATCATCATCACCACCATCATCATCATCATCACCATCATTGGTCATCATCACCATCATCATTGATCATCATCACTATCATCACTGATCATCATCATAGATCATCACCACCATCATTGATCATCATCACCATCATCATTGATCAGCGCCATCACTGTCACCACCATCAGCATGGATCATCATCATCATCGCCATCTCCAGCATTCCATTTCAGCAGGTCAGAGAAGTTCTCTCATTTGCCTTTCAACAACCCCAAGAGGTAGCGGCACGCCCTCCTTTACAGACGCAGCGGCCCAGTGAGGGAGGGGCCATGCAGCTGAGGGCAGAGCGGGTCTTGACCGCCCCTTCAGCCAGGGAGGGTTTGGGACCAAACCACTCAGGCGGAGCCTCACCCCCAGAGGCCCTCACTGCATTGGAGCAGGCCCGATGTCCTAAGCCACACGCACACACACACGCACACACACACACACACACACACACACACACACACACACAGCAGCTGTCTCAGGCGCTCTCGTCTCTCCTTTGCGTGTTTAATCTCATCTCTGCAAACATGGGGTGATCAGGGTGCCGTGGCCCACAGACCCACATTTCCCAAACGTGCCCAACCTTGGAGACCAAGTGACCAGCGGTGAACACCGTCCAACCCACTGTGAATCTCAGGGATCCGATGCAAACCTTTCCTTTCACCGCTGAAAACTAGAAAAAGGTGTTCACCAGTCCCTTGAACATTGACGAAAGGTAAACTGAGGTTCTCAATGCCCAGAGTCACTACAGGTCAGATTCCAGTAGCTCACGTCTGTAATGCCCAATTTTACAGGGAGGCTGAGATCTGAGGATCCCAATCTGAAGCCAGCCAGGCTGGGGTAGACAAATCCCAAAACACTCTTAATCTAATTAACCAACAACAACAACAAAAAAAAGCCAGAAGTGGAGGTGTGGCTCAAGCAGTACAAGCACCAGCCTTGAGCAAAAAAAAGAAAAACACAAAGGTTGAGGAGAGGAGAAGGACCTGAGTTCTAATCCCGGCACCAGCTCCCATGCTGAGCTCTCTTGCTTTGTCCCCGCAGGTCTGACTGGCTGAAGCCGTGCTGCGGGAAGAGGGCGGACGTATGGCAGGTATTTTTGCTCAGTGCAAGCCTCAACACTGTCCTGGTGGCCTGTGTCATGTTGGTGGTGGTGCTGCTGACTCTGGAACTCCTAATAGATATAAAGCTCCTCCAGTGTGAGTAGCCGGTCAGACACCTGCGCCAATTACGTACGATGTCCATATTCACTGTGCGTCTGCGTCCCCTGGGGGCCCCAACCCGCGCTCTGAGAGCTGAGGCTCTGGGGAGGGCCGGGGGAGGGAGGCTGGCCGCTTCTCTCTGTTATGCCCAGCAGCAGTTTTGCCCCCTCTCTGCCCAGTGGGGGCCTCTTCAGCTCCCTTCCCAGCACTCCATGATCCAAAACCCATGAGATTAAAACCAATCAATAGGCCGGGCACCAGAGGCTCATGCCTGTCATCCTAGCTACCCAGGAGGCTGAGATCTGAGGATCGCAGTTCAAAGCCAGCCCAGGCAGGAAAGGCCATGAGACTCTTATCTCCAATGGACCACCAGAAAACCAGAAGTGGCGCTGTGCCTCTAGTGGTAGAGCGCTAGCCTTGAGCTGAAGAGCTGAGGAACAGCGCTCTCAGACCCAGAGTTCAAGCCCCACAACCAACAACAACAAAATCAATAACAATAAACCCATGTTGGGGACCATTGTATGCATCCTTTGAGGGGGGAAAAAAAGAATAATTATAAATGGTTGTCTCAAATTTTCCAGATTGGAATTTTCTCTAGTTAAAGAGAGTTCCCAGCTGGGTACCGTTTGCTCACACCTGTCATCCTAGCAACTCAGGAGGCTGAGATCTGAGGATCGTGGTTCAAAGCCAGCCTAGACAGGAAAGTCCATGAGACTCTTATCTCCATTTAAACCCCAGAAAACCAGAAGTGGTGCTGTAGCTCAAAGTGGTAGAGTGCTCGCCTTGAGCACAAAAGCTCAGGGACAGTGCCCAGGCCTTAAGTTCAAGCCCCAGGACTGGCACCAAAAAAAAAATGGTTCCCATTGCTGGAGTGAATTATTCTATAGTAGCTAATATTGACTAGTCGTTTTAGTTCTTATAGTTATCTAGCCTTAAGTGGGGAAACAAGGTTGATATCCACCATAATAGATTTTCTTTTCCTCTCTCTCTCTCTCTCTCTCTGGTGCTAGTCCTGGGGCTTGAACTCATGGCCTAGGTGCTATCCCTGAGCTTTTTCACTGAAGGCTGGCGCTCTACCACTTGAACCCACAGCTCTATTTCTGTTTTGTTTTGTTGTTTTTTGGGGGGGTTTTGGTGGTCCATTGGCAATAAGAGCCTCACAGACTTTCCTGCCCCAGCTGGCTTTGAACTGTGATCCTCAGATCTCAGCCTCCTGACTTGCTAGGATGACAGGCCTGAGCACCGGCACCCGGCTTCCTGGTTGGGTTTGAAGACCACTGGTGGCTCCTTGGCCCCAGCAGAAGCATGTCGTAGCTTCAGGGGTCAGGCGGGGTTTAAACTCAGCCTGCCTTCAATTGAGCATGGCGCACGCCTTCTCTCCCACCCATCCACCCATCCGTCCTGTCTGCTTTCTAGGACAGTTGACCCTGGTACTGGCTCATCCTCTTGCTTCTTGGCCTTAGCTGTGACCGGGCATTGAATAGACCTGAGACCCCAGCCAACACTGGAATTTTCCTGAAAATTAAGTATCCAGGAGATTGATTTTTGGGTGGGAGATCCAATATCAGCTCCTAAAAGGCCTCTTAAACCCCATAAAATGCACCATCAGATTTATGGCTCTTCTAAAGCAAACCGTAAAAGAGAAAAAAGAAAAAGAAAAAAAGACACGGGAACTCATCTGAGAAACACTGGGGAAAGATGATTTTTACGTTTCCAGAATCATCTGGAAGTCTCTTCAGGGTCTCCTTCTGGTTCCCATAGGCCCCTGTGTATACGGCTCTGAGCAAAGTGATTCAGGCATCTCTGGGGCTCATCTTCCAAGGCCCAAAGCCAGGGGAGCCCCGTCCCCAAGTATCCCACTGGAGTCTGGAGCCCTCTTCCCCTCCAGTTTGTGGGGTGACCTGGCTATTACCCGACCCCAGACTCTGTAGCTTCCCTTAAGCCAGACCTCTTCCCCCCTCCCCCCACAACCAGCTGCAGGCTTGTTCAGAGCAGTATTTTATTCCCTGCCCCATAATCTCTGTCTCTCTCTCTCTTTCCCTTCCTCCCTCCCTCACTTTCTCCTCCCTCCCCCTCCCCTCCCCCCACCAGTCCTGGGCTTGAACTCAGGGCCTGGGTGCGGTCCCTTATCTTTGTTGCTCAAGGCTAGCGCTCTACCACTTGAGCCATAGCACCACTTCCGGTTTCCTGGTGGTTCATTGGAGATAAGAGAGACTCATGGACTTTCCTGCCCAGGCTGGCTTTGAGCAATGATCCTCAGATCTCAGCCTCCTGAGTAGCTGGGATGACAGGCGTGACCACCAGCCCCAGGCCTGAGAATTTTGAAGCTGCCTGCCCAGGTCTACAACTGTGGCAGAGCCACAGAGTCTGCCTTCCTGCACTCTGGCTGTGTGCGCCAGGAGTCCGGACGCAGCCTCTGGGGCTGGAGGGAAGAGCAGCCCAGCCAGCCCCAAACCTGCCGCCCTTCTGTGCACATACTCCTCAAAGCTGGGCTGCTGCTGAGCACCCATGGCTCACGCCTGCCATCCCAGCTACTCAGGAGACTGAGATCTTGAGGATCGTGGTTCAAAGCCAATCTGGGCAGGTAAGTCCATGAGACTCTGATCTCCAACAAACAGCTAAAAATCTGGAAGTGGTGCTGTGGCTCAGAGGGTAGAGCATTAGCCTTGAGCACTAAAGCTAATGGACAGCGCCCAGGGCCTGAGTTCAAGCCCCAGGACTAGCACAAAATAATAATAATAATAATAGGGCTGGGAATGTGGCTTAGTGGTAGAGTGCTTGCCTAGCATGCATGAAGCCCTGGGTTCGATTCCTCAGTGCCACATACACAGAAAAAGCCAGAAACAGAGCTGTGGCTCCAGTGGTAGAGTGCTAGCCTTGAGCAGAGAGAGGCTCATGGACCGTGTGCAGGCCCTGAATTCAAGACCCAGGACAGGCAAAAAAATAAAATTAAGTACTTAATTGGTAACAATAATAATAAATAAAGCTAGGCTTTTTGTCTGATCAGACGTCAACCAGATCCAAACACACGCACCTCTGGGGTCTTGCCTCAGTGACGCCGAAGCCCTCCCCCCACATCCTCGCTCTTAAAGCCGCCCCTTGCTGTGTCCCCTGCAGTTTCCAGTGCGTCCCAGTTCGCGGGTGTCATCCACTGGATCAGCCTGGCCATTCTGTCCGTGTTCTTCTCCGAGGTGAGTACACACGGCCTGTGTGTGTGGGCTCCTCTTCCTCAGGGATGCCTCTCCCTGGGGCGCCCCCCAGTTGGCATTACAACAATGCTCAGTGGAGGGGCTGGGAAGGTGGCTCAGTGGTAGAGCGCTTGCCTTGCATGCCTGAGGCCCTGGGTTCGATTCCTCAGCACCACATAAGCAAAAAGAAAAAAA
>NW_012267231.1:17342270-17349177 GCF_000151885.1 Dipodomys ordii | reverse complement strand
CGCTCTACCACTTGAGCCACAGCGCCACTTCCGGTTTTCTGGTGGTTTATTGGAGATGAGAGTCTCACGGTCTCTCCTGCCCGGGCTGGCTTTGAATCGCGATCTTCAGATCTCAGCCTCCTGAGTAGCTGGGATGACAGGCGTGAGCCACCAGCGCGGGGCTACCTTTTCTTTTTCAGCATTTTTACTGAGTTATAATTCACATGTCATCAAAGGCTGCGGGAAGTTTCGACATGTTCTCTCCACTGGCATCTGTCTTTCGGAATTTGTCCTATGGCTTACTCCCAGCCTCAAAGGGGACTAGCATAGTTGTTAGTCTAGGCATCTGGGCATACTGCCTCAAACTAAGGACTCTACCACTGTGAAAAACACGAAGAAACAGCCAGGCCCCAATGGTCCCAACCTGGCATCCCGGCTACTCAGGAGGCTGAGATCTGAGGATCGCAGTTCAAAGCCAGCCCCGGCCAGCAAAGTCCGTGAGACTCCTATCTCCAGTGAACCCCCAGAAAACCGAAAGTGACGCTGTGGCTCAAGTGGTAGAGCGCTCGCCTTGAGTTGAAGAGCTGAGGGACAGCGCCCAGGCCCTGAGTTCAAGCCCCACGACTGACCAAAAGAAAAAGAAGAAACAGATCTTGGGGACCCCCTGGACACAGCCCTCAGGGGGCATGCTCCTCCCAGGGAAGGGGGGGGCTTGGGAGCTGTTGCCAAGCACTGGGCAGACCCCGCCCCACCCCTGCCCAGTGCTGCCCAAATCCCACCACAGCCCGTCCTCACCACAGCTGGCCCTGTCTTCCAGCCTACGTCTTGCCAGTCAAGGTAGAGATGGAGGCCGTCATCCAGCAATACGAGAAGGCCAAGGTCATCCAGGACGAGCAGCTGGAGAGACTGACGCAGATCTGTCAGGAGCAAGGGGTAACGGGTTCCTTCCTGTCCCAGCCTTCCTAGCAACTAAAAGACACCAGGGTTCAGGGGGCCAGAGCACAGAGAAGCCCCTTCAGCCCATGGTCTGACTCCTGGGGACCCAGAGAAAGAGGGGAGCCCCTCTCCTGTCACTCACGCCAGGCCTGCGTTCAGCCCTGACTCCTAAACCACAGGCCTGAGCATTGCACCCCAGCAATCCCTCAGTGGGGTCCCTCAAATGAGGGGTGGACAGTGCCATACGTGGAGCGCTATGGGGCTCCGCTGTGTGCCAGTCCCACTCAGGATGCGCATGTCCAGCAAAAGCCCTGATTCAAAGCAATGAAGAAGCCAGGCACCAGTGGCTCACGCCTATCACCCTAGTTACTCAAAAGGCTGAGATCTGAGGATTAAGGTTCAAAGCCAGCCGGGGCAGGAAAGTCCCTGAGACTCTTATCTCCAGTTAATCACCAGAAAACCAGAAGTGGTGCTGTGGCTCAAGTGGTAGAGGCTAGCCTTGAGCTGAAGAGCTAAGGGACAGCGCCCAGGCCCAGAGTTCAAGACCCATCACTGACAACAAGAAGGAGGAGGAGGAAGAGGAAGAAGAAAACGAGGAGGAGGAGTTGGGGGTTGGTGGGGAGCTGGCAGGAAGCTGTTCAGGCGTCACAGCCCAGGCCCAGACCACAGTCAGTGTGAGCCTTGGTGCTGGGCAGCAGGCTCCATGTCAGCCTCCAGGGAGATCGGGACTGGCCAGGCCGAGAGAGGTGCACAGTGTCAGAGCCTGAAGCTAAATAAAGACCATACTTGAAAAGGTTCCTCTCTGGGTGACAGCGGCTGACGCCTGTCATCCCAGCTACTCAGGAGGCTGAGCTCTGAGGATCACAGTTCAAAGCCAACCTGGGCAGGAATTCTGTGAGACTTTTATTTTCTCTTCCAGTTTTTGACTGGTTAATTGGGCATATGAGTCTCCAAGAGGGCTAGGAAGGTGGTTCAGTGGTAGAGCGCTTACCTCACACGCATGAGGCCCTGGGTTCGATTCCTTAGCACCACATACACAGGAAAAGCCACAAGTGGCGCTGTGGCTCAAGTGGTAGAGCACTAGCCTTGAGCAAAAGGGCTTAGAGACAACACTCAGGCCCTGAGTTCAAGCCACAAGACTGACAGATGGAAGGAAGGAAGGAAAAAAGGAAGGCAGGCAGCCAGCTAGCCAGGAAGTTGACCTTGAACCTGGCTCTCAGCTCTGATTGCAGAAACAGCTAGCCATGTTCTTCCTGGATCTTTCCTGACCAGCTCACCGTGAGCTATTATCCTAAGCAGGGATGAGGCACTGTGCTAAGGCCCCCCAAAAAACAACCTGTCCCCCCATTTTGGTACTCCATGAGAATCACACCCTCCCCAGCTGCTCACCCCATCTCCCTGGAATTCCCTCCTGCACATCTCCCAGGCCAGATGTCTCCCAGGAAAACCCTGAGGATGGCGCCGATGGCGGGCGCACTTGCCAACACAAATGTTTGCTCAGTTGCCCTCGCTCTTTCTCTCTTTCCTCCCGCTTTGCCTCCTATTGCTTTTGGCAGGATTTATTATCCAGCATGAATTTAGAATTCCCTTCCTGTCCCCCCCCCCCCGTACCTCCCCACACCCCCCCCCCCTCCACCGCACCAGACAGCAGCCACCTGAAACACACAAAGCCCTGTATGCAGGACTCACAACCTCAAACCCCCCACCCCCCCTCGTGGACCCCCAAAAGTAGGGAGCACACTGGGGCTTCCCACAGTCCCAGCTTCAGTCTTTATGAGAAAAAAAACAAACAAACAAAACAATGCACATAACAGCCCCGATAGCTCACACCTGCAATCCCAGGGACTCAGGAGGCTGAGGTCTGAGGATCACAGCTCACAGCCAGCCTAGGCAGGAAAGTCCATGAGACTCTTGTCTCCAACGAACCAGCAAAAAACCAGAAGTGGAGGCGTGGCCCAAGTGGTAGAGCAACAGCTATTAGGCAGTGCCCAGGCCCTCAGTTCAAGCCTCAGGACTGTCACACACAAAACAATGCACAGATAGGCAGGCGCTGGTGGCTCACGCCTGTAATCTTAGCTACTCAGGAGGCTGAGCTCTGACGATCAAGGTTCAAAGCCAGCCCAGGCAGGAAAGCCCACAAGACTCTTATCTCCAATAAACCACCATAAAACCAGAACTGGCGCTGTGGCTCAAGTGGTAGAGCGCTCACCTTGAGCTGAAGAGCTGAGGGACAGTGCCCAGGCCCAGAGTTCAGGCCCCATGACCCACAAAAATTAATAAATAGATAAAATAAATCTAAGCAAGAAAGCTGTCTGAGCCAGGACGCCCAGCCTTCTCTCCCAGTCAGGGAGAGAATGCCACCCTGGGTGCTGGCCCTTCCTTCTCTGCTCTTCCCAGGGGGCCAGCTGGGAGCCAGGGCCAGGGGTCACTCCTGTCCTGCTTAGTCTTAGCAAGCAGGCCGCAGCTCCCAGGAAAATTCCAGAAAGGTCAGATCCCAAGGCCTCCCCCAGGTCCTGTAGCCCTCAGCCTGGTTCCAAGCCAGTTTCTCCTGTCTTTTCGTCCAGGCCTTAACACAACCCTGGAAAGAAGGCTACACTTTGGGAAACTGAGGCCCACCTGGGGCCCGCAGGAATGACACAAACTCCAACCTCTGTGATGGATACATCTTTTTTTTGTGTGTGTGTGTCAGTGGTAGAGCTTGAACTCAGGGCCGGGTGCTGTCCCTCAGCTCTTCAGCTCAAGGCTAGTGCTCTACCACTTGAGCCATAGCCACTTCCGGTTTTCTAGTGGTCCATTGGAGATAAGAATCTCACAGCCTTTCCTGACCAGGCTGGCTTTGAACTGTGATCCTCAGATCTCAGCCTCCTGAGTAGCTGGGATGACAGGGCTGGCTGTAGACTCCTTGGGCATGGTGAAGCAAAGCTCCGGAATCAGAGCTCTAGAATCTTCTGTGCTGGCGGCAGAGGGGAAGAGGGAGGAGGCAGGAGAATAGTAACGGCGTTCTTCCCTCCCTTTCTTCAGACCGTGCTTCGGATTGTGGTGCTGGGCATCTGGGATTACATCGAAAATAAAATAGAGGTAAAAAGCAATGTCTGACACTCGCTAGCCCCCAACCCAGACAACCCAGCATGAGAACAAAAGAAAACAAAAAAAAAGCAGGCCAGAGCCAGGTGCTGGTGTACATGCCTGTAATCCCAGCTACTCAGGAGGATCAGATCTGAGGATTGCTGTTTAAAGCCAGCCAGGGCTAGAAAGTCTGTGAGACTTTTATCTCCAATTGACTATCAAAAGGCTGGAGATAGAGGTGTGGCTCAAGGGATAGAACTTGATTGAAAAAGCTCAGGAACACCGCACAGGCATGCGTTCAAGCCCCAGGACCAGCACACACACAAAACAAAAACCAAGCCAGCTCTTTCCTATCCTAGACTACAGGAGTCTCTTGGTGTTCGGGATTGTTATGGTGGAGTGAGGTGAGGTGGACGGAGGCCATTTCCAGCAAAGGGACTTCTGAAAGCAATCTCCTTAAAATCCTATAAAACACAACAAGTTCTATCGGAATCCATTTGCAAAGCTTTTGTGATGCATTTTAAAATCAATAAATCCATTCTAAAATGGCCCAAGGGTCCAGATGCTGAACAGCCAGGCTCTAAACTTGTCTCTCAGCCTGGAGTTCTGGTGCACCTCGGACAAAGGGGTCTGAGGCCGGCGCCCGTGGCTCATGCCTGGAATCCCAGCTGCTCGGGAGGCTGAGATCTGAGGATCACAGATCGAAGCCATCCCAGACAGGAGAGTCCCTGAGACTCTTTATCTCCAATGAACCACAAACAAAAAAGTCAGAAGTGGAGCTGTGGCTCAAGTTGGTAGAGCACTAGCCTTGAATGAAAAGAAAAAAAAACTCAGAGACAGGGCTCAGGTCCTGAGTTCAAGCCCCAAGACCAGCCAAACCACCACGAGAAGGGACAGGATGGCTCCAAGTCATTTGAACGGAGGGATGGCCATGGATGAAGGTCACTTGGAGGGCAGAGAGCAGGGAGCCTGTGGGGGAGGGACCAGAGGAGGCCCTTCAGGGCCGAGGCCGGTCAGGACCAGAAGTGGGGTGTCTTTGTGACAGAGTACAGCCCCCCCTCCCACTTGGAGGCTGGTCAGTGCCCCCTGCCTGCCTGTCTGCTCTGAGACACCCTCTCCCGCCAGCCATGAGCACTGACTCCAACCCCCCTTCCCCCCCCCCCCCCCCCGCCAGGTGTTCGACGGAGCTGTGATCATTCTGGCCTTGGCTCCCATGGTCGCCTCCACAGTAGCCAACGGGCCCAGGAGTCCCTGGGACGCCATCAGCCTCATCATCATGCTACGCATCTGGCGGGTGAAGAGGGTCATCGACGGTGAGTGACCCAAGGGGTGTCTCCTTTTGAGGGGGGGGGACTGGGGGACAGGGCTGAGAGCAGTGACTTACGCCTGTCGTCCCTGCTTCCTGGGAGGCAGAGATTGGGAGGATTGTGGTTTGAGGCTATCCTGAACAAAAAGTTAGCAAGACACCCTCCCCTCCCACTCCACCTCAACTAATGAGTTGGATATCGTGGTACATGCCTGTAAGCCCGGCTCCCTGAGAGGCATAGATTAGGAGGATTACAGTCCAAGATTCTATCTGAAAAAATAACTAATGCCAGCCCGGGGAAGGAAAGTCCGTAAGACTCTGATCTCCAATGAACCACCAGAAAACCAGAAGTGGCGCTGTGGCTCAAGTGGTAGAGCGCTCGCCTTGAGCTGAAGAGCTCAGGGACAGCGCCCAGGCCCTGAGTTCAAGCCTCATGCCTGACTAATAATAATAAGGAAAACAAGGAAGTCCCAAGGTTTGGGTACAAGTGGTAGAATGCCTGCTGAAACAAGCAAAAGGCCTCAAGTTCAAAGCCCAGTGCTGTCTGTGCTGCAAAACTCAGCACTGGCTCTGTAGGTCGGGTTGTCTGGCCCAGGCCTCAATCCTGCACGGCCAGTCCCTCCTGCTGTCTATCAGGGAGCAGCAAAAGACGCCTCTGTGGCTGCTGATAGCCTGGTGGGCTGCACTTTAATGTCGACGCAGCTCCACCCCTGGGCCTCCATCCCCCAGGGTGGGGCAGGTTCTCTTCTTGGTTGCCATGGAAACCAGGTCTGCCCTCCCCCACCAGCTCCAGTGTCTGGAGAGCAGGGCTCAGACCCCAGGTCCTCCTTGGCACCCCAGAGCATCTTAAAGATGTTGCCAGGTCACCGAGGACCACTGAGGCACACGCCAACTTCCTTCTTTGGTCCTGAATCTAACTGTAAAGAACACAGACTGGGTTATCCTAGCTACTCAGGAGACTGAGATCAGAGGATCCTGGTTCAAAGCCAGCTCAGCGAGGAAAGTTCATGAGACTTTTTTTTTTTCTCCCCAGCCCTAGGGCTTGAACTCAGGGCCTGGGTGTTGTCCCTGAGCTCTTTTGTTCAAGATTGGCACTCTACCTCTTGAACCACAGCTCCACTTGTGGTTTTTTGCTGGTTCATTGGAGATAAAGAGTCTCACAAGGATTTTCCTGTCGGGGCTGGCTTTGAACCGAGATCCTTGGATCTCAGCCTCCTGAGTAGCTAGGGTGACAGGCATGAGCCACCAGCGCCCGGCTTTCTCTATAGGACTGTCAGACTCCATGACAGAGGAAGAAGCCATAGTGGGTGTTCCAGAGATTTCTAAACCCCAGTCCCTGCCTTGTTAGCCTCCACCCAACGCCAGGCCTTCCCCTACCAGGTCAAACACCGACGTCCCTCCTTCAGTCACTGCTTCCCATCTCTCCCACAGCTGGGATTACAGACATGTGCCACCATACTTGGTTTTGTTGTTGTTTTGTTTTGTTTACAGTTAGATCTCAATAACTTTTGCTTAGGTGGGCCTTGAGGCTTGATCCCCCCCTCCTAGCTCTATTTCCAGATCTGCTGAGATTAGAGGCATGAGCCACTGTGCCTGGCCTACCTTTTCTTTTTTTTTTTT
>NW_012267231.1:17316625-17342175 GCF_000151885.1 Dipodomys ordii | reverse complement strand
CGCTCTACCACTTGAGCCACAGCGCCACTTCCGGTTTTCTGGTGGTTTATTGGAGATGAGAGTCTCACGGTCTCTCCTGCCCGGGCTGGCTTTGAATCGCGATCTTCAGATCTCAGCCTCCTGAGTAGCTGGGATGACAGGCGTGAGCCACCAGCGCGGGGCTACCTTTTCTTTTTCAGCATTTTTACTGAGTTATAATTCACATGTCATCAAAGGCTGCGGGAAGTTTCGACATGTTCTCTCCACTGGCATCTGTCTTTCGGAATTTGTCCTATGGCTTACTCCCAGCCTCAAAGGGGACTAGCATAGTTGTTAGTCTAGGCATCTGGGCATACTGCCTCAAACTAAGGACTCTACCACTGTGAAAAACACGAAGAAACAGCCAGGCCCCAATGGTCCCAACCTGGCATCCCGGCTACTCAGGAGGCTGAGATCTGAGGATCGCAGTTCAAAGCCAGCCCCGGCCAGCAAAGTCCGTGAGACTCCTATCTCCAGTGAACCCCCAGAAAACCGAAAGTGACGCTGTGGCTCAAGTGGTAGAGCGCTCGCCTTGAGTTGAAGAGCTGAGGGACAGCGCCCAGGCCCTGAGTTCAAGCCCCACGACTGACCAAAAGAAAAAGAAGAAACAGATCTTGGGGACCCCCTGGACACAGCCCTCAGGGGGCATGCTCCTCCCAGGGAAGGGGGGGGCTTGGGAGCTGTTGCCAAGCACTGGGCAGACCCCGCCCCACCCCTGCCCAGTGCTGCCCAAATCCCACCACAGCCCGTCCTCACCACAGCTGGCCCTGTCTTCCAGCCTACGTCTTGCCAGTCAAGGTAGAGATGGAGGCCGTCATCCAGCAATACGAGAAGGCCAAGGTCATCCAGGACGAGCAGCTGGAGAGACTGACGCAGATCTGTCAGGAGCAAGGGGTAACGGGTTCCTTCCTGTCCCAGCCTTCCTAGCAACTAAAAGACACCAGGGTTCAGGGGGCCAGAGCACAGAGAAGCCCCTTCAGCCCATGGTCTGACTCCTGGGGACCCAGAGAAAGAGGGGAGCCCCTCTCCTGTCACTCACGCCAGGCCTGCGTTCAGCCCTGACTCCTAAACCACAGGCCTGAGCATTGCACCCCAGCAATCCCTCAGTGGGGTCCCTCAAATGAGGGGTGGACAGTGCCATACGTGGAGCGCTATGGGGCTCCGCTGTGTGCCAGTCCCACTCAGGATGCGCATGTCCAGCAAAAGCCCTGATTCAAAGCAATGAAGAAGCCAGGCACCAGTGGCTCACGCCTATCACCCTAGTTACTCAAAAGGCTGAGATCTGAGGATTAAGGTTCAAAGCCAGCCGGGGCAGGAAAGTCCCTGAGACTCTTATCTCCAGTTAATCACCAGAAAACCAGAAGTGGTGCTGTGGCTCAAGTGGTAGAGGCTAGCCTTGAGCTGAAGAGCTGAGGGACAGCGCCCAGGCCCAGAGTTCAAGCCCCACGACTGACAAAGAGAAAGAAAAGAAAGAAAGAAAGCTCTGGGAAAGCCAGGCCCTATGGCTCACACCTCTAATCCCAGCTACTCAGGAGGCTGAGATCTGAGGATCATGGTTCAAAGCCAGCCTGCCCCAGGCAGGAAAATCCATGAGATTCTTATCTCCAATGAGCCACCAAAAAGTTGGAAGTGGAGGTATGGCTCAAGTAAGAGGACACCAGCCCGCATTAAAAAGAAAAAAAAAAGCTAAAGGACAGTGCTCAGGTGCTGAGGTTGAGCCCCAGGAGCAACCCAAAGACAAAACAAAAGAACTCTGGAGGAAGTACTTGGCAGGCTTTGCGCAGCTCTCAGTGGCGCAGGCCCGGCCCAGCGCTCTGGTCACGGGGGGGGGGGGGGTCGTCTTGGTAGCTGTGAGTCCAGTGTCCCCCACAGCCAAGAGTCAAGGGGGGGAGGATGCCACCACACAGTGATCTGGGAACTGTCCCCAGAAGGGACACACACGTGCGCACACACACAGACACAAATACAGACCCACAGACACACATATTGTTCAAAAACCAGACACTTGGACTCCCTTCCCTGCCCCCTCTCTCTGTCTCTCCTGTCTCTCTTCTCTCCCTCTCTGTCCTGGGGCTTGAACTTGGGGCCTGGGCACTGTCCCTGAGCTTTTTGTTCAAGGCTAGCTCTCTACCACGTGAGCCACAGCACCACTTCCGGTTTTCTGGCAGTTCATTGAAGAGCAGAGTCTCATGGGATTTTTCTGCCCAAGTTGGCTTTGAACCTCGATCCCCACATCTCAGCCTCCTGAGTAGCTAGGATAACAAGTGTGAGCCGCCTGTCATGTTGGTAGATCTTTTTGGTCCATCTTTCTGGCTGCTGCTGGGGGTGGGCAGAAGAGGGGACTTATGGGGGCTTGAAGCACCCCCCTGGGTGACTGTGGGACAAAAGAGAAAGGGTAGTTACGAAAATCGCCCCCAAACTGGCTGACCAATGATCAAGTGGTCTCAAGCCACTGGCTAACAAGAAGACAGGCAGACAAGGCTGCATCTGCCGCCTTTAGTCCCAGCCATGCAGGAGGACACGCCCACTCTGTGACTGCTGCCTCTTCCCTAGGTCTGGGCCGCAGGGCCCAGAGCAAACCATGCTGGCACACCACCCACGGTTCCTGCCAGGACCCGGTCCCGGATCCCAGGCTCCTGCAGTGAGAACTCAAGCCATTGGTCACGGTAGCCTCCCTGGGGGGGGGCAGGGGGCCCAAGGGAAGTTCCCCCTGATTTGGCACACAAAAGACCCACCCATAAATAAAGACACGGTCCCTCCTGGAGACACATCTGGAAAAGAAATGTGCGGAGCTAAAGCATTTTAATTTAAAACGCACCTGACGCATGTCATCTTCAAACAGCCAGAAGGACAGATGGCTGGAACCCCGGCAGCCTTGGGGAGGGTAGGAGGTGATCTGAAAAGAGCCGGTTATTTATAAGACTTCTGTAGAGAAATCAAGAAAGTCTATGTCCAAAGCTGGGTGCCCACACCCTAGGGGGACAGAGAGACACAGCCTTTCCAGACTTAGTCTGGGCAGAGATTCAAGACTTAACTGGAGCTGGGGCACTGGTAGCTCACACCTGCCATCCTAGCTACTCAGGAGGCTGAGATCTGAGGATCATGGTTCAAAGCCAGCCCAGGCAGGAAAGTCTGTAAGACTCTTATGTCCAATGAACCACCAAAAAAAGCCAGAAGTAGAACTGTGGCTCCAAGTGGTACAGAACTAGCTTTGAGCACAAAAGCTCAGGGACAGCCTCCAGGCTCTGAGTTCAAGCCCTGGGACTAACAGCAACAACAACAAAAAATCTGCCATGACAGGAGTCTGATGCTCCTAACAGTGCCAATCTAGCAGGAGGCCCAGTCCCCCAAGACGGTTCATCCTGAAGGAACAGGTAACACTCTTACCCCAAGCACTAGGCATTTCTGTGGCAAAGGTAGAGCAGATGACATGCTGCTACCCCCGCTCGGGTCCCAGAGCCTTGGAGATTCAGGGAGGCCACACTGGGAACTAAGTGCCCTCCGATTCCAGCCTGGCCTGGCTCCCAACCTAGTTTCCAACATCCTGAAGAAACCCAGAAACTTTGCCCACATCCCTCCCCTGTGAGAATGGGCGTACAGCTGGAAGACGGGGCCAAAGGGCAAGAAGGAAGAAGAACACATCAGGAAAGGGACTTCCTGTCCTAACTCTGGGCGTCCGCTTACTCTGAAAAAGTTCCTTCTTTCCCACCCTCAAAGCCCTGGCTCAGCACAACAGCCTTTGTTACTCAGATTAGTCAGGAATCACTAGAAGGCTGCGCACCAGTGGCTCACGCCTGTCATCCTAGCTACTCAGGAGGCTGCGATCTGAGGATCAAGGTTCAAAGCCAGCCTGTCAGGAAAGTCTGAGAGACTCTTATCTCCAATAAACCACCAGAAAACCGGAAGTGGTGTTGTGACTCAAAGTGGTAGAGAGCTCGCCTTGAGCAAAAGAGCTCAGGGACAGTGCCCAGGCCCTGAGTTCAAGCTCTGGGACTAACCAAAAAGAAGAAGAAAGGAGGAAGAGGAGGAGGAGAAGTGATGTTTATTATTATTATTATTATTTTCCCAAAATGTGAGAAGTGATTTGTAAAACAGCCTAGAATGTTCCTGACAAACCTATTTTTCTATTGAGCCAATAGCCACCAGAGGAATTTGTTTCCGTATACTTTGCCATCTCTTAAATGCACGGCCATCCCCCAGCCATCTTCACGATGAACCGAGAGGGGTCAAGATCAATTTCCTCTTCGCCTCACCCCTACATCATTCCTTTGCAACCGTCTCCTGACGCTGTGTGTGTGTGTGTGTGTGTGTGTGTTACTAACAATGGCAAAACTAATGGAAATCAACATTGGCTGCCCTCCCAAATGGGAGCCGGTTGTGCAGGCCGGACCACCTGTCCCGGCTGCATTAAGAGGCCGGAACAGAACTGATTGCTCCACGCCATCAAGCTTCTGGCCAGAGTGGGCATCGATTAGGCCAAGGTCAGTGTCAAGAGGCGCTGCGCAGAGACCATTAAAGGCTGGGAGCAGCGCTGGGCGTGGCCTCACCAGGGACACACATTAAGAGCCCCGCCCACCCCAGGGCGGGCTTGCTTCAGTAATGCGCTCTCAGCAGCCTGATTGGAAATACTTAGCTAATGCCTTGCGTCAGTGGGGCTGGGATTGCACTTGGCTCTTCCATCCTCTGGGGAGGGTGTTTTGTTTTTCTTTTTCCTAAGTGCAACAGACCTGTTTGCCGTGGAAGATTTGCTCCGTTGTGTCTCACAGTGGCTGACAGAACCGCACCCCCCCACGCCCCCCACCAGAACCTGAGGGCTAGGGGGTTTCTTCTGTTTTTGGCTACAGGGTTGGTGAGGTGTGGAGTTTTGATATGTTGTTGTTGTCCTGTTGAAAAGTATCACACTATCCTGAATCTGCATAGCTGATGTTTTTCAGTGGATTTGTAATATTTGGGGGGAAAGGAGTGGTGATTATTTTTCTTTTTTTGTACCAGGACCAACCAGCACTTGGGGCGCTGTCCCTCAGCTCTTCAGCTCCAGGCAAGTGCTCTACTACTTGAGTCACAGCACTACTGGCCGTTTTCTGGTGGTTTACTGGAGATAAGAGTCTCCTAGACTTTTCTGCCCAGGCTGGCTTTGTACCACGATCCTCAGATCTCAGCCTCCTGAGTAGCTAGGATGACAGGCGTGAGCCACCAGCGCCTAGCTTTGGATATTTTTATAGATCTCTCTTTGAGTGCTTTTACTCTGTCCAGTCTTCAATTTTAGGTATTGTCTAATAAGGTTCTGCAAGTGTGACTTGATTTCCACTGGCAGATTCTAATTCTTTGCTAGAAATGCAGCATCCATAGCCTGATATAGTGATCCTAGCTACTCAGGAGGCAGCATGGGAGGATCGAGGTTTAAGGCCACTCCAGGCAAGAAGTTAGAGAGACTCCATCTCAACCAAGAAAAGACCAGGTACAGTGGTATGTACCCGTCTTCCCATCAGTATGGAAAGCCGTACATAAGAGGATTATACTCTATACCAGCCCAAGAAAAAGCGTGAGATCTTATTGCAAAAATAAGTATAAATTAGTCTGAGAAGTTGGCTCAGGTAGGAAGAGTACCTGCCTATCAAGCACAAGGTCCTGAGTTCAAATCCCCAGTACTAGCCAAAAATCAAAATCCTTTTTTTTTTTTGGTCGTGGGGCTTGAACTCTGGGCCTGGGCACTGTCCCTCAGCTCTTCAGCTCAAGGCTAGCGCTCCACCACTTGAGCCACAGCGCCACTTCCAGTTTTCTAAGTGGTTTATTGGAGATAAGAGTTGCATGGACTTTCCTGCCCGGGCTTTGAACCTCTCAGATCTCAGCCTCCTGAGTAGCTAGGATTACAGACCTTGTTTTCTTTTTTAATAGTATTTTTATTAATTCATTTTTAATTTTTATTCTTATAAAGGCAATGTACAGAGGCATTATAGTTACACAGTAAGTCTGTTCTTTTTGAGATAGTTTCACTAAGTACCTCAGGCTGGCCTCAAGCTTTAGATCTTCCTGCTTCCGTCTCCTGAGAGCTGAGATTACAGGCATGCGCTACCCTGTCCAGCTCATGTTCTCCACCATATTATACATTGTGATTGAAGGCTTTATCGGTTCACACCAATATTTACAAGGTCAGTTTGCACTAACTGCTTTATGTCCCCATCACTGACCACTTTTCCCTGCTCATTTGCACAACTAGCACATCTTACTGCATGTCATACATTGTTGATGCTTTATAGACATTCTGAGTTGAGTTATCTTTCTCAGGCCTTAGGGAAAACCATGTTTCATGCCCATATCAAGACTTAGTACTAGGGCTTGAACTAAGGGCCTAGCATTCTCTTTTAGCTTTTTCACGCAAGGCTGGCACTCTACCATGTGAGCCACCCCTCCACTTCCAGCTTTTTGCCGATTCATTGGAGATAAGAGTCTCATGGATTTTCCTGTCTAAGCTGGAGCCTCAGATCTCAGTCTCCTGGGTAGCTCAGATAATAGGTGTGGGCCACCAGCATCCAGGGGTCCTCAAAGTTTTTGAATCTCAAAATGAATAACAGAATTAGAACATGTCTCTCTTGCCCCAGCAGCTTTGCCTGACTTATGAATGAATGAGCAGGAAAACATCTACTTACTTGGGCTTTACATCTTTGGGGGAGGGGCACTGGGGCTTGAACTCTGGGCCTGGGCTCTGTCCCTTTGCTCAAGACTTGAGCCACAGCACTACTTCTGGCTTTTTCAAGTAGTTTATTGAAGAGTCTCACGGAGTTTCCTGCCTGGGCTGGCTTTGAACCATGATCCTCAGAGCTCAGTCTCCTGAGTAGCTAGAATGACTGACACAAACCACTGGTGCCCGGCTTAGGCTTTATATCTTTTAGTTCAAAACTTCTTGCCGTGTCCCTGGCTGCTCCCGTCTGGGCCGGGTCTGGTCTCCAGCTGTCTGGCTTGAATTCCAGTGGGACTCCCTGGGGCTTCTCCAGATCGATTACAAGCCATCAATAATGCATCCTTCAGAGTGGCCCAAGAAACCATTAGCTGGGCCTGCAGCCCAGACGCGTGGCCTTGGAGAAAGAGGGCTGGGTATGTCCAAGAGAGGCTTGGGGTGTGGGGCAGTGTGGGGGGGATCACAAGCTGTGGGTGGAGTTAGACTCAGTCAGAAACTACAGGCTAACTTGGTTTCACCTAGTCATTAACTCTGTGGGGTATCTTGTCCCTCCCCGCCCCCCCACCCCCAGCCTTTTTGCAGATTCTGTGCTCTTGGTGTATGGAGAGCCTTGCTGGCTTGTGAGGATGCATTCTGGGCCTGGCCTTCAACCTGTGTGGTATTTCCTTGGTAGCCTGGAATCAGCCTTGATAAGGCTGGTGTCCTGCAAAGAGCAGCCTACACTTGGAGACAGGCCTTGTTTTACTGATTCACCACTAGGGGGCGGAAGAGAAGGAAACAGAACGTGTGTGCGTGTGTGTGTGTGTGTGTGTGTGTGTGTGTGCGTGTGCTCTGGGACTGGGACCTGAACTCGGGGCCTTGTGCTCTTGCTTAGTGTATTTGCCCAAGGCTGGTGCTCCACCATTTGAATCACACTTCTAGCTTTTTGCTGGGACATTGAAGGTAAGAATCTCATGGATGGGTCTTTCTGGGGATGTCTTTGAACTGGGATATTCAGATCTTAGCCTCCTGAGCAGCTAGGATTACAGGCGTGAGCCACAGTAAAGATCCATGGATATTTTTGTGATCCTCCCTTCCACCCCCACGGCCACTAAAGCAATAGAAAAGGAAGAAAAACAAATGCTCCCGATTAAGTGACCGTGTTAAGTCCTGTAGGCCAGGAGGGACCCAGGAACGTGGAAAAATAGGAAAATGGCACTGGATTGAGTGGGATCAGAGTTTTGTTTTCTATACTGTTTTTGGTCGGTCTTGGGGCTTGAACTCAGGGCCTGGGTGCTGTCCCTCAAGCTCTTGAGTTCAAGGTTGCACTGAGCCACAGCTCCACTTCCCTTTTCTAATGGTTCTTTGGAGATAAGAGTCTCACAGCCTTTCCTGCGTGGGCTGGCTTTGAACTGTGGTCCTCAAATCTCAGCCTCCTGAGTAGCTAGGATGACAGGCAAGGATCAGAGTTTTTAATGAAAGAACCTGACGAGAAAGACAGGTGATTCTTTCCACAAAACCGCCAGGGATCTGGAAGAAGGCATGTAGCACCAGGCCGCTGTTGTAGCAAGGAAGTAGAGAGGTATCTAAAATAGTATTTGAAATCCCTAGGCCCATTTCCAAGTTTGCACAACCTGGGAACCACACCCCAGCCTTCAAGGTTTGTCTTCTGGAGAAATGGGACCAGAGGCACCGAGTAAGGCCAAGGGCCAAAAGAAAAGCACAAGATTGAAACAATCAAGGATTAGCCAGGTGCCAGTGATTCATGCCTGTAATCCTAGCTACTCAGGAGGCTAGGATCTGAGGACTGGGGTTCAAAGCTGGCCCCTGCGGGAAAGCCCTTGAGACTCTGATCGCCAATTAACCACCAGAAAGCCAGAAATGCTCAAGTGGTAGAGCACTAGCCTTGAGCCCAAAGAGCTCAGGGACAGGTCCCAGGCCCTGAGTTCAAGCCCCAGGAAAGAAAGAAAGAAAGAGAGAGAGAGAGAAAGAGAGGGGAGGGAGGGAGGAAGGAAGGAAGGAAGGAAGGAAGGAAAGAAGAAAGGAAGGAAAACAAACACAGAACAAATCTGGTGAGAGCCGGCAGGGGAAGTGGAGAGCCGTGGGCAGCCTGGGCTGGCACTGATGGAGCTGGATGCAGGGGAGGAGAGCTTGGATGTCGGGGAGAGAGGAAGAGAGGGCAGCAATGACATTAGATCCAGCCAACTCTAGGTGGAAGCTCTGGAGGTGTGCATGTGGGGACGCTGGTGCTGTGCTGCTTTGATCAAGTTAGATGGTGCAAATCCAGTGAGCCAGCCTCTGGTACTGCTGTGTGCAGGGCTGAGGTGCTGGCCACATTCTGGGGGAGGGGGAGGGGGAGGCTGGGGAGCTTCTGCCTGCCTCTCCTGTTCTCCCCGGTGCAGAAGCGATACGGTGTGCAATGCGCACTTTGAACAGGAGGTGGCAGTAAAGGCCCTGTGTCTCACATGGCACATACCAGTGCTGCAGTGTTGCATGCCAAGTGGGCCCCTAAACCGGGGTCTGGAGTGTGAACAGCCATCCCACAAACCCAAGAATAAAGCTCGACCCAATAATAATAATAATAATTATAAATCAAAATAAGAACATGCTCCATTGTTACCAGGTGAGAACTCTTATTTTACAAGGTAAGGAAGGCCAGGAAGGTGAAGGGATTTACCCAAAGCTGGGTAACTCAGGGCCTGCGCCTTAGCTTTATTCACTCAAGGCGAGCAAGCGCTCTACCACTTTGACCCACAGCACCACTTCTGGTTTTCTGGTGGCTCATTGGAGAGGAGTCTCATGGACTTTCTTACTCGGGCTGGCTTTGAACTGCAATCCTCAGATCTCAGCCTCCTGAGTAGTTAGGATTACAGGCATGAGCCACCAGCACCCAGCTCACTTCTAGCTCTTTCTTTTCCTTTTCTTTTGCCAGTCATGGGGCTTGAACTCAGGGCCTGAGCACTGTCCCTGAGCTTCTTTAGCTCAAGGCTAGCACTCTACCACTTGAGCCACAGTGCCACTTCTGGCTTTTTTCTGGGTATGTGGTACTGAGGAATCGAACGCAGGGCTTCATGCATGCTAGGCAAGCACTTTACCACTAAGCCACCTTCCCAGCCTGTCACTCCCAGCTTTTGGATGGATAGTTGGAGATACAGTTTCCTGCCTGAGCTGACTTTGAACTGTGATCTTCAGATCTGGGCCTCCCCAGAAGCTGGGGTGACAGGCACGAGCTGCCAGCGGGGCGCAGCACCCTGCTCTGGGGGCTCTCAGCCTCCCCTGACCCCTGTCTGCCCCCCAGTAGCTGAGGTTAGGCTGTGGGTCACACCCTGCCCCAAGCACACTGGCCCCGCCCTCCTCGGCGTTCAGCCCCACCCCCAGGGCATAGGCCACGCCCAGACAGCCCGCCCAAGCACATTGGCCACGCCCCCAGGTATATTGCCCACACACACTCCAGCATCCAAGTCCCGTCCCCCATACATCGGCCCCGCCCCAAAGCAAACCACGCCCCTCACTAGGCACATCCGCCACGCCCCCAGCACGCTGGTCACGCCCCTAAGCCGACCATGTCCCGCCCTCTGCCTCTCGCAGTTCGAGATCCGGCAGCTGCGCGCGCACCTGGCGCAGCAGGACCTGGACCTGGCGGCCGAGCGGGAGGCGGCGCTGCGGGCCCCACACGTGCTCAGCCAGCCGCGAGGCCGCTACCAGGTGGTGGAGGCCGGCGCGTGGGGCGAGGACACGGCGGCCGAGAGCGTCGTGGAGGAGCTGCGCCCCGCGCAAGGTGAGCCCGCGGGGCCCGGGACCCCAGATCAGGGAGGCCGAAACAGGAGGCTCGCGGTTCAGAGCCAGCCCAGGCGGCCCGCGCTGTGAACCACCAGCAAGCAGGACTGGAGCGTGGCGCGGGGGTCGGCGCAGCGGCAGCGCGTGCTCCGAGGCACCGAGCCGGGCCCGCGGGGAGCGGGGCGCTCCGCCGCCTGGGCCGCGGCCCAGCGCTTGTTTTGCTTTCGTTTCTTTTAACCATAAGGGCTCCAGATTGCTGCCCAAGCCGCTGGGGGCCTTGATCTCTCAAGTGGCTGGAGTTGCAGGTTGGAGCCAGCACACCCAGCCTGACCTTTCTGTTTTGTGGTCGGTCGTGGGGCTTGAACTCAGGGCCTGGGTGCTGTCCCTCAGCTCTGCAGCTCAAGGCGAGCGCTCTACCACTGGAGCCACAGCGCCACTTCCGGTGTCCTGGTGGTCACTGGAGATGAGTTTGGCAGACTGTCCTGCCTGGGCTGGCGTGGAACCGGGATCCTCAGAGCTCAGCCTCCTGAGCAGCTGGGATGACAGGCGGGAGCCACCGGCGTCCAGCCCAGCTTGGCTTTTTATGAAGAAACAGGTAAGGCATCAAAGGCACATCATGAATAAGCAACAGAAGATCAAGAACGTTCTTCCTGGAAAGCCACCTACCAGAATCCAAATAGGAAGTTCAGGAGTTGGGGGAAAAGGAGGCAGAACAGTCCAGAAACCTCAGCTTTCCCACAGTGGAAATGAGAAGAGGCCAGGGCCTCTAGCCCAGGCCAGGGGACGGGGGACGGGGGGAGGGGGGGACTGTGTAGATGGGAATGTTTTCCAGCCCCAAATCTCAGTTCCTCAGTCTGCCAGCTATGGTACTTCGGAGGGACTTTTGTTTTTCTGGGCATCCGTTTTGCCAGCTTTCAACTGGGAACAACTGCTGAGTCTTTGTCACAAAGCAGTTAAGAGCTCTTCACAGGGTCACGCAGCCAGGGTGCGAGGGTGCTGTGCCAGGAGCTCAATCCTAGGGTGGCTTCACCAGACCCAGCTGTTCCTCCAGCTGGGACAGCAGGATCAGAGGCGGCCCCGGTGGGCAGAGGGGATGGCTGCCACTCTCCGGCCCAAGACCTGAAATAGCATTTCTTCTAGGAGTGGATTTAACCCCCCCTCCCCCCCATCTCCCGGGATATGGGAAGAGCCATGAGAGGGGGTGGAAAGGACCCGAAGGCCATGTCTTAGACACATACTGAGGTTGATCAGCAAGGAGGGAAGATTTGTTTGGAATCATGGGGCCTCAGAGGCTGCAATTTGTGACTTCTTGGTCCTGTGTCTCAGGAGACCAGGGGATTGTGTAGTAGATCGAAGACTTACCTCACCATGGTTCAAACAGAGGGAGAGAGGAAAGGGAAGACAGACTGACAGACAGGCAAGGAACAAAATATCTCCTTCAAGGCTCGGCATTAGGGGCTCACACCTGCTATCCTAGCTTCTCAAGGAGGCTGAGGTCTGAGGATCAACATTTGAGTCCAACCAGGGAAAAAAGTCTGTGAGACTTTTTTTTTTTTGCCAGTCCTGGGGCTTGAATTCAGGGCCTGGGCACTGTCCCTGAGCTGCTTTTGCTCAAGGCTAGCACTCTACTACTTGAGCCACAGCATCACTTCTGGCTTTTTCTTTTCTTTTCTTTTTTTTTGGGGGGTCCGGTCGTGGGGCCTGAACTCTGGGCCTGGGCGCTGTCCCTGAGCTCTTCAGCTCAAGGCTAGCACTCTACCACTTGAGCCACAGTGCCATTTCCAGCTTTTTACTTTTTGCTTATGTGGTGCTGAGGAATCCAGGGCCTCATGCATGCAAGGCAAGCACTCTACCACTGAGCCACCTTCCCAGCCCTACTTCTGTTTTTTTCTGTGTATGTGGTACTGAGGAATCAAACCTAGGGCTTCAATCTACCAGGGCAAACACTTTAGCTCTAAGCCCCATTCCCAGCCTCTGTGAGAGGCTTATCTCCAATGAACCAGCAAAACTCTGGAAATGGAGGTGTGGCTCAAGTGGTAGAGCACCCACCTTAAGCAAAAAGAAGTAAAAGCTAAGTGGAAGTTCAAGGCCCTGAGTTCAAGCCCCACTACCAGCACGCGCGTGTGCACACATGCGCACATACACACTCCTCTCCTTACCATTCATCCCTGGCTGTATTCCCCGATGCCAGCTTTGCCCCTGTAAGTGCCTTCTGCAGCCTTCCTTCCCCCATTACACAGTGGCCTTCCAGAATCATCCATGTCCCCTCCTGATTTAACTTGCACTGGTTCTGTGGCCCTTAGGGAAAGGTCTAAAGTGTCTGAGTACTGGCTTGCCAGACGGAGGTGCTCAAATTGCCTTGAAGTCTGGGCTGGTGGTGGCAGGCCAGGCTTCTGGGCCATGAGCCTCTGTTCCGGGCATGTCCCCTGGCGCCCGGCGGCTGGCATCCTCAACCTCCCTTGGCGTCTCTTCGCTGGTAGACACATCCCGGGCTCTGCCTTCGTCTTCCCATGGCATCTCTCCGTGTATGTGTGTGTGTGTGTGTGTGAATTGGTGTGCAAATCCCCCCTCTTTTTATGAGGGTTTCAGTCTTGTGGGTTTGGCATCTGCCCCACTGGTAAGCGTGGCCTGACCTTGACTAGGATGGCATTCTGCCACTGGGGATTAAGATCCTCGCGTGGTAAACCTGGGAGGGACGCAGTGATTCAGCCCTAGCCGGTGACGCATGCGACCCCCAGCTGCCTCCCACCCCGGCCTCACCCTGCCTTGGCTTTCCCCCTGCGTGGAACAGCACGGCCCTTAGCTCTGAGTCTTCTGCAGCCCATTCCGTGGCTGCCCGGCCTGCCTGCCAAACTCCCTCTCACTTCTGGAAGCCAGCCCAGTGCGCGTTGAAGCGGCTTCCTGCCAGGCCAGGCTAGCGTGGGACCACGCAGCCTCGCTTCCACAGTCCGCTGCCTGGAACAGCGTCTGCAAGACTAACGATCAAAGATCAAAGCGAAGCTCTCGGTCTCCACCCTGCGCCCTGGGCATGGAGGCCGGGAGCCTCGGGTTGCTCCAGCTCCCGGGGTGGGTGTACATGTACGTGCTGGTCCTCGGGCTTGAACCTAGGGCCTGGGCACTGTCCCTCAGCTGCTTTTTGCTCATGGTGAGCGCTCTGCCGCTGGAGCCCCAGCGCCACTTCTGGCTTTTTGGCTGGCTTTGAACTGTGATCCTAGGATCTCAGTCTCCTGAGCAGCTAGGATGACAGGTTTGAGCGCTGGCACCCAGCTTTTGCTGTCTTTGGGAAGCGCTCGTTTTGCTCCCTGAGTTCCTCTTCCCAAGGCCGGTGGGAACTGGGTTCCAGTCCTGAGCACGTTGAGATCTCGTGATGCCAGAGCAGAGCATGAGCAAGGCACAGCTGGCACTGCTCTAGGGCCAAGCCCTCCCCACCCGGCCAGCCCGAAGAATGCCCGGATGCCTGCCTGCCTCCCTCCCTGCCTCCCTCCCTCCCTCCCTTCCTTCCTTCCTTCCTTCCCTCCTTCCTTCCTTTCTTCCTCCCTCCCTCCCTCCCTCCCTTCCTTTCTTCCTTCTTCCTCCCTCCTCCCTCTCTCCCTCCCTCCCTCCCTTCCTTCTTCCTCCTCCTGAAGACTGCCCAGCTTGCTTGCTTGTTTCCTCCTCCTCCTCCTCTTCCTGCAGCAGATAATTGGGGGGGGAGTTAGTCAGTGACCTCCCAGAGCCCAGCCCCAGAGACTGGGTTAGCTCCAGAGGGAGTCAACAACTGAGTTTGGAGAAGGGGAAGAAGAGGAGGAGGAGGAAGAAGCAAGCAAGCTGGGCAGTCTTCAGAAGGAGGAGCAGGAAGGAAGGAAGGAAGGGAGGGAGGGAGGAAGGAAGGAAGGAAGGAAGGAAGGAAGGAAGGAAGGAAGGAAGGAAGGAAGGAAGGGAGGGAGGAAGGAAGGAAGGAATCTAGGAAGTCTTCAGGAAGAGGACGAGGAAGAAGGAGGAAGGACCCAAGTTGAAGGCCGCAGGTGACTTGGTTGCGTGTCAGCCAGGCTTCCCAAGGTCTGTGCTGGGCCTCTGCACCCTTCTAGAAGGCACAGGAGAGGGGCTCCTCCTTTCGGGGTACCCAGCATACACCTCTGGGCACAGCTGTCCGTGTCCCTCCCCGAAGCCCCTCCCCTCCTCGACACCACCTGCTGTGTGGGATCCCTGGGGACCCCACACCGGGGACGCACCCCAACCCCATGCCCTGGGCCCCCACCCCCTGCATCACCCACCCCGAGGCCCAGGGCAGGGCTCAGGGGTGATGGACGGCCCCACGCCAGCCCCCCAGTGCGGCGTCCGGGGAGGGATGGCGGTGACAGGAGGAATTATGGGGGGACCAGTGCAGGGGCGCTGCGGGCCACTCCAGAGAGGAAGAAAAAAGGCCGCATTTGTTGCTGGCCATGACCCTCAGGTCAGCTGAGCTCTGGAACCTTCCAAGAGACAGTCCGGCCTGCAGACAGAGCATTGAGTTACAGCCGTGGAGGAGGACAGGGGTGCGGGGAGGGGCCCCCGCCACCCCAGCCCCTGCCCAGAGCCGCCAGCCATCAGACGCCCCGACCCATTTCTGTTTAGACTTGCTCCAGCACAAATCATCTTTAGAAGCTGGGCCGCATCCACAGCGCGTCTGCGCGGTCATGAATACGTCACCCCCAAATTGATTGCTCCCGGGACCTGTCAGTTGCAGCCCCTAGCCCCCAGTGACACGAATTGCGCCCTCAGAGCCAGCCTCCGTGTCCCCTCCCGCCTCACCAGGGCCCAGAGAAACCACCACACGGGGGCTCCAGCCGGAGCACCCCAAATCTACCCAGCCAGGGGCAGGGGGCTCCCCTGGCCCTGCACCCCTGGAGGCAGGTGTGTCATCGGCCCCCAAGCTCGCAAGGTGCGAGAGGCCGCTGGTCAGGCTCAGGGGAAATCTCAAGTCCACCTTGGACAAGTCACCAGCTGGCAGCAGGGCCGCACATGCGCAGGGTGACAGCCCGGGCTGGGGCGGGCCGTCCAGGGTGGGGCTGGCCGTCGTCCAGGGCGCTGTGGGGAGAGGCCATGGTGCTCAGGAACAGCCGAGGCCCAAGTACTTGACAAAGTTGATTTTCTTTTTGGTTGGTTGTGGGACTTGAACTCAGGGCCTGGGCGCTGTCCCTCAGCTCTTCAGCTTAAGGCAAGTGCTCTACCACTTGAGCCACAGCGCCACTTCCGGTTTTCTGGTGGTTCATCAGAGATAAGAGTCTCATGGACTTTGCTGCCCAGGCTGGCTTCGAACCTCCATCTTCAGATCTCAGCCTCCTGAGTAGCTGGGATGGCAGGCGTGAGCTCTGGGAGCCTGGCTCTTTTCAGCTTTTTAACTATGTAGTTGAAGAGTCTCACGGGTGTCTGCCCAGGCTGGCTTTGAACCTCGATCCTGGGATCTCCGGCTTCCCGGGGTGGCGGACAAGGCTGTGGAGGACATTGACACATATTCGAATTGTGGGTCATCGTTGTGGAGTGCGCTGGTAGCTGATGTTGGAGCAGGGCGCCGTCAGCGGGGCCCCTCCCTTAGTTCCGGCCTTCCTGCAAACCACACCTCTGACCGCAGGCATTTACAGATAAAAAAAAAAAGTCCAAAAAAGCTTTCAAGAGCCAGGCTTCTGCACGCAGCCGCTTAGTCTCCCAACGTGATGGCAGAGTGCCCGCTGGGAAACAGCTGACTTAGGTGTGTTTAGCCTCAGAAATCATCAAGGCCCAGGACCAGTGGCTCACGCCTGTCATCCCAGCCAAGCCACTCAGGAGGCTGAGATCTGAGGATCGAGGTTCAAAGCCAGCTCACACATGAAATTGGATGAGACTCTTAGTGCTAGTTAACCAGTTTAAAAAAAAAAAGTCAAAAGTAGAGCCGTGGCTCCCTAGCCTTGAGAGAAAAGAGTTAAGCAAGGTTCTGAGTTCAAATCTTGGTACCAGCACAAGAGAAAAAAAAAGAAGCAGCTAAATGCCTTGTACTGGGACATCTAAGAACTGGCCAGGCCCCGCTCAACACAGGCGCAAAGGGAAGAAAGAATAACTTACTTGAGAGCCGTCCCCATGAGCAGAGGCTATGTTCAGGGCATCCTGCTGACACTGCACTACCTAGGAACTTGTTTGATCATTTTGCTGGTCCAGGACCTGGGCGCTGTCCCTGAGCTTCTATTGCTCAAGGCTGGCGCTCTACCGCTTTGAGTCACAGCGCCACTTCTGACTTTTTCTGAGTAGTTAATTGGAGATCAGAGTCTCCTGGCCTCTTCTACCCAGGCTGGCTTTGAACCAGGATCCTCAGATCTCAATGTCCTGAGTAGCTGGGATGACAAACATAGAGCCACCAGCCACCAGCCTTTTCTTTTTTCTTTTTTGTTTGTTTTTATTGTGCCGGTCCTGGGGCTTGAACTCGGGCCCTGGGCATGGTCCCTGAGCTTCGGTGTTCAGTGCCCTGTACTCTTAACACTTGAGCCCCAGCTCCACTTCCAGCTTTTTTTGGTGATTTTACTTGGAGATAAGAATCTTCAGGATTATTCTGCCCTGAGTAGCCTCAAATCATGATCCTCAGATCTCAGCCTCGTACATAGCTAGGATGCTGGGCATGAGCCACCAGTGCCAGCTGGTCAGGACAGGAGTTTTGAACTTGCCTGTTTCTCCCTCCCTCCCTCCCTCCCTCTCTCCCTTCTCCTCTCCTCCCTTCCCTCCTCCCCCACCACCCTTCTCTGTCTCCACTTCCACAGATGCTGTCACAAACGACGACATGAACAGCTATATCAGTCAGTACTACAACGGCCCCAGCAGTGGTAAGTCCCAGGTGGGGGCTGTTGCGGGCGAACCAGGACTCAAAGGCCACCGCAGCCACCCTGACATCCAAGGATAAGCACCGTCGGCCAGGCCTTGCCTGACTGGCGCCTGCAGACCACAGCCACAGGACACAGAGCAGAAGTTGGCTCAGAGCTGGTGCTGAGGTGCCCCAGGGCTGAGCTGGCGGGGACCCGGTGGGGTGCTCTGCCGTTACCCATTAATGAGAGCTGTGCGTAGACCCTGACATGGAACAGGGCGTGTCACCCAGAATGTGTGTGACATCTCTCCCTAACCCGAGCGCCTCTTAGGTAAGCTGGGGAAGGGGGCACTCACTGAACCCCTGCAGACAGAGGCACGGACCCTGGAGAAGGCCAGCGCTTCATGATTGGTTTGTTGTGCCAATACTAGGGCTTGAACTCTGGACCTCTCTCTACCTCACGCTTGGCTTTTAACACTCCAGACTAGCCTTCTACCACTTAAGCCACAGCTCTACTGCAGGCTTATTGCTGGTTCATTGGAGATAAGAGTCTCGTGGACTTTCCTGCCCAGGCAGGCCTCAAACTCCGATCCTCAGATCTCAGCCTCCTGAGTAGGATTACGCCGTGAGCCACCCTCACCCAGCTATCTCCAGCTTTTTGTTATGTAATTGGAGATAAGAGTGGCACATATTTGCCTGCCCAGGCTGGCTTTGAACCTCGATCCTCAGGTCTCAGCCTCCTGAGTAGCTGGAATGACAGGCGTGAGCCACCGTACCTGGCAAGCCACTTGCCCTTACTTTAGTGGGAGACAGCCGTTTTAGAGACTGTCTTGTCCTTCAGGGCTTGTTTCTCTGCAACCCAGACCCAGAGGCTAAATTCCACAGGAAAGAGAAAATCTTACTTGGGGCCATGCGTCATTAATTTGGGTCCCCCCCCCCTTTAGTCTGCTAAGGCTCCGTCTGTCTGCTTGCTCTGAGCAACACTCAGTCCACTGGATTCACAGACCCCTCCCTCTGCCCGAATCTCCCTGTCCACGTTGCCAGTCCACAACTTTGGAGGGACAAACATCCTACGCAAATGCACCCGCTGTTACCCATCCCTTAAGGGGGGCATAATTAACCTTCAAAGCCCAGCTCGGGTAGCCCCAGCCCCCACAGCCCCACTAAAAACAAGTCAGGCCTCCACAGACAGGGACCGGGTCCCTGGTCCCAGCTGCCTGTGTTTTCTGAGTCCGGATAGGCCCAGGGTCCTAAATGTTGCTTTTCAGTGGCTTAAAGTAATACCGATCCATTGCGGGTGGTTTGGGATCCCGGCCCCAGATTGGCTACACTGAGGGTCCAGCAGCTAGCAGCCGCCCACTGGAACACACCCTCGGCCTGGACAAAGCACAGACTAGGGCATAAAGCCTCTGTCACCAGAAACATGAGCCACCAAATAGTGTTCAATGTCCACACCTTAGATCAGAAGTTGGGCACTGGTAGCTCACACCTGTCATCCCAGCTACTCAAGAGGCTGAGATCTGAGGATCGCGGTTCAAAGCCAGCCCGGGCAGGAAAGTCCCAGAGACTCCTATCTCCACTTAACCACCAAAAAGCTGGAAGTGGAGCTGTCGTTCCAGTGGTGTAGTGTTAGCCTTGAGCAAAAAAGCTCAGGGACAGTGCTGAGGGCCTGAGTCCAGCCCCAGAACACTCATATACTCTCTCTCTCTCTCTCTCTCTCTCTCACACACACACACACACGGAGCACAGAGATCTCCCTTGGCTCCAGGATGGGTAGTGAACCACAACTTGCCCCTGTCTGTAGCACATGCCTGTAGTCCAGGCCTGCTGTCCACCTCGGCCCACATGTGACCACAGGGTCCCCCTTTCTTGCAGACAGCGGGGTTCCAGAGCCAGCAGCGTGTGTGCTCACCACGGCCGCCATCGACGTCCACCAGCCAAACATCTCTTCAGACCTCTTCTCGGTGGACGTGCCCCTGAAGCCGGGTGACCACGGTACCTGCGCCAGCATCATCTCGGAGAGCAGTGTCCCCTCATCCCATAGCTCTGTCCCCTGGGCCCAAAGCGACAGCAGCCAGCCCCGCGGCTCCTCCACGGACTGCAGCACCGGGAAGGAAGAGCTGCTGTCGGAGCTGGGCCCGTGTCCCCAGACGCGGCCGCCGCCCTCCCGCCAGATGGCTGAGGCCACAGTCCAGGACCTGCTGTCCACCCTGACCAGGGACCTCTGCCCAGCCCAGAGGCCCTCGGACCCAGCCCCAGCTGCCCGGCCCAGCCCCGAGCTGGCCCAGCGAGTGAGTCTGTACAACCAGAAGAACCAAGATGACAAGCTGGCTGCCCACCCGCTCCCGCCGGCCATCCACCTGCTGCCCACTGCGCCTGCGCTGGAGGACAAGCTCAGAGCGCTGGAATGCACAGAGCCAAAGCTCAGGATCCTGGAGGGCTAGAGCCGGGGGTGGGGGGGAGCTCCAGGGGCGGGACAAGGGGAGACAAGCTGTCTCCAAGCTCTCTGGGGACCCCGGAGGCTTCCCCGAGGGCCACGGGTGGGGCCCCCGATTCCGCCTGGCCTTCCTCAGGGTGCTGCCAGCCTCCGGGGGAGGCTGGCCTCCTCTTCTCGTCCCATTCAGGGGAAAGGGGGGTGGTGCTCACGGCTGGATGGTGGTTTTCTTTTTTGGGGGGGTGTTTTTTTTGGGGGGGGGTTGGGTGGTTTGTGTTTGTGTTTTCGTTTTTAACGTTTTTATAAACACCAGCCTGGGGCCCCGCTTCAGCAGGGTCGAGGATGGAAGGCCAGCCCGGGCTCTTCTGTTGCCTTCACGCCTGAGGGCACCCGGGACCCCGGGGCCCAGCACTCACTGTGAGTTGGGGGCTTCCCCAGCCCCACCCCCAACCACTCCTCTCCCCCCCCTCCACCCCCCGTCCTGGTGGGCTCACCCCGTCTGCCACCCACACCCCCCGCGCCTGTCCTCACTCTGGTCATTTCAGCATGAGGCTTCTCAAAACCAAGCTGGTTTTCACATCACGTGACACGGGGGGGGGGGGGGGGGGGGGAGAGACCTGGGGGAAAAACAGCCATTTTCCCACCTCGGCTTTCATAATAAAATCAGCCACACTGAAACGTCCATCGGCCCAGGTTTTCCTTTGGTTGGCAGCCTGGGCAAAGAGGGGGAACCTTGTCACCTGCCAAGGAAGGACTGGTTATTTCAGGAGACAGTGGTCAACACAGGCCGGGCGCTGGTGTCACGCCTGTCACCCCAGCTCCTCAGGAGGCCGAGATCGGAGGATCGCAGTTTGGAGCCAGCCCTGGTAGACAAACCTGAGAGACTATTAGCTCCAATTAACCAGCAAAAAGCCAGAACTGGAGGTGTGGCTCAAATGGTAAGGCACTAGCCTTAAGAGAAAAAGAAAAAGGCAAGAAGGCAAGCCCATGGGCTGGGAAGGTGGCTTACTGACAGAGTGCTGGCCTAGCACGCATGAAGCCCTGGGTTCCATTCCTCAGCACCACATACACAGAAAAAGCCAGAAGTTCCGCTGTGGCTCAAGTGGTAGAGCGCTAGCCTTGAGCACAGGGAGGCTCAGGGACAGCGCCCAACATGAGTTCAAGCCTCAAGATTGGCAAAAAAAAAAAAAAAAAGCAAGGCCTTTAGTCCAAACCTAATACCAGCACCACATTCAGACATACTTTTTTTTTTTTTGGTCAGCTTACGTGCTGTCCCTCAGCTCTTCAGCTCAAGGCGAGCACTCTACCACTTGAGCCACAGCGCCACTTCTGGTTTTCTGTGGTTTATTGGAGATAAGAGTCTCACGGACTTTCCTGCCCAGGCTGGCTTTGAACCACGATCCTCAGATCTCAGCCTCCTGGGTAGCTAGGATGACAGGCGTGAGCTACCAACCCCTGGCTCATACATATTATATATGTGTGTGTATGTATGTATGTGTATATATATGGTTTTCAATATAATATATAAATATATATCATGTAAAAAATTTTGTCAGTTGTGGGGCTTGAACTCTGGTCCTGAGCACTGTCCCTCAGCTCTTCTGCTCAAGGCAAGTGCTCTACCACTTGAGCCATAGCACCACTTCTGGTTTTGTGATAAGAGTCTCACTGACTTTCCTGCCCAGGCTGGCTTTGAATCATGATCCTCAGATCTCAGCCTCCTGAGTAGCTAGGATGACAGGCGTGAGCCACCGGCGCCTGGCTATGTCATGTAAATATTAACCAATGCATGGCCCAAGTGGTAGAGCACCCAAGCATGAGGTCTTAAGTTCAGTCCCAGTACCATGCATGCGTGCGTGCGCATGCTCACACATACCAAGGTAGAAAGCCACAAGCATTCTGCTTTACAAAAGCAGTTGCTTCAGAACGGATCCTGGAGCAGGCAGCCACCCACGATCTCCAAGACAGAGCAGAGTAGGAGCTGACCCATCAGAAGCAGGCAGTGTGGGGGCGAGGGGTGGGATGGGAGGGGGGCTGGGGGTGTGGCTGCTGGGGCCCAGGGCTACGCTGCTGGTATTGGGCATAGCAGCGTCCAGGGGCAAGGGGGCGGGGCGTGAGGCCAGGCCTCCATCAGGAGCCGGGCCTGTAGGCCCAGTGGGCAGAAGATGGAGGAGAGAGCTTTGGTTTTGATGGCTCCCCGGAGCGCCACAGCCTGCAGTTCTGGCTGGCAGGCAGCTGGAGTTGGGTAGAGATGGAGCCAAGCCCTCCTGGGAGATTTGTTATTCTGGGAAAAACAGCTCCCTGCCTGTCACCCCCTATCCAAAGAGCCCACTTTAGGGGCTCAGAAGAGCCATCGGGGCTGCATCCAAAGGGAGGGCCTGGAGCCCAGGCTGTGCTGCCGGGGCCCCACATGGTCACAGGTTTACACACGGTGCTAGCCGGGCGCTGTTGCTCACGCCTGTCATCCTAGCTACTCAGGAGGCTGAGATCTGAGGATCCTGGTTCAAAGCCAGCCCAGGTAGGGAAGTCCAGGAGACTTTTATCTCCAATGAACCACCAGAAGAACCAGAAGTAGCGCTGTGGCTCAAGTGGCAGAGCGCTCACCTTGAGCAAAAGAGCACAAGGACAGCGTCCAAGCTGAGTTCAAGCCCCACAACCAAACAAAACACAAGTGGGTGCCCAGGCTGGACCCAGGACGAGGTCTACACATCGTGGAGAACGTTCTAGCTTGAACCTGTGTGTGTGTGTGTGTGTGTGTGTGTTAGTCCTGGTGCTTGAACTCTGGGCCTCTTGCTCTCGGTTGGCTTGTTTTGCTCAAGGCTAGTGCTCTACCATTTGAAACACACCCCTACTAAAGGCTTTTTGCTTAACTGGAGGTAAGAGTCTCTCACACGTATCTGCCCAGGCTGGCTTCAAACTGTGATCCTTAGATCTCAGCCTCCTGAGTAGCTAGGATTCTGCATCAGCCACCAGCGCCCACTTCAGACCTGGGTTTTGAGCAAACTGCTCCCTCCCTGCCCTCCTGCCCGCCCCCCACCTCCCGGGACTGGTGGCTGTGCTTTTCCCAGGGTGCACCTGGCTGGTCAGGCTTGCCCCCCCCCCCAGCACAGGAGCAGCAGCTCCCTCCCTCCCGGCCCCGCCCACCCGGGGTTGCTGGGGTAACTAATGACATAATGCCTGGGAGAAGGTTTCAGGAGAGACGCAAAGCGCAGGCAGCCTTGTTAATAATAGATGCGGGTGCGTTCCTGCCAGCGCCAACGCAGCACTTACGGGGCGCGTACCCAGGAGATGCATAGCTCTTTCCTTTGTTGCCACTGAGGGTTGGGGTGGGGCTGGGGGGGCCCGGTGTGTGTGTGGGGGGGAATCCTGGCCCTCATGGGCGGCTCTGAGCCCGTCTGGCTGGCACCCATCTGCGCCTCTCTGAATGACACTTCTCACCCCAATGCCACAGGACACAGGGCCCAGACCAGAGTCCACTACCACCTTCCTCTCCCTTGGCTTATACCTGCCATCCTAGCCGGAGAGGAGGTTGAGGTCAGGAGGATTGTCCTTTGAGGCTGGTTGGGGAAAAAAAAAAGTTTTCAAGACTCCATCTCAAGCAGTAACAAGCTGGGTGTGAGGCAGGTACCCATGGCTCACGCCTGTCATCCTAGTTACTCAGGAGGCTGAGATCCGAGGATTGTGGCTCAAAGCCATGGACAGAAGAGTCCGTGAGACTCTTATCTCTCACTAGCTAGCAAACAGCTAAAAGTCAAGTGGTAGAGCACCGATTTTGAGCCAAAAAGCCAAAAGAGAGCTTGAGGCCCTGAGTTTAAGCCCCAGTACCTGCAAAAACAAAAACGCTAGGCATGAGAGCACACCTGTGATCCTTCTGATTCTAGAAGAAAAAAGAGGAAATCAGTCCAAGCCAGCCCAGGCATAAACACGACACCTATGCAGAAGATACGTAGATAAATACACATATACATGCATGCATGCATACATACATACATAAACACAGAAATGGAGGGACAAAGGGTGAACAAATGCAGTAGTGGTGCCCACTGGACACTATGTGGAAAATGAACAACTTGTGGGGGAAAGGAGGGGAAAGTGGGGAGTGAGGGGAGGGGGTAACATTGTCCAATGAGAAGTATGCTCTCTGACTTACGTAACTGTAACCCCTCTATCTAGCACCTTTATCATAGCAATAAAAAGAGGTACAGCCGGGCGCCGATGGCTCACACCTGTAATCCTAGCTACCTAGGAGGCTGAGACCTGAGAGGTTCAAAGCCAGCCCGGGCAGGAAAGTCCATGAGACTCATCTACAATTAACAACCAGAATTAACTGGAAGTGGCGCTGTGGCTCAAGTGGTAGAGCACTAGCCTTGAGCTGAAGAGCTGAGGGACAGTGCCCAGCACAGAGTTCAAGCACCAAGACGGGGGGGGGGGGGAAGGGGGTAACATAGGTAGGTAGGTAGATATATAGCAAAAGAGCTTGCTTAAGAGGTAGAGCAAGTACAAGGTAGGCCCTGGGTTGAAATCTTAGTACTACTAAAAATAAAATGTTTCAAAAATGACTTAAAAACTCTATTTTTCTTCCATATCAACAGACATTCTATTGCTTGTAAGTTTGGCATTGTCTCCTGGTGAATAGTTAATTATTCAAAGAAAATGAA
Source organism: Dipodomys ordii (assembly GCF_000151885.1). Lineage (NCBI taxonomy): Eukaryota > Metazoa > Chordata > Mammalia > Rodentia > Heteromyidae > Dipodomys > Dipodomys ordii. The sequence goes on along the minus strand of NW_012267231.1, from coordinate 17,317,849 downwards.
TAGAACAGTTGCTGCTAATTTATTGCAAGCTACCAGAGAGACAGTACTGACATAATCTTAAGCAGAAGCCGGGGTCCGGGTGCGCAGCATGGACGAGGCGGAGCCTCCCCATCCAGAGACTAACCAGGAAACCAACAGCCCTGCCACGCGTCCGCCATGAAGCCGGCGGTGAGAGGCCGCTTCCTTCCGGCCTGAGATTCACAAGACGCCTTGCACCACGCACTTCAGGACGCTCGTCAGCATCCATTAGGCATCCTAAGGGGAAACACTTTCTAGAAGGGGTGTGGGGTCCTAGAATGGTCTGTGCTCACTCTGTGAAGACTCAGCATGGAGAATTCCAGGCCACGAGAGAACTGGGGAAACAGAGACCAGCACTGGCTTTGTATCCCCCTACCTCCCTCCCTTCTTTCCTTCCCTGCCCCCCTTCATGTTTTCTTTTTGTTGTTGGTACTGAGGCTTGAACCCAGGCCCTGGTGCGCTCTCTTAGCTTCTACTCAAGGCTGGTGCTCTTACCACTTGAGCCACATCTCTACTTCTAGCCTTTAGGTAGTTTGCTGGAGATAAGACCTGGGCTGGCTTTGAACCGTGACCCTCAGATCTCAGCCTCCTGTGGCCAGGATGACAGGCGCGAGCCACCAGTGTCCAGAAGGAAATGCTTCATGATTAGCTGAGACTCTGCCGTGTGCTCCAGGTCTCCTCCTTGCGCTGTGAGCTGGGGTGAATCCCGAGCCGCTGTCTCCCTCACTGTGGGGATGAGGGCTGGGAACGCGCTGTGGGCTTCCACAGAGGCTCCGGGGCCCAGGACTTTGTGCCACAGCGGCCGGACATCACCCGCTGGCTTCTACAGGCTTGTCAGCCAGACCTCCGCTCACGCGCTCCATCTGTTAAGTCCGTCTGTCTCTCCAGCCCACTTTACACTGACCACAGCAGCCCGCTGGACAGAGGCAGGTGAAATGTAGCCAGCCTGAACCCCCTTTCCAAGGAGGGCCTCTGCCTCACAGTTGGGGGCCCCAGGTCCCCAGCCAGTGCACACACAGTGGGGGTTCCCAGGCTATCCCAGGAGAGAGCCCTGCACAGCAGCAGATCCACACAGCCGGGGCTCCCAGGCTATCCCAGGAGAGAGAGCCCTGCACAGCAGCCGATCCACACAGCCAGGGTTCCCAGGCTATCCCAGGAGGGAGAGCCCCGCACAGCAGCCGATCCACACAGCCAGGGTTCCCAGGC
>NW_012267231.1:17301048-17313935 GCF_000151885.1 Dipodomys ordii | reverse complement strand
GCACTGTCCAAGAACCGAACCACAGCCTTCTTGTGGAACTGCCACTGCTCCGTACGACCCCATCATCATCATCATCATCATGCAAATAGTAATAATGCTGTGCACAGAACCCCCCACCCAGCTTCCGCAGCTGGCTGGCCTTTCCTCCTCGGGTTCATGAGACCCTCACACGACCCCATCTGGGGAAAAGAAAAATGCAAACTTGGGTTCCCCGAGTGTCCACTGGCCTGGGCATACTGGCAGCTACAAGCTCCTGTTTTTTGGTATGTGTGCGCGTGCACGTGCGCATGTGCACTAGGGCTTGAGCTCAGAGCCTGGCTGCTGTCCTTGAGTCTTTTTTGCTCACGGCAGGAGCTCTACCACTTGGGCCACAGCTTTACATCTAGCTTTTTGGTGATGAGAGGTAAGAGTCTCTGGGACATTGCTGCTCAGGCTGGCTTTGAACCTTGATCCTCAGATCTCAGGCTCCTGAGTAATTGGCTGGGATTACAAGCAGGAGCACCAGCCCCCAGCCCCGTTCTCTTTTCCAGATCTCAGGGGCAGCAGCCTGTGCTGTAAGACCGCGGCAGAGGAAGACCGTCTGCCGACAGAGCTATGAGGACGTCCCAGGGGCGTGGCGGCCTCCTCAGGGGCAGGCCTGACTCCCGCCACGAGGATTTCTGTGGGGGAGAGGCAGGAAGTGTGCTCGTGTTATAGGGGGGTGCAGAGGGTGAGAAGAAGAACTAATGGCTGGCCGTGCTCCAGGCTCAGGGTTCTGAGGGAGAAAAGATCAGCGGATCAGAGCAGCCACTTAGAGAACACAGATTCTGGTGGGGGAAAAACATCAGGTTGGGAGAATTCCACAGACAGCACGAGGCTGGAATGGTTTTAGTAACGAGGAGGGTGGGGAGCAGAGAGAGGAAAGCTGGAGAAAACCACAGCAGTGGGGTTCATTGGAGATAAGAGTCTCACGGACTTTCCTTGCCCAGGCTGGCTTTGAACTGCGATCCTCAGATCTCAGCCTCCTGAGTAGCTAGATGACAGGCGTGAGCCACTGGAGCCCGGCTAATTCACCACAGTTTTAAGAGCTGCTGCCCGACCAGCTCGCTGTAAGAGATGTAGATGACAGCAGCCAGCAAGCCTCACTTACCTTAAACAGATCTGCCACTATGCCATAATCTGCCACTTGGAAAATTGGAGCTTCTGGGTCTTTGTTAATAGCCACAATTGTCTGTGAAGCAGAAAGAAAGAGGTGGGCTTTTGTCAAGAAAACACAGCACAGAGGCTGGCTCTGTTTCAACTCCCCCCTCAGGACCTATCAATAGTCTGCAAATGTCTATCAAGGAGTGTCGGTGGCATACTTTTGTCCGCAATAAAGTGTCTGCCACTCCCCACTAGGCCCTCTGAGAATTCAAAACCATGAGGCTGGGTATTGTGGCTCAAGCCTGTAATCCTGGACCTTGGGAGGTGGCGACTGGGGATAGTACTTGGAGGTCACCCGAGACAGAGAGACGTTGTGAGACTCCATCTCCACTAATGGCTGAGTGCAGTGGTTCAGGCCCATCAGCCCAGCACCTCAGGGATAGGGGCTCGTGCTTTGGCCTGGGGCCAGCCCCGGGCACTTCCCATCTAGCTGGGGGCCCAGGTATGCACCACCACACCTAGCCTGTTGGCTGAAATGGATCTTGCTAACCTTTTGTGTGGGCTTGCCTCAAACTGACATCCTCTCAAACCTCTGCCTCCCATGTGGCAGGGGTTACAGACATAACCTTACTCAGCAGTTGAAGAAAATGTTAAGCAAGGTGCTAAGGATCATACCTGTAATCCTAGCTATTCAGGAGGCTGAGAACTAAAGGCAGGTTCAGCCCAGGCAGAAAGTCCATGGACCACACACACACAGACAGACACACACACACACACAGACACACACACTCTCACTCTCTCTCTCTCTCTCCAATATGTACAAAAAATCCATGCAGAAAATTCAAGCAGGAAACTATCTCTTACAAAAAATACCAAGCATTTCCATTACCTACTATAAAAATATTCTTAAATGTGAAAGGTTATGACCAATTATAAGCAGAATATGGGAGAAGGTTGGTATTCCTCAAAAATACCTGCAGTACCATCAACAGTAAGATAACATTACAGTGCTCACCCCAGTGTGGTATGGTTGTCATAAATAGCACATTATAACAAGTCAGCTCTCTGGAGGTGGTTAGATTTCTACCTGTTGGCGTACCTTAGGAAAACTACAGGTATTAATATACTACGTGCTTCCATACAGTCAGGCTTAAAGCACTAGGATTCGTATGTGCAGGTCCTTGAATGAGCGCCTCACAGGGCTGACAGAACATGCTAGAATGTCTGAGATCTGAGCTCAGACAACACAGAAACAATGTTTCAAATGAGTGTGGACCCCAGGCCCCAGGGGTAAGCACTGTACAGAGCAGGGTTGCACCGAGGAATTTCCCAGGAAGTACTCTTCTGGGGACCAGTAGCCAGCGTCACAGCACCAAGCAGAGATTTATTTAATTAATGACAGCTAATGATTCTCCCGAGCCACCTGGGGAGACAGCGGACAATTTAATCATCTGAAAGCTTCCCTGTCTTCTTATAAAGAGTTATTTTAGAACCAGGCACCCTAACTGTGAGCAAGGAACAAACAGGGTATTATAAAATTAAAAAAAAAAAAAAAAAAAAAAAAAGGCCCAGGCGCCAGTGGCTCACGCCGGTAATCCTAGCTACTCAGGAGGCTGAGAGCTGAGGATTACGGGTCAAAGTCAGCCACCACAAAACCAGAAGTGGCGCTGTAGCTCAAGTGGTAGAGCACTAGCTTTGAGCTGAAGAGCTGAGGGACAGCATTCAGGCCCAGAGTTCAGGCCCTAGGACCGACAAAAAAAAAAGATGTGGTTGGGTAGGGGTGGCTCACGCCTGTAATCCTAGCTACTCAGGAGGCTGAGATCTGAGGAAAAGTTCAAAGCCAGCCCAGGCAGGAAAGTCTGTGAGACTCTTATCTCCAATAAACCATGAGAAAACCAGAAGTGGTGCTGTGGCTAGTGGTAGAGCGCTAGCCTTGAGCTGAAGAGCTGAGGGACAGTGTTCAGGCCCAGAGTTCAAGCCCCACGACCAAAAAAAAAAAAAAAAAGATAGATGCGGGCTGGTTAGTTTTCGAGATTATAGCATTCCTAAAAAAAGAGAATCATAAAAGCCAGCGCACCAGTGGCTCACACCTGTAATCCTAGCTTCTCAGGAGGCTGAGATCTGAGGATCATGGTTCAAACAAACTCAGCCAGAACAAGAAAAATCTGTGTGAGTTTCATCTCCAATTAAGCATCAAAAAGCCAGAAATGGAAGTGTGGCTCAAGTGGTAGAGCACTAGCCCCGAGCAAAAACAACTAAACAAGATCATGAGGCCCTGAGTTCAAGCCCTAGTTAGTCACACACAAAAAAAACATATGAGCTGGGCATCGGTGGCTCATGCCTGTAATATTAGCTATTCAAGGGGCTGAGATCTGAGGTTCAAGGCCAGCCCGGGCAGGAAAGGCCATGAGATTCATCTCCAATAAACTACTCAGAAAAAAACTGGAAGTAGCTCAAAGTGTTAGAGTGCTAGCCTTGAACAAAAGAGCTCAAGGACAGTGCCTGGACCCCAAGCCCCAACACTAACAAACACAATTGTTTGTACTCAAGAGCTCCTCATAAATTCAAGCTCTTGGGGCTGGGAAGGTGGCTCAGTGGTAGAGCGTTTGCCTTGCATGCCTGAGGCCCTGGGCTCGATTCCTCAGCACCACATAAGCAAAAAGAAAAAAGCCAGAAGTTGCGCTGTGGCTCAAGTGGTAGAGCACTCGCCTTGAGCTGAAGAGCTGAGGGACAGCGCCCAGGCCCAGAGCTCAGGCCCCATGACCGGCAAAAAAATAAATAAATTCAAGCTCTTCTTCCTAAAGCATTTAAAAATGGTTATATGATTATGCACAGTTCATCCTAGCCACTCATCTGATCAGACCTCGCACCTGTCCTTGAGAGCATGATGGTCAGTGGTGCGCAGGGGCAGGGACGCAGAGATGAGAGTCACTGCGGGACCCCAGGTCAGCACCCAAGAGCACACTGAATAAGTATGGATCTGTGGCCTGGGTGGAGGCCACCTGGCTGACTCTGTCCTGTCAACCCCCAGCCCCACCCCCCACCCCCCATTCACCACCCTCATTCAGTCCACCATCTCCACCTCATTGCGCCTGAGTGCTGCGCATGAGCTTTTTCACTCAAGGCGAGCGCTCTACCACTTGACCACAGCTCCACTTCAGGTTTTCTCATGGTTCATTGGAGATAAGAGTCTCAAGGACTTTCCTGCCTGGGCTGGCTTTGAACTGTGATCCTCAGATCTCAGCCTCCTGAGTAGCCAGGATGACAGGCGCTGAGCCACCAGCACCGGCTTCCAGCTCTGTTCTTTTCTTCATCAATGCGTCCATCACCGCCGCCCCTGGCGCTGCTGACAGCTCTGTAGAGGCCCGCGCCCGACAGTGACGTCTGACTGCTTCTACCAACGCTGCAGCCACAGGGGCAGCGTGCGCATTTCTTCGAGTTAGACATCAAGCCTGTTAAAAGTTTTATTACCTCTGACAGCACGCTTCCGTGTGAATGGACACGCACAGGGGTGTCAGAGGCAACTCTGACTTGTGAAAGGGAAGTTCATTATTCAAGCCCTGTGTTGGTGCGCATGAATTCACGTGCCCTTGGATTCTGAGACACATGTTCGCGCAGGATTCCACGCGGTGCTCCGAGTGGGAGCGGAGGGCCAGCGCTCTCCACTCAGGTCCTCCCCATCACTGGCGTGTTATGACGGCCTAAGAGACCTGCACACGTTAGTGACATGTATCGGCAGACGGCGAGGGGACCAGAGGGAAGCAAAGACAGACAATCAGGGAAGGAGTGCCTCCCCCCAAGGTTTTTTTGGTGCCAGTCCTGGGGCTTGAACTCAGGACCTGGGTGTTATCCCTCAGCCTTTTCACCAACAGCTGGAGCTCTAGCACTTAAGCCACAGCTCCACTTCCAGCTTTTTGCTGGTTAGAGATAAAGAGTCCCATGGACTTTCCTGCTCCGATGGCTTTGAACTGCGATCCTCTGATTCTCAGCCTCCTGAGCAGCTGGGATTACAGGTGTAAGCACTGGTGCTTGGCTCACCACACTGTTAACGCCTCACCTTTCCTATTCATGGGCTGTCAGAGCTAACGGGGGCCATGGTGGGCACCATGCCCCATCTGAACCTGCAGACCAAGAGAGTGAGCTTTGAGCTCCGGACTGGCCTGCCCTGCAAGCCGGTGACAGAGCCCCGTCCCTGCTCCCGTCTCCAGCCAGGGACCAACAGCTCTGTTTCCTCCAGCTCCCACTGAAGCAAAACCTGAATCTTACAAGTGAAAACTTTCCCTTTTAGCGCCATTTGTTCCGTGAGCAATTACCTTGCTGTCTTTCATTCCAGCCAAATGTTGGATGGCTCCAGAAATCCCAACAGCAATATAAAGTTCCTGGAACAAGAGACCACATGATTAATGCGTATTTATATTCTGGAATACATTCCCAAGCGTTGGCTCTTCGCAGCTGTTCAATGAAGCGGACGCGGCGTGTGCGGCTTCCGTCACGCCTGCCTTTGTCACACAGCTCTTTCTCCAGAGAATTCCCACGGTTGTGGGATGAAATAATCCACACGTGGACAGACAGCGGCTGGACGCTGTGTCCAAACGTGGCTCTAAGGATTCTAGAGCAACTGCCCCAGTCTCTCGGTCCACCTCTCCATGGCCTGTGGCGCCCTGCCATACAGATCCACGGCGCCCTGGCTCACAGCCCAGCCATACCGACTCGTGGTTATGAACGCAGTCTAACACATCTAAACACACATACCAGCCAGGCCAAATAGTTAGGTATGTTTATTGAACTTTTTAATTACAAGAATATAAATGTAGTGCCACACACTCCGAAAACTTTTTCCTTGAAAACAGATGGACCTGGAATAACCATGCGAAGTGAAGTATACCAAGTTCAGAGAGACAAGCGACGCATGCTCTCTTCTCATAAGGGGAAGCTAGATCCAACACAGAACTGGACGTGGGCATCTATCCAGCACTTTGGGTACCGCCCCCCCACACACACACAGAGGGAAGGAGGAGACCCTGAGGGGAGGAATCCAAAGGTGGAACGTCTCCAAAACTCGAGGAAATAGAAAAATGGGTTTTTACTGTTATGGGTGGTGGTGGTATTTGTTTTGCTTTGGGTTTTTGTTTTTGACAGTCTTGGGGTTTGAACTCTAGGCAGGGGCACTGTCCTTGAGCTTCTTTTGCTCATGGCTAGCACTCTACCACTTGAGCCATAGTGCCACTTCTGGCTTTTTTGAGTTTATTGGAGATAGGAGTCTCAAGGACTACTTTACTGCCTAGGCTGGCTTCAAACCCCAATCCTCAGATCTCAGCCTCCAGAGTAGCTAGGATTACAGGCATGAGCCACTGGCACCTGGTGAGTTTTTTTTTCCCCCTTTGGTGGAGGGGGAGTAAGGGGTACAGAAAGAGAGGAGGAAGGGTGAACGAATGCAATCATGCTATTCAGAAGACACTCTGGAAAATACGTATGTAACTTGTGGGTAGGGATGGGAGGGGGAAACTGGGTTGCAGAAAGCAAAGAAGGAAGGGGTGACATTGTCCAAAAAAGAAATGTACTCATTGCCTGCCTTATGAAATGGTAACCACTTTGTACAATACCTTAACAAGAAAATTATATTTGAAAATTTTCCCCGGGTAAAAAATAACAAACCTAGCCAGGCGCTGGTGGCTCCCGTCTGTAATCCTAGCTACTCAGGAGGCTGAGATCTTAGGGTCACAGTTTGAAGCCAGCCCGGACAGGGAAATCCATGATACTCTTATCTCCAATAGCCACCAAAAAGCCAGAACTGGAGTTGTGGCTCAAATGGTACAGTGCCAGCCTTTAGGAGAAAAAAGAAAATCGATGGGACAGTGCCCACACCCTGAGTTCAAAACCCCAAATAATAAAATTCCAAAATGCCTATGTTTGAAAACTTAAAACTCTCTGCTGTCATGAAGAAGTGATTTAATAAGATCTTCATTAAAAGAGCTTAGATGTTCCACTCTGCCTACAAGGTATAATTAAAGCTTCAGTGGAAACGGTTTCCCACACATAAAGTGAAGTGGCATGTCGTAGCCTGGTAGGAGGCGTGGCTGCGTGCACACACTGGTTCTGTCACACCAAATCTTTTGATAAGGACAAGGAGAAAGCACTTGGGGGGGGGGGGCTCACGGTCTCACCGCCGGCCACTTCGACACCAATGGCAGCTGTCAGGCGGCTCTTGCTTGCTTTCTGCCGGCTGAGACGATCTAATTTACCAAGTGCACAGCCAGCACAGAGCATTTCAACGAGCAAGCAGGCTGAAGATCTGAGGAGCAAAGTTCAAAGCCAGCCCGGGCAAGAAAGTCCATGACACTCTGATCTCCAAAAAGCTGCACATGAAGCTGTGGATCAAGTGAATGAAGGCTATGCTTGAGTGGAAAAGCTGAGATGGTCCTCAGTGCTGAGATTATAAACCAACAGAGGTACTCGGCGCGCAGGCCACCGCTCTGTCATGTGGGAATGTAGCAAGTGACTCAGCCATGGGAGCCGGCCACACCATGCAGCGCGGGCTCGTTTCTGATTCTGCTGGCGCTATCTAGGTTTCTCGGGCCATGGGAAGTCACGGCGCCTATCTGGTTGCTCCTTTGCTTACTTGAACATAAGGAAGGGGGGTGTGGCTGAAGAGCCGGGGCCTGAGTGTGGGGAAGGTCTCCTGTATGCATGGCTCTAGGTTCAAAGCCAACCAGGCCATGACTCCACGGCGTGTGCCATGAGTCTGTGGGCTGTGACATGCCCCGCTGTCCTCACGCAGAGGCCCGGTCCCTGCGCTGTGGCCTCCCCAGGGACACAGAGAGAAAAACAAGCTTCTTTTCCATTTCAGATTCATAAGTAACTTTGGCTGATGATCTTAAAATCATTTCCCTTTCTTCTGACTAGCACTTCATTCATAAAGGGTCATTCATTAAGATATATCAAATATATATATTCAGGGGGCTGGGAAGGTGGCTCAGTGGTAAAGTGCTTGCCTGGCATGCATGAAGCCCTGGATTTGATTCCTCAGTACCACATACACAGAAAAAGCCACAAGTGGAGCTGTGGCTCAAGTGGTAGAGCACTAGCCTTGAGCAAAAGAAGCTCAGGGACAGTGCCCAGACCCTGAGTTCAAGCCCCAGGACCGGTAAAAAATTAAAATATATAATATATTCACTAAAGCACACAGGGTTGTTTTTGTCAGTTGTGGGCTTGAACTCTGGGCCTGAGCACTGTCCCTCAAGCTCTTCAGCTCAAGGCTAGCACTCTACCACTTGAGCCACAGTGCTACTTCCGATTTTCTGGTGGTTTATCGGAGGTAAGAGTCTCACAGACTTTCCTGCCCAGGCTGGCTTTGAACTGTGATCCTCAGATCTCAGCTTCCTGAGTAGCTGGGATGACAGGCGTGAGCATGGATGCCCACTTTGCCACCAGTGCCCTGACAAAGGGTTCTTATATAATGATTTTGAGAGCAAGTTATTTAGACCAAAAGAATCTAACAGAATGATTCTGAAAGCAAGTTATTTTGACAGACAGTCAGACACTGGGCCACTAACCACTCTTTCTGTACACTCTTCTAGACACTCCCAAAGCAAGCACTGGAAAGATCGATAGTCCTATAAATGAGTCTTTCTGACACACGTGTCTACATTAAAATTCAACAAGTCTTAAAAGCTCCATTTGCATCATGAAATGCTAAGAAAAATGTTGACTCACTCTGGCGGTAAGCATAAACATCATATAAATAAGTCTACTTTAAACTCTGCCCTCCAAATGAATTCCGCTGATGTGAAGCATGAACCTGGTAAGCAGAAAACAGATCTGAGCCACGGGCAGGTGCCCCAGGCCCAAGCATCAGCAGGGACCCCCCAAATGGGCAAAGAGCAGGGGCGTTTTCTGAGAAGCATAAAAGCACTGCAAGTCGGAAGCATGAGTTGGGAATGGGTAGCTTTCTTCTTCCTTTTAAAAACCATATACAGGCAATTAGACTAATATCGGAGAATGCCTCCTCAAGGCTCAGAACGCATCTCTGCATCTCAATAATGATAATTAGCATGTACCCAACTCTCCAGATGCTGATTTGCAGAGCATTTCAGATACAACACAGCCAGGCCGACCCTGCCCCAGGCGCCTTCCCTCCAAATCAGGAAAATGACTGGGAGAGAAAATAAGGGAAGCAGTTGGAGGGAGAATAGCAATTAAGGGTTCAGAGAATGAGGGATTAAAGAAAAGAGCAGACGCACAAAGAAGGGGGGTGCTGGAGCTGGTCTGGGTAGTTTTAGCAAGGCAGGAAATCCAGGGTGGATGGAGGAGGGAGAGAGGAGCAGGACTGGCAGCAGTGCTGTGGTCCCTCCATGTAAGCAAGAGGCAATCATGACCTGAAGAAAGAACAGCACCCACCTAAGCACTAACAAGCACTGTCAAAAGTTCTACCTTTGCAGGGTGCCGGTGGCTCACGCCTGTAATCCTAGTACTTAGGAGGCTGAGATCTGAGGATCACAGTTCAAAGCCAGCCCGATCAGGAAAGTCCATGAGACTCTAGTCTCCAATAAACCACTAGAAAGCCGGAAGTGGCGCTGTGGCTCAAGCGGTAGAGCGCTAGCCTTGAACTGAAGAGCACAGGGACAGTGCCCAGGCCCAGAGTTCAAGCCCCACAATCGACCAAAAAAGAAAAAAAAAAGGTTCTACCTTTGTCAGGTACCGCCCACCTGTAATCCTTGCTTCTCAGGAAGCTGAGAACTGAGGATCACAGTTCAAGCTGGCCTGGGTAGGAAAGTACAGGAGGTTCTTTTTTTTTTGCTAGTCATGAGGCTTGAACTCTGGGCCTGGGCGCTGTCCCTCAGCTCTTCAGCTCAAGATAAGTGCTCTACCATTTGACCTATAGCACCACTTTCCAGTTCACTGGAGGCAAGTCTCACAGATGTTCCTGCCTGAGCTGAGCTGGCTTCAAACCATGATCCTCAGATCTCAGCCTACTGAGCACCCAATGAGCACTCAGCCAATTTGGTTTTTTTTCTTTTTTTTTGGGGGGGGGGAGGGGAGTCAGTCATGGAGCCTGAACTCTGGGCCTGGGCGCTGTCCCTCAGCTCTTCAGCTCAAGGCTAGCACTCTACCACTTGAGCCACAGCGCCACTTCCGGCTTTTTTCTTTTTGCTTATGCGGTGCTGAGGAATTGAACCCATGGCCTCATGCGTGCAAGGCAGGCGCTCTACCACTGAGCCACCTTCCCAGCCCTCAATTCCTTCTTCCCACCACACATCCAGGATGGGGCCGTGGTCCTCAGGGGTCTCAGGACTTCTGTGTACACCCAACAACTCTGGAGAGCCACCATTCCTACACTGTTGGAGTATATTTCCATTACAGCAATCTTCCAGCAGAGGGCAGCACAGGACCTGGACGCCAGGTGTGGGGGGCTGTCTGGGGCACAGACACACTAATTATGCCAGTGCATCACAACAGGATACATGCCCTGGGTGGTGTTGGCTAGCTGATTTTACTGTGCCTGTTCCTAACAGATAGTGTTTAGATGATCACTGAGTTTATCATACAAACTCAACACATTCACTTCTTCCTGGAATTGGAATACATTTCTACCTAAGCAACTCAGGGGGCTGAGAGCCTGGAGGATTGTGGTTTGCAGACAGCCTGGGCAGAAAACTGCCAGACTCCATCTTCAATTAACCATCAAAAGGGTGGACTGGAGGTATGGCTCAAGTGGATAGAGCGCCAGCCTTAAGCAAGTGTGAGGAAACAACCAAGCCACCCAAGCCAAAGGAGAAGATAATGCCTTAGGTTCCACCCCAACAGTGGAAGTGGGGGAGGGAGGGAAGAAAGGAAGGAGAAAAGAAAAGGAAGGAAAACAGAATGAAGAGATTTAAACTTTTAACATTAGAAAGAAAACAAACTAGAGGCCAGGGTTTAAACTCAGAGCCTTGTACTTTGCTTAGCCAGTTACTCTACCACTTGAGCCAAACATTTACTCTGGCTTTTTGTTGGTTATTTTGGAGCTGGAGTCCTGAAGATTTTTCTGCCCAGGCTGGGCTTGAACCAAGTTCCTCCAGATCTCAATCTCTTGAGGAGCTAGGATTACAGGTGTGAGTCAATGTTGCCCAGCATTTACTTTTTGTTCACATGCAGTATGCATGTGAGCACTGTGGTTAAATCTGGAGCATTTAGAGCAGAAAAACCAAGTCAATATTGTTTCCCCTTTAAAAAAAAAATCAGGTTTTCCATTTCTTTTCTACCAACAGGTCCCCTTTCTAGACAAAGTTGAGAAAGAAACACAAAAAACTACATTTCTTCAAAGTATAATCTTTTAAACATAACATATATTAGTAGTTCTAATATATTAGTAGTTCTAAACCAGTGCTCAGAGAGTCGACGTTAAATGCTCAAGAATAGCCCTGTGCCACCTCTGACGGGGAAGGGTTTTCAAAGGAAAAAAGCTTCCTCAGTCTTCTCTTCTTTCCTCCAACAGCAAGTAACCATTAAGACAAGACACCCATGCACAGGACAGATGCCAGGCTAGCAGGGAAAAGAATTTATCATAGCAAATAATGAATGACTCTTTGAGTAGATTAACTGAACTACATTTTCTAATTACTGCGAGTCTCCTGTGCATTAATATTGCTATATTTCATCCTGCTGCACGTTTTAAAGGCCAAACTACTTCCTCTGTTTGCCAAATTGTGTTTAAGACTCTTCCTTTTTTGGAAGAGGCCCCAAAACTCTGAGCACAACTACCTATGGCTTGTTTCCCAAGCTGCACACTCCTGTACTGACACTGACGAGCCTGAACTCGGCACCAACAGAACATTTACTCACATTTTTGGCTTGTGGCTGAAATTATGTCCCAGTCATCCATCCATCTACTATTCATCCATCCATCCTCCACCCATCATATCCATCCATTCATCCATTTATCTAGCATCATCCATCTATCCATCCATCCATCAACAGGTCTACACTGAGATTCAAGGTAGCATGCCGCTCACCACAAGGGTCTATGATGAGCTTGAAGTCACACTGCACTCTACTGGACTATTCTACTTATCTACAATCAAACAGGAGATCATTTCTGTTGGAGAGCAGCAGGAGGCTGGCAGCGTTGCAGTGCTGGCTGAGGTGATGTACACGGGGTAAAAGGCAGCCTGCTTCTCCTTACATTTACTGAGGTATTTTTGAAAGATAAAAATTACACATATAGAATTTACACAATGATAATCTGATACATGTACATATCTCAGAGTGGTTGCCATGCTCACATTGATTAGCATATCTGTCACCTCACCAGCCACTTGTCTTTTGTTTTTGTGTGACTTAAACTCAGGTCCTGAGTGCTTAGCTTTTGGCTCAAGGTTAACATTACCACTTGAACCACACATCTAGTTCTGTTTATTTTGCTGATTAAATGGATATAGACGGGCTGGGAAGGTGGCTCAGTGGTAGAGCGCTAGCCTTGAGCTGAAGAGCTGAGGGGAAGTGCCCAGACCCAGAGTTCAAGCCTCACGACCGACCAGAAAAAAAGAGAAAGGATATAGAGTCTCACAGATGTGGCTTTGAACCTTGTCCTCAGACCTCAGCCTCCCAAGTAGCAAGGACCACAGGTATGAGACATCAGCACTTTATGACTGATTTTTTTTCATGTGATGATGATACTTAAGATTTGCTCTCTTAAAAAAAAAAAGCTTTATTCCCTTAGGGTGAGAGCATACCTTAGCTGTAGAACACTTGGTCTAGCACGTGTGTCTCTGCACTTAATCCAATTG
>NW_012267231.1:17289315-17290638 GCF_000151885.1 Dipodomys ordii | reverse complement strand
CTTCCAGCTTTTTTCTTTTTTGCTTATGTGGTGCTGAGGAATCGAACACAGGGCCTCAGGCATGCAAGGCAAGTGCTCTACCACTGAGCCACCTTCCCAGCCCCTCGGCAATACTCTTTAATAGGAATATAATTCACACAATTTCTACAGCTCAATGTCTCCACAGTATGACCCCCAAGTCCTAAGCTGGTGAGTCTCAAAATACAGCCTGGGTAACTCTAAGAGCCCCAGGATCTCAGGGGTTGTTTTTGTGTACGGTGGGGGGTGAGAGAGGGTGGGAGGGTGGAAGAGTTTGAACTCAGAGCCTAGGCCCTGTCCCCTGAGCTTTTGTGCTATGGGCTAGCACTCTACCACTTGAATCACGGCTCTACTTCCAGCTTTTTCGTGGTTCATTGGAGATAAGAGTCTCATAAACATGCCTGCCCAGGCTGGCTTTGAACCCCAATCCTCAGTTCTCAGCCTCCTGAGCAGCTGACAAGCATGAGCCACCAGTGTCAAGCTCTCAGGGGATTTAAACCATTTTCACAGCAACACTTAAGATGCTGTTTTTTTTCTCTGCCTCATCCCCCAAGAATCTAGCAGAACTTGTCAGTGGCTCCAGGACTTCTAAGAATCCGCCATCATCCAACAACAGAGAACACGCTTCTACTCCCATCATTCCTCTGAGTTCTGTAGATAGAGTCCTTTAGGAATATTCATGCATTTGCGCAGAGGTTGCCTTGTTTTTTCTCAGTATGATGTAGTAGTGTTTCTTCACATTTACAAGTGCTCTAAGTTCTATGTGTTCACTATTGCCCAATAAACCTGGCTTGAAATCCCACAGTTCAGGGCTAGAAATGTGGCTTAGTGGTAGAGTGCTTACCTAGCACGTGTAAAGCCCTGGACTCGATTCCTCAGTACCACACACATAAGAAAGCTGGAAGTGGCACTGTGGCTCAAGTGATACAGTGCTAGCCTTGAGCAAAAGAAACTGAGGGACAGTGACCAGGCCCAGAGTTTAAGCCCCAGGACTGGCATGCCTCATGCATATGAGGTAAACTCTCTACCACTGAGCCACCTTCCCAGCCCCAGAACTCACTTTTTCAACAAAGCTCATTCCTAGGTCTAAAGATGCTAAAGGAGAAGAGAACTTCTCTGTAGAAAAGAATGATCTCTGGGGCTGGGAAGGTGGCTCAGTGGTAGAGCGCTTACCTTGCATGCCTGAGGCCCTGGGATCGATTCCTCAGCAGAAAAAGCAAGGAGTAAGTAGCGCTGTGGCTCAAGTGGTACAACGCTAGCCTTGAGCTGAAGAGCTGAGGGACAGCGCCCAGGCCCAGAGTTCAG
>NW_012267231.1:17284844-17289265 GCF_000151885.1 Dipodomys ordii | reverse complement strand
TATATATATATATTTTTTTTTTGCTCTCTTAGCAAGAATTAACTGTATTATTAACTGTCCAGTATTATTAACTGTAGTCATGCTGGGTGCCAGTGAATCACACCTGTCATCCTAGCTACTCAGGAGGCTGAGATCTGAGGATCATGGTTTAAAGCCAGTCTCAGCAAGAAGGTATACGAGACTCTAATTCCAGTGCCCCACCAGAAAATAGAAGTGGCACTGTGGCTCAAAGTGGTAGAGCACTGGTCTTGAGCAAAAAAGCTCAGGGACAGTCCCCAGGCCCTGAGTTCAAGACCCACAACCAACCAAAAAAACTATAATCACCATTACCATTCTGTGTGCTGGAGCCCAGTTTGCTCATCTGGTTCACATCTTTGTTCCCTATGACCAACTTCTCCCAATTCCCCACCCACTCTACTCTCTTAAAAAACAGGAGGGGAAGGCGCGTGGTAGAAAGAGCACTAGGTTTTGAATTAGGGCCTGGCAAGCGCGCTACTTCTTGAACCACACCTCCAAACCTTTTTGTGTTTTGGTTTTATTCAGATAGGGTCTCCTGCTTTCACACAGGCCAGCCTCTGACCATGATCCCCCTTCCTCTATCCCCACAGGTAGCAAAGCACAGGTGTACACTACCATACCTAGCGAGAGGCAGGCTTCTTAGAACCTGAGTTCTTAGATTTCAAGTTTAGCGCTGTTTCTCCTATACTGTTTATGCTTCAGTGTAGTCTCAACACAGTAGTGAGGTCATCCAACTACTAAGCCTGCAGTAAATATATTTATCTTAGACAAAAGTCCCAGAGGCACAGCCAACTTAAATCTGTACAATTAGCTTTTATCTAACATTACAAGAAGCTTCAGTTTCTACCTTACCCGTGGGCTCCACATCCTAAGAAACACCATGATTGATGGCACCTTCGGGCCTTACTGTCCAACCAGGGGTTGTGTACCAGCAACAGGCTCCGATGCTGGCATGCATGCGCCCTGGGAGAGCAAGACTCCCAAGTCATATTCTGTCTTTGTTAGTGAGGATACTTGCTTGTTCTAACTTAGCAACCTGCACTCAAAACTAGCCGATACTTTGTTGTTGTTTTTGTTTTTGTTTTGGGTCCGGTCGGTCGTGGGGCCTGAACTCTGGGCCTGGGCGCTGTCCCTCAGCTCTTCAGCTCAAGGCTAGCGCTCTACCACTTGAACCACAGAGCCACTTCCGGCTTTTTTCTTTTTGCTTATGTGGTGCTGAGGAATCGAGCCCAGGGCCTCATGCATGCAAGACAAGCGCTCTACCACTGAGCCAACTTCCCAGCCCAGTCCGTGAGATGCTTATCTCCAATAAACCACCAGAAAAACGGAAGTGGCACTGTGGCTCAAGTGGTAGAGCACTAGCCTTGAGCTGAAGAGCTGAGGGAAAACACTCAGGCCCAGAATTCAAGCCCTACAACAAACCAAAAACAAAAAGATAAACAGATAGATAGATAGAACCTTAAGGCTGGTAGCTCACGCCTATAATGATAGCTACTCAGGAGAATGAGATCTGAGATTGAGGTTCTAAGCCAACCTGGGCAGAAAAGTCCATGAGACTCTTGTCTACATTAGAAAATTGGAAGCTGTGGCTCAAATGGATAGAGCACTAGCCTGTGCACAAAAGCTCAAGAACAGCACCCAGGCCTTGAGTTCAAGCCCTACGGTTGACAAAAATAAATAATAAAAATATATGTGTATATATATAAGCAATTAAGATACATAGTATAGCATTCAGTTACTTTGCAATCAAGTGATTTATATCTGCCTAATTAGTTCACAAACTCCACTCTGGGAGAATCCCTGAGATCCTGAGACGCCAAGTACAGTGCACACTTGGCCAAAGTAATCACAGTTAGTTCACATCAGACTAGTAGGATTCACTGCATAAAATGCTTGAGTACCCTCAAGTCTAATACAAAGCCTTGCGTGTTCTTGGTTCACAAAGTTCATTTTGACTCTTAACTTTAAAATATATAGATACAGACAGCTTCACACGTCGGTGTGTTGTGTCGATCAGGAGCCAGGCCAACTCCCTCTGCACTGCTCCAACCTCTGGGTTTTTCCACTGTATTCTGTGT
The DNA here is from genome assembly GCF_000151885.1 of Dipodomys ordii. Taxonomy (NCBI): domain Eukaryota; kingdom Metazoa; phylum Chordata; class Mammalia; order Rodentia; family Heteromyidae; genus Dipodomys; species Dipodomys ordii. The sequence goes on along the minus strand of NW_012267231.1, from coordinate 17,287,169 downwards.
GGTCACCTATGTGATCTTCTTAGTTCACCAATGACGCCATGTGGCCATGAGAGGCAGTGGCGCTGGGCCCCAGGGCCCCCCCATTTTCCACATGCTGAGCAGCCCCTCTCCCAGCTGGCCTTCGCTTCCGACCGGTCTTTCTCCATGAACTTCTATGACAAGAGGCTCTACGGTTACAAAGCAGCCAGAGGAAAACTAGGTGGTTTCCCAAAAGTTCCATCACCTGACTACCCGGCAGCTGCACCCCTGTGTGCAGACACAGAGGAGCCCACGAGAGTCAACGTGCACTATTCATGCAGGCCAAAGGGTGAAAATGATCGCGTGTGAGTCAGCAGATGAATAAATAAATATGTTTATAAACTGGAATATTACTCAGCCAGAAAAAGAAATGACCTTCTCATATCCGATCTTATATGAGTTAAACTGGAAAGAAAGACAAATAACATCTGAGTCAAAATATACAAGCATTCAGAGATGGAAAGTGAGCAGATAGAAAGGTGAACGGAGCCAAGGAGGGTCAGGCAGAGTTGTTGAGGCAACACGGTGAGTGTCGCATGATGTGTGGCGTGAAACAGGAAGGTAAAGTGGAAGGTTCCATTATACTTTCCTACAAAAAAAAGCCATAAGATTACCACTTCAACAGAAACCTCCACACAACTGGCCTTCTTCAAAACATTTAATTCTAGGATCATGGGGCTTTGATAATCATCAAAATCTGATAATCATCAAAGCTGAGTGCCGGTGGCTCACACCTGTCATTTCAGCTACTCAGGAGGCTGCGATCTGAGGATCAAGGTTTGAAGCCAGCCAGGGCGGGAAAGTCTCTGTAAGACTCTTATCTCCAATGAACCACTGAAAAGCTGGAAGTGGAGTTGAAGCTCAGGTGGTAGAGCACGAGCCTTGGCCCAGAGTGAATACAGGCATTGATCTCCACGAGAGGAATGACCACGCTGCAACCAGCCGTGTGTTCTCACCCACCCAGGTGTGTGGGGCCCACCTGACTCTACGTGTGAGCAGATCGGTGCTGCTGCTCACTACAGCTGTCAGCTGTCAGCTACAACCCAGACCCGCTGTCCCTTCCAACCGACTGTGCGGGCTGTGAGGTGAGATGGACTATCTTGCCAGCGGCATGCTTTTAAGCAGTTACAACCTATGTGGAAAAATGAACTCAACAGACTCTACAACTTGCATTTTTTGGTTGTTTGTTTTTTAACTTTATGTAATAAGATGGCCATGGATTTTTACAAGCGGGTCCTCTGGAATCTGATAAAACTTCACTCCTAAACCCAACCAAAAGTGGAGCTTCTAATTTTTTGGCAATTCTGTTGCACCACAGGGCCATGGCTGGTCTGTGGCTGCTGCCAGCTCCCCCTGCCAGGCCATGTGGGGCTCCGGGGCTCGGGACCATGTAATCACCCTTAAGAAGCTTGCTTAGGGTGTTTTCTGGCCTGCCGTCCACACAGCATTTCTTACCATCCTCCTGGGGCTACAACGCCAATTGCTTTCAACTAAATGCACTTACATATGAATATTTTAGTACAATTTAATGCTTCTCTACCAACCCCAAAGGAAAAAGACATCAATTTGTGAACATGGTTCTCCTGGAGTTAAAAGCCAAGCCAGATAATGCAGTATGATTGTGGCTGTCAATCTTCAGCTTTTTAGCAAGTTAGAGGGCGGCCCAGAAATTCAGCCCTTGCTGTACACAGTAACTCAACAAAATTTGTTCCTATGCCGGCTTTTCAACAGGAGTGAATTTTCCAAAGAAAACACAAAACAAAAGGTATGGTTTGGGTAAATTCTTCCATATTAGTGAGCCTGGTTCTATTGATTTAAGCTCATGATTGTACATAGTCAGTGAGTAAAATACTAAAATATTGACAAAGCAATTGCACTCCTTAAGAAGCTACACTAAGCCAGGCACCGGTGGCTCACGCCTGTAATCCTAGCTACTCAGGAGGCTGAGATCTGAGGACTGGAGTTCAAAGCCAATTTGGCAGGAAAGTCCATGAGACTCTTATCTCCAACAAGCTACTCAGAAAAAGCCAAAAGTAGAGCTGTGGCTCAAGTGATAGAGTGCTTGCATTGAGCACAGAGAGGCTCAGGGACAGAGCTCAGGCTCTGAGTTCAAGCCCCAGGACCAGCAAAAGCAAAGCAAGGGCTGGGAAGGTGGCTCAGTGGTAGAGCGCTTGCCTTGCATGCCTGAGGCACTGGGTTCGATTCCTCAGCTCCACATAAGCAAAAAGAAAAAAGCCGGAAGTGGTGCTGTGCCTCAAGTGGTAGAGTGCTAGCCTTGAGCTGAAGAGCCTGAGGGACAGCGCCCAG
>NW_012267231.1:17249382-17280844 GCF_000151885.1 Dipodomys ordii | reverse complement strand
GAAAAAGCAAGGAGTAAGTAGCGCTGTGGCTCAAGTGGTACAACGCTAGCCTTGAGCTGAAGAGCTGAGGGACAGCGCCCAGGCCCAGAGTTCAGACTCTAGGACCGACAAAAAAAAAAATTATACATATACGATATAATATATATATATATATATATATTTGAAAAGTAACTCAGTATGTAAGAACAGTTAAGTATTTTGATAGGATGGAATCCATGGAGCTTGGGAAAAGGATGCTGAACGACATGGAAATCACTGAGACTACTGCTCGACAAATACCCACAACACTTAGTCCTAAACCCCCCAGCACTTACCCTGTAGAACCACCCAGCCTGTCTCACAGCAATACTTACAGGTGCTACTATTTTTCCTGTCTGACCGACTTGCATGTCATTGGGGACAAAGCCAGCATCCACAGCAGCACGGGAGGCTCCAACTACGGGAACAAAATTGTCATTCTTTTACAACTGTTATTCAACTACAGGCTCTTCACTGATGAGAAATTGCAGACCAAGACAGTAACACAGTGCAATTGGAAATATTTTGTGTGAAGAACTTGGGTCAAAGTAGTAGAGAGCTAGCCTTGAATGAAAAAGCTCAGGGATAGCACCCAGACCCTAAGTTCAAAGCCCACGACCAACAAAAAGAGGGAATATCTTGCTATTAAAGAAAAAGTAACTTACCTGCAGCATGTAGCTGATCTGCCAAGTCATATAACAACTTAAAATTCTCTCCACTCTTCAAACCCCGACCTTGTTAGAGAGAAGAGAGAGAGAGAGAGAGAGAGAGAAACTAAATGTCATCTCCAGTCTATAAAACTTTTTGCTCTTTTTCTTTTTGCCGGTCTGGGGCTTGAACTCAGGGCCTGGGCACTGTCTCCAAGCTTCTTGTGCTCAAGGCTAGCACTCTACCACTTGAGCTACAGAGCCACTTACAGATTTTTGATTAATTACACATAAGAGTCTCATGAGATTATGGCTTAGTGGCAAGAGTGCTTGCCTAGCATACTTGAGTCCTCAGATTCAATTCCTCAGTATCACATAAACAAATAATATTAATAATAACAATAATGATAATAATAAAGGAGTCTCGTAGACTTTCTTTCCCAGGCTGACTGACTCTGAACCATGATTCTCAGATCTCAGCCTCCTGAGTAGCTAGGATTACAGCCATCCACACTGGCTAAAACTTTTGTGCTTTTGTATAGCTGAATGCATCTTCCAGTTACACAGCTGCCATATTCAGATCCCCAGCTCTGCTATAAAATTTTCTCTGAAGCCGAGTGCCAATGGCTCATGCTTATGCCTGTATTCCTACTCAGGAGGATCCTAATTCAAAGCCAGCCTGAACAGTGGAGTCCATGAGACTCCTATCTCCAAATAATCAATAAAGAGCTGGAAGTGACTCTGTAGCTCAAGTGGTAGAGCATTTGCCTTGAGCTGAAAAGCTGAGGGACAGCACGCAGGCCCAGAATTCAAGCCCCACGAGCCTCCACCCCTGCCCCAAAGATCAATATTCCCTCTTTTTTTTTTGGGGGGGGGGGTCAGTCATAAGGCTTGAACTCTGAGCCTGGGCACTGTCCCTCAGCTCTTCAGCCCAAGACAAGCACTCTACCCCTTGAGCCACAGTGCCACTTCTAGTTTTCTGGTGGTTTATTGGAGATAAGCTCATGGATGTTTCTGCCTGGGCTGGCTTTGAACCATGATCCTCAGATCTCAGCCTCCTGAGTAGTTAGGGTTACAGATGTGAGCCACTGGCGCCCAGCTAGTCTTTAAAAAAAACAAAAAAACAAGACAGCCAGATAGCTATAAAGTCTTTTAAAGAAAGAAACAATATAGCTAGGTACAGTGACTCATAACTATAATCCCAGCTGCGCAGGAAGCCGAGATCAAAATTCAAAGCCAGCCAGGACAGGAAAATCCAATGAGACTCTTCATGTCAATGAACCAGCAAAAAGTCAGAAGTGGAGCTGTGGCTCATTGAGCAAAAAAGCTTAGGGACAGAGCCTGGGCCCAGAGTTCAAGCCCAGAAGCATACTAACAGTTTTGGCGTCAATTTTGAAGACACTTGCCAAGCTCTCGTCCACAGAGACCTGGTGGCCCTGAGTTCCCCAGGTTCACTGTCCCCGCAGAACAAAGCGAGTGCAGGGTAAGACAAGACCACTCGCAGCTGTCACGGGGATGAGATCTGCCCTGCACCCCCACCTCCACCCCGCTGTCAGAGACAAAGATGTGTGACCGTGGAGGATGCTCCTCACTTCGGGGTCCTCGTTGGTAAATGGCAATGAAACCTGAGTTGTAATATTTGGAACAAAAAACAAAAAGCAAACCAACAACCTGTACTCCAGGTTGGGAACAGAGCTCAGTGGTAGAGGGCTCCCCAGTTCAATCCCCAGCCCTACCCGAACAAAAAATAACACAAAGCAGGAAGACTGTGCCCCATTAAGGGAATGTGAGTGTCTCACAGTCTGCGTCATCTTTTCACATCAGCATGGCACTCACCTCCGGACACCACCACTTTGGCACCTGTGAGCTCTGGCCGGTCACTCTTAGTTAACTTCTGGTCCAGCCACTCGGACGCTCCCACCGGTGAAGGGCTTGAGACTGCGCATTGTGACAAAACCAGGACTAAATATCAGGCTGCAGGATGAGCGTTACTCTTACAAAAGAAACACACAACTTTCTATAAGGACGTACAAACCTATCCCTGGAGACAGACATTACTCATTACTAGGACATTTCTGTGCTCTGGAGTCCACGTTCTCTGATTATGGGAAGACCAGAGAGAAAAAGATCCTGTCTAGGTTTTGCCTCACTGGCTCTACAGCTTTGGAGAAGTCAGTTCATCCTTGGATTTGTCTATAAAAACCATGTAACTCAGCCGGGGGCCAGTGGCTCCCATCTGTCATCCTAGCTACTCAAGAGGCTGAGATTGAGGACTGTGGTTCAAAGCCAGCCTAGGCAGGAAAGTCTGTGAGACTCTTATCTCCAATGAACCACCAGAAAACCAGAAATGGCGCTGTGGCTTAAGTGGTAGAGCACTAGCCTTGAGCTGAAGAGCTGAGAGACAGCATCCAGGCCTACAGTTCAAGCCCCACAAGTGACAAAAAACAAACAAAAAACCCACATAACTCTAAATACAGGGTTCAAATAAGATAAATATATATATGTTCAAATGTTTATTATTATTGACATTCATCTATTATATTGAGTCACTTAAATATTCTTCTGATAGTCACTTAAATATTCTTCTGACAAGAAAGTTAAAAGTCTTAACATGTACTGAGTGCTGGCAGCTCACGCCTGTAATCCTCTCTACTCAGAAGGCTGACATCTGAGGATCATGGTTCAAAGACAGCCTGAGTGGGAAAGTCCATGTGGCTCATCTCCAAAGCCGGAAATGGAGTTGTGGCTCAACTAGTAGAATGCTAGCAAAAAAGCTTAGGGACAGCACCCAGGCCCTGAGTTCAAGCTCAGGACCTTCCCCACCCCCCAAAAAAGTAATGTTACTACGAATGTGACTGATGACCCTAACAGACTCTCTCTCCCATTCTCTTGATCACTAAACTGTCCTAGTAGCAAAGGTGATGTGAAATGGACATAAACTGTAATGACCCCTTAGCTCTATATAACCCTGGGAATGAGTGTCACCCGGCTTGAACTTCCAAACACTATGCTAGAATTTTACCCAGAGGTCGTCATCTCTTCCTCTAGCGGGATGTGTGAAGTAAAAAAGACAAGAGGAGTTTAACACACACTTACCCTTCTCTGAGCCAGCACTGCCTCCACTCGCCGCTGCAGCTTCAAAAGATGTTCCTCGGACGGAGAACACCTTCACTTTCTCGTCACACTTCACGGTGCACAGCGCATTGCCTGAAACACAACTGATTTGCTAAAGCAACAGTGCGAGGCAATAGCAGGAATATTCCTTTCAGGCTCAAGTTTTACTTCTTGAGCTGGTTGCTTTCTACCATGACCCAGTAGGGGAACAACAGGATCATCTTAAAAATCTGACAGGTAGCCGGGTGGCGGTGGCTCACACCTGTAATCCTAGCTACTCAGGAGGCTTGAGATCTGAGGATCGCAGTTCAAAGCCAGCCCAGGCAGCGAAGTCCGTGAGACTCTTATCTCCAATAAACCACTAGAAAACCAGAAGTGGCGCTGTGGCTCAAGAGGTAGAGCACTCGCCTTGAGCTGAAGGACTCAGGAACAGCGTTCAAGCCCAGAGTTCAAGCCCCTCAACGGACCCCCCCACCCAAGAAAAAAAATCTGGCAGGTGACCAGCAGACACCATGGCTCACATCTATCATCCTAGTTACTAGGGAGGGTGAGATCCAAGGATCATGGTTCAAGGCCAGCCCAGGCAGGAAATTCCAGGAGACTCTTATCTCCAATTAACTACCAAAAAAGCCAAAAGTGAAGCTATGGCTGAAGTGGTAGAGTGCTAGCCTTGAACAAAAAAGCTCAGAGCCAGCATCCAGGCTGAGTCCAAGCCTCAGGACCAGAAGCAACTGGGACAGCCAGCCACAGAAAGGATGGGAGCACCCTGTGAGGATGTGAAGCTGCTTTCTCCAAACAACGCAACCAATAACTGAAGTGATCCGCAATACCTTCCTGAAATGCGCATACACACGATCAGATGTGTCCCGATGTTTTAAGGATTTGAGACATTTCCTACAGATTAGCAGTCACTTGAAGGCTATGACTAAATATTTCCCCTCAGACGTTACTAAGGATAAAAATTTTGAGGGCTGGGAAGGTGGCTCAGTGGTAGAGCTCTTGCCTTGCATGCATGAGGCCCTGGGTTCGATTCCTCAGCACCACATAACAGAAAAAGCCAGAAGTGGCACTGTGGCTCAAGTGGTAGAGCGCTAGCCTTGAGCTGAAGAGTTGAAGGACAGTGCCCAGGCCCTGAGTTCAGGTACCACGACTGACCAAAAAAAAAAATATTTGAGGGCTGGGAAGGTGGCTCAGTGGCAGAGCGCTTGCCTTGCATGCATGAGGCCCTGAGTTCGATTCCTCAGCACCACATAAGCAAAAAGAAAAAAGCCAGAAGTGGTGCTATAGCTCAAGTGGTAGAGCGCCAGCCTTGAGCTGAAGAGCTGAGGGACAGCACCCAGGCCCAGAGTTCAAAGTCCCACGACCAACAAAAAAAAAGAAAAGATTAATCAGTGCTCGCTTTGGCAGCACATACACTAAAATTGGAATGATACAGAGAAGCTTAGCATGGCCCCTGCGCAAGAATGACACGCCAATTCATGAAGCGCTCCATATTTTAAAAAAGAAACAAAGAAAGAAAAGATCAATCAGCTAGAGACCCTGACCGGAATTCCTTAGCGCATATGGAAATGGAGAAGCAAAGACTGAGAATATTATCTTTAAAAAAGTTTTGCTTTTTCCAGATGCTATTTACCAACCATATGGAATAGTGAATCTAATTCTGACTGACCGCAGGACCAACAGGGCCTGTCAGGAATGCTGTGCCCAGGATGCATTAGAGAGAACTCCAGGTCACCACTCATCAGCAATTCTACACCAGGACTTTCCTGGAAACCTTTACGATGTCCACTTACAGCAAATGTATGGCTTGTTTAAAATACTATCTTCAAGCCAGGCACCAATGGCTCATGCCTGTAATCCTAGCCACCCAGGAGGCTGAGATCTGAGGTTTAAGCTAGCCCAGGCAGGAAAGCCGGTAACACTGAGGTTCAAGACCCAGGGCCAGTGCGCTCATGTGTACACACAGGCATACACATGCACGCGTGCACAAACACACACAATCTTTAAGTTTTCTTTATACCCTTACCTAAGATTTAGCTGCTTGTCTCCCTTGGGTACTCACCTGCATAAATAGTTCTTACAAATGTGTCAGGTGACTTGATTGCAATGATATCAGAAATTGGGGCAACATCAAGTTTAGCTGCTACTCTGGGCAACAGGTTCTGAAAGAGAAATGAACAGTGAGTCAAGTACATTCATGCAGAGAAGGCCAGGAACCCACAGTGGCATTATCCCAAGGCAGATTCTGCAGTTACCATGATCCACGGTTTTTTCTGCCTCCCATGCAAACTAGACACAAAGCAACTTTGAGATTAGCGCAGAGTACACTAGAGCTTTACAGCAATTAGAACCCACCTTAATTCACTATGCTAAAGTATGAGATATAGTTGCTTTGGCAGATAATCCATTACAAAGTATGACAACTACAGCCCATTGAATTTAGATAAAAACAAAACATTTTAGAAAAGTAGTAAAATCATGAAAAAGTAGTAAATTGGTTTGTTCCTCCCTCTCCTCTGTTCCTTCCTTCTTTCCTCCCTCCATCCCTCTCTTCTTTCCTTTGCCAGAAAAAGGATTATTTTATATATATATATATATATATATACATACACGTATATTATATAATATATACATATATATTATATATTTACTAACGTATATTTAAAAAAAAGGTGGAGCTGAGAAGGTGGCTCAGTGGTAGAGCGCTTGCCTTGCATGCCTGAGGCCCTGGGTTCGATTCCTCAGCACCATATAAGCAGAAAAAACTGGAAGTGGCGCTGTGGCTCAAGTGGTAGAGCGCTAGCCTTGAGCTGAAGAGCTGAGGACAGCGCCCAAGCCCAGAGTACCGGCCCCATGACCGGAACCCCCAAAAAAAAGGAAAAGAAAAAAGGTTTCAACAGACATTTCATCTTTTGTTGACAATGATGTTACATAAAATGATCAAAATTATGCTCAGCAAGGCAGTTAGTGTGCATGACCTCAGCCAAGCAGAAAGCACAGACAGGCAGGAGGATCAAGTTACAAGGCCAGCCCAGGCAGAAGTTAGTAAAATCCTATCTTAAAAACAAAACACCCCACCAGGTGGCACACCTCTCCCAGCTCCTCAGAAAGAAGCAGGAGCATCAATATTGAAGCCCAGCCCTGGGAAAAGCACAAGACTTGATCTGAAAAGCAAAAAGACTGAGTGTGGCTCAAATAGTAGAGCACTCACCTAGAAAGCATGAGGTCCTGAGTTCAAACTCCAGAACTCTAAAACCAGAAAACGATTAAACTGACCTGACTACCAGCCTACGTATTATGTGAAATAGGAAAGCTGAATCTCCACTGACTTCTACAAAGAGCTGACTCCATGGCACCTTTGAGCTTGGTGTGTGTGACACGGAGGCTGGCAGGCATGCTCATAACATCCTGACGCTAACACTCAAGTTCCTTTCCCTGTTCTGCCTCCATCCCTCTCTTAGTTGCTCAAAATTCTCCAGAATCAGCCTATAATTACTCCATTCTGCACCTTCCAACAAGCATGTCTGATCCCATTACATTAGCTTCCATTAGCATTCTAAAACTATTGTCCTGTTTTAAAACACTTTTAATATGCATGCTGAAAGACCCCTTAATCAGGTCTGCCAGCACCCTGAGGATAGTGTTTGGCTATCCTGGATCTATTAAGTGGCCCCAGTCAGACACAGACACAGTCTGAATTAATCTCCTTCCTATGACGTTTCCAGAAGGAAAGGTTTAGGTTTTCACTATCATTACCTACATTATATAGTAATCCCTTTCAACCACTTAAAAACAAGTTACTAGCTGGAAGATAGTTTTGCTATTCAGTTAGTGACAGACAGTGTTTGCCTAGCAAGCAAAGCAGCAAGGAACAAGCACTGGGCTCCTACTCAGTACCACAGAGAAAAGAAAAGAAAAAAAGAGCGATTTGAAAATATTACAATTTGGAGCCAGGCACTGGTGGCTCACACCTGTCTTCCTAGCAACTCAGGAGGCTGAGATCTGAAGACTGGGGTTCAAAGCCAGCCTGGGCAGGAAAGTCTGTGAGACTCTTATCTCTAATGAACCACCAGAAAACCAGAAGTGGCACTGTGGCTCAAGTGGTAGAGCGCTCACCTTGAACTGAAGAGCTGAGGGACAGCGCCCAGGCCCAGAGTTCAAGCCCCACGACCGACCAAAAAAAAAAAGGCACAAGGACAAAACTGAGAAATTTAAGATCTCACAGGAAAAGAAAACAAGGTTGGGAAAACAATTAAAATGTTGGGCCTGGGAAGGTGGTTCAGTGGTAGAGTGCTTGCTTCCCATGCATGAGGCCCTGGGTTCGATTACTCAGCACCATATAAGCAGAAAAAGCCAGAAGTGGCGCTGTGGCTCAGAGTGGTAGAGCACTAGCCTTAAGCTGAAGAGTTGAGGGACAATGCCCAGGCCCAGAGTTCAGGCCCCACGACCCCAAAAAAAAAAAAATTAAAATGTTATTTAAAATATGGGAAGGTGGCTCAATGGTAGAGCACTAGCTTTGAGCTGAAGAGCTGAGGGACAGCACTCAGGCCCAGAGTTCAGGCCCCATGACCAACCAAAAAAAAAGTAAAATAAAATATATGTATTTATTTATGTGTGTGAGTATACATATATCACATTATACGTATTATATATTATTATAGATTGGTATATATTAAGTATACAGCAAAACATTTTAGAAGATACTGTTTTTGTTGTTGTTGGTTGTGGGGCTTGAACTCAGAACCTGGGCAATGTCCTTGAGCTTTTTTGTTCAAGGCTGGCGCTCTACCACTTTGAGCCACAGCACCACTTCTGGTTTTCAGGTGGTTAATTGGAGATAAGAGTCTCACTGACTTTCTTGCTTTGAAGTACAATCCTCAGATCTCAGCCTCCTGCGTAGCTAGGATGAGGATGATAGGTGTGAGCTACAGGCGCCTGGCTAGAAGGTAGTTACTCACTTTTAAAAAATAAATAACAAACCAGAGTCACCAGTGTTTAGAGCCTAGTCCAGTAAGAAGCCCACTCCCTGCATCACCTCTAACTGTACAGGCATTGTTATTAGAATGTTACCTATGTGAATAGACAGATTATTTTTTGTTACACAAACTATGTGGGGTTTTTTGTTTGTTTGCTGGTCCTGAGACTTGAACTCTGAGTCTGGGCTGTTCTTGAGCTTCTTTTGTTCAAGGCTAGCGCTCTACCACTTGAACCACAGCATCACTTTTCTGGGTAGGTTACTAGAAGACACTCATGGACTTTGGCTGGCTTGAACCATGATCCTCAGATCTCAGCCTCCTGAGCAACTAGGATTACAGGGTGAGCACCAGCGCCCGGCTAAGCTGCATATTGTTTTAGTTTGGGAACTTCCTAAATCTCGTAAGGTTCAATATCTTCATGCTTTCATTGTCCTCTATCTTAGCATGTGTATCTTTTTAAACACTGACTCTGGTGCCTAAAAGCAAGTACTCCTGAGTCTGTGTTTGAAACCATGAGCTGAGGTCTCCAGCTGGTCCATACAGAAACAGAAAGCTGGCAACACAGCTGGTGAAGGACCACTGGGTGAATTCAGCTTCCCTGATGGGGCTTGCCCAATCCAAACGTATTTCCAGGCCACAGCATCAGCCTCTGTCCGGCCACCCTGCCCATCCACATGCCCATCTGTCACAATGCGGCAACCAAGGCCACAGTGCTGCAACCTATCTCATTAGATACAGCCAAACCTGTTCCTTGGTCTCACAGTCTTGGAGGTTGTGTAAGTCATCCACTGCAGAAACAACACAACCAGACAAGGGCGGGTCCACAAAGCCCCACACAATTAGGGAAATGCTAAAGCACAGCCACCAATGGTCATCAATGTACACAATGTACTTCAGTGTTCAAAGTGCAACCTTCCAATCTATTTCACTTCACAGGGGTATTCTACATATATCTGAGCACAGGTATACAAAGACAAATGCAAGCTTCCTAATTGATCTGGGCTAAGATGGACACTTCCACTCTAGCATTTTGCTGGGTAACAAGATCAGAGTCTGTCAGACTTTCCTGCTAGGCTGGCTTTGAACCAACATCCTCAGATCTCAGCTTCCTAGGTAGCTAGAATTTAGGCATGAGCCTCCAGCACTTGGCTTAAAAGCTCTATCTTTTTAAACATTGTTGTAAAAGAAAAAGGAGCCGGGCGCTGGTGGCTCACGCCTGTAATCCTAGCTACTCAGGAGGCTGAGATCTGAGGATCGTGGTTCAAAGCCAGCCCGGGCAAGAAAGACCGTGAGACTCCTATCTCCAATAAACCACCAGAAAACCGGAAGTGGCGCTGTGGCTCAAGTGGTAGAGCACTCGCCTTGAGCTGAAGAGCTGAGGGACAGCGCCCAGGCCCAGAGTTTAAGTCCCATGACAGACAAAAAGAAAAAGGAAACAAGATAATATAAGGAGGCCTGGGAATGTGGCTTAGTGGTAGAGTGCTTGCCTAGCAGGCATGAAGCCCTGGGTTCAATTCCTCAGTACCACATAAACAGAAAATGCCAGGAGTGGCACTATGGCTCAAAGTGGTAGAGTGCTAACCTTGAGTGAAAGAGCTCAGGGACAGTGCCCAGACCCTGAATTCAAGTCCTATGACTGGTCAAAAAAAAAGAAAGAAAACAAAAACATATACCTATACAGTATTATTAACCTCCTACAATGATTCTAAAATACTAGACTATACAGTCTCTCTCTATATATACATACACACATATATCCTTTTTGTTTTTTAAATGGTCAGGGAGGTTAAACTCTGGGCTTAGGCGCCGTCCCTCAGCTCTTCAGCTCAAGGTGAGTGCTCTACCACTTGAGCCACGGTTTTTTGGTGGTTTACTGGACTGGCTTTGAACTGAGATCCCCAGATCTCAGCCTCCTAAGTAGCTAGGATTACAGATGTGAGCCGACACCAGGCTTTTTTTTTTTAACATGAATTTCATGTAAGGAATTAGAAGTTAACCAGCATTCAAAATCTGCATTACCAGGTGCTATATCAACAATTTAGAAAGAAATAAAACCTTTCAAAAGAAATACACTCTCAAGCCAAACACCAGTGGCTCAAGCCTGTAATCCTAGCTACTTGGGAGGTTGGGATCTGAGAATGAATCGCGGCTCAAAGCCAGCCAGGACAAGAAAATACGTGAGACTCATATCTCCAATAAAATTAAAAAAAAAAAAAAGCCGGGCACCCGTGGCTCACACCTATAATCCTAGCTACTCAGGAGGATGAGATCTGAGGATCAGGTTCAAAGCCAGCCTGGGCAGGAAAGCCCGTGAGACTCTAATCTCCAATAAACCACTAGAAAACCAGAAGTGGCACTGTGGCTCAAGCGGTATGAGCGCTCGCCTTGAGCTGAAGAATACAAGGACAGCACCCAAGCCCAGAGTTCAAGCCCCATGACCGACAAAAAAGAAAAAAAAAACCACCAGAAAACCAGAAGTGGTGGTTTGGCTAAAGTTAAAGTGGTAGAGCACTCACCTTGAGGTGAAGAGCTCAAGGACAGCACCCAGGTGGAAAGTTCAAGCCCAACCCCAAAAAAAGAAAAAAGAAATATATTCTCTCTAGATTTATTCCTCTGATGTCCAAGCCCTCATCTCCACCCTTGGCGGTCCTATAGTGGGAGGGAGGGAGGGATGGCCCAAGCCTCATGAGTGCAATAGAAGTGCCCATCTACAGGGCAGCCAGCGGCCTGGGCCTGGGCCCTACAAACCCCACTGTCTCCCCAGGGTCCCCAGAACTCCAAGGCGGCCTCTCCCCAGGGTCGGTTTCCAAAGCTGTCCCTGTCTTTTTAACAATGACCAAAACATCGCTTAGCAGCAGCTATCGTTTGGAAAGATGCTAGAAATTAAAAATTAACACCTACAACACGTGGTCCAGATTGATCACTTTCAGGAATTAGAAGCGGTGATTTGCAGGTATATCCATCAAAACAAAAAGTGATCAGCTATTAACCTCTAAGCACGCTTGGAATATTACCATTCTCCTTGGTACCCAGTGGCATGGGAAGGTGCCAGGGGAACTAAATCAAGTATTCTGCCTCATTTCAAAAGACAAAATGCTCGGTGAGCAAACCTTTCACTTCCTTTTTCATCCGCAGTGATGGTTGTGACATGGGCCATTTAATGAGGATTACAGCCCACTTTGGATGATGGTCCTCAGCATAATTCTCTGGTGCCATCTTTCCCTGTCTCCTGATGGAAATTACATTTGCTATGGCTGACCCTAAAAAAATCTCTCACCTTGTCACACTTGGTTCCGGCCACTAAGCAAGACACTTCACCTCCAAGACGCGTGGCTGCGGTGATGGCATTTAAGGTAATCGGTGCTAAGGAATCATTTGAATGCTCCGCTATTACCAGAGTGCTCTGAAACCGGAGCAAGGAGACCTGGAAAGAGAGAGAACTAAATTAAAAGGGTAAAAAGAAATGACTGGTATCATAGGATATTTGCTTTTATTGTAATTGCCAAGCACATGGCCTTTAAAGAAAACTGGTGTGGATACAATATTTTACAACCTATTTGTAAAACACCCAGTCAAATGCAAAGCAGGTGGATCAGGAGGCTGAGATCTGAGGATCACCGTTCAAAGCCAGCCCCAGCGGGAAAGTCCAAGAGACTCTTATCCCCAATGATCCATCAGAAGACCAGAAGTGGCGCTGTGGCTCAAGTGGTAGAACACTATTCTTGAGCAAAAAAAAAAAAACAGAGAAAGCACCCAGGCCCTGAGTAAGACTCAGAACTGGCGTCAAAAAAACCCCACACCCAACAACAGCAATAACAGCAGCATATCAGGATGCGTGTATCTACTATTGTATCTATCATTTGTTATTTCATTACTTCATTTACTAATATTCATTTATTTTTCTGGTGCTACTAGTGTTTGAACTAAAGGCCCTGTACTTGCTAGACAAATGCTCTACCACTTCAGCCCCTGCTCCTAGCCCTTTTCACTTTATTTTTCTGGAGAAAGGGTCTTGAGCTAATGCCCAGGCCAGCCCTGAACTGCAATCCTGATCTCCATTTCTTAGACCTAGCATAGATGTGTGGCTTCATTCAGCAATAATGGTTGCATAGAGTCTAGTTATTTTTTAAATTAATTTATTGTTATTATGGAGGTGATATACAGAGGGAGTACAATGACATGGGTCAGGTAAACAGTCTCTACTGTTCCCTCCCTCCCTCCCAGTCCCTCCTTGACATCTCCATCCATGAGTTGTATAGTTCACTTTCATCAGGGTCCAGTGAGCTCCGCTGCTGCACTTTTGAGTCTAGTCACCTTTAAAACGCCATTCCTGGGCTGGGCATGTGGCTTAGTGATAGAGTGTTTGCTTAGCATGTATGAAGCCCTGGGTTCCATTCCTCAGTACTGCACAAATGGAAAAAGCCAGAAGTGACGCTGTAGCTCAAGTGGTAGGGTGCTAGCCTTGAGCAAAACAAGTTCAGGGACAGTGCCCAGACCCTGAGTTCAAGCTCCAGGACTGACAAAAAATAAAATATAATAAAATACCATTCCTTACTCAGGAGCTTACTCTCCTCATGTGCAAATTGCAAAGTATGAACTAGATCATAAGTTTTGTTGTTGTTGTTGTTCTTTTGTCAGTCCGTGGGGCCTGAACTCTGGGAGTGGGCGCTGTCCCTCAGCTCTTCAGCTCAAGGCTAGCGCTCTACCACTTGAGCCACAGCGCCACTTCTGGCTTTTTCTGCTTATGTGGTGCTGAGGAATCGAACCCAACGCCTCATGCATGGGAGGCAAGCACTCTACCACTGAGCCACCTTCCCAGCCCCTAGATCCTAAGTTTTTAAACTACCCTTAATAGAAGGGCTCCAGAAAGGCAAGTGTGGGAGCCAACTTCACATTCAGTAAGAGGGGAACCAGGCAAACAGGGCTATGATGTACCCTTGGCTTTGCTTTAACTAGATTAACCAAACATGTGCGGAGCTGCTTTACTCTTAAATTTGTTGTTCCTGTTAAGTAGTTGTGCACAGGAGGTACCATTTAACAAAGTGGTTACTGAATACAGTGCATCTTGATCAGTGTCTCTCCTTCAACCTTCCCTGACCCACCCCTTCCCTTACTCTTCTTAATTTTGTATTATACACAATGAATTTTGCAGGCATTCTCCCCTCTCCCCGTGGCCCTACCCCCCACCTTACATGCTCCCATTTCCTGGTGCTGATTTCACTGGGCTTTGACCTAGTCTTCCTAAATAACTCCACTATTGGGGCTGGGAAAGTGGCTCAGTGATAGAGTGCTTGCCTTACATGCATGAGGCCCTGGGTTCGATTCCTCAGCACCACATAAGCAGAAAAAGCTGGAAGTGGCACTGTAGCTCAAGTGGTAGAGCACTATCCTTGAGCTGAAGAGCTGAGGGACAGCACCCAGGCCCAGAGTTCAGGCCCCACGACCGGCAAAAATAAATAAATAAATAACTCCACTATTACCCGGTACTGGTGACTTGCACCTGTAATCCTAATTACTCAGGAGGCTGAGATCTGAGGATTGTGGTTCAAAGCCAGCCTGGGCAGGAAAATCCATGAGACTCTTGTCTCCAATAAACCACCAGAAAACCAGAAGTGACACTGTGGCTCAAGTGGTAGAGTGCTCGCCTTGAGCTGAAGAGCTGAGGGACATGCCCAGGTCCAGAGTTCAAGCCCTACAACCAGCCCAAAAAAAAAAAAAAAAAAACTTCCACTGTTTGGGTTCTCCGTAGAGTCTATTACTCTTCTGTTTTGGTTATAGTGTCCTATTTAAAACTCACAGGTGGCTGGGCGCCGGTGGCTCGCGCCCATCATCCTAGTTACTCAGGAAGCTGAGATCTGAGAATCATGGTTTAAAGCCAGCCCAGGCAGAAAACTGCCTGTGAGATTCTTATCTCCAATTAACCGCAAGAAAACTAGAAGTGGAGCTGTGGCCCAAGTGGTAGGGCACTAGCCTTGAACATAAAAGATCAGGAGATCACAGAGATCAGGCCCTGTGTTCATACTCCATGACCAAGAATAAAAAAACAAGCAAACAAACCTCACAGGGCTGGAGACATTAAGTGGTAGAGTGTATGAAGTATGAGGCCCCTGAGTCAAAACCCCTACACCACAAAAAATGAATAAGTAAAACGGAGTTAGTTCACAAAACCACTGATGTAAAGCAGGTTATTCTTAGTCTAGGTGGTCTAGGTCCTTAGTCACTAGATCACATCAAAGTATCACCACTAGCAGCTGGGGTTTTTTGGTTGGGGATGAGGGGTGCCAGTAGTGGGTCTTGAACTCAGGTCAGGGCCTGGGTGCTATCCCTGAGCTTTTTCACTCAAGGCTAGTGCTCTACTATTTGAGCCAGAGCTCCAATGCCTTATTTTTGCTGTTTAATTGGAGCTAAGAGTCTCGTGGATTTTCCTGCCCAGGCTGGCTTTGAACTGCAATTCTCAGATCTCAGTGTCCTAACAACTAGGATTACACTCGTGAGCCTCCGGCACCTGGTTCAACAGTTTTTGGGTTTGTTTTTTTCTTTTTGGTCAGTTGTGGGGCTTGAACTCAGGGCCTGGGCACTGTTCCTGAGCAATTTTTGCTCAAGGCTAGCACTCTACCGCTCTAAGCCACATTCCCAGCCCAAGGTCTGCTTCTTAACTCAAAAAAATAAAAGACTAAGGGCTGGGAAGGTGGCTCAGTGGTAGAGTGCTTGCCTTGCATGCATGAGGCCCTGGGTTCGATTCCTCAGCACCATATAAGCAGAAAAAAAAAGCCGGAAGTGGCACTGTGGCTCAAGTGGTAGAGCACTCGCCTTGAGCTGAAGAGCTGAGGGACAGCGCCCAGGCCCACAGTTCAGGCCCCTTCACCCACAAAAATAAATAAATAAATAAATATAATAAATACAAGGAAGACAGTGAAGGAACTTGGCAAAGAGCTCATTACCTAAATAACATCACAAGCAATGCAATAAACCACCGTACTTCCAAAACAATGTTGCTTTCATGATATTCCTGCCAAGGAGTCAAATCATAAGGGAAATACCAGCAAAACCTACATTGGGTAACAGACTACCAAATATGCCAAGGTCAGCTGGGCACCGGTGGCTCACATCTGTAATCGTAACTACTCAGGAGGCTGAGATCTGAGGATATCAGTTCAAAGCCAGCCCTGGCAAGAAAGTCTGTGAGACTCTTATCTCCAATGAACCACTAGCAAATTGGAAGTGGTGCTGTGGATCAAAGTGGTAGAGCTCTAGCCTTGAGCAAAAGACATCAGGGACAGTGCCTGGGCCCTTAGTTGAAATCCATGACTGATCAAAACAAAAATCAAAAAACAAAGCCAAGGTCCAGCCAGGTGCTGGACTGGTGGCTCATGCCTGTAATCCCAGCTACCAGGAGGCTGAGATCTGAGGACTGTGGTTCAAAGACAGCCTGGTCAGAAAAGTCTGTGAAACTTTTATCTCCAATTAACCACGAAAAAGCCAGAAGTGGAGCTGTGCTTCAAGTGGCAGAGTGTTAGCTTTGAGCAACCACGTTAGAGAGAGCGAATAGGCACTGAGTGCAAGCCACAGGACTGACACAAAAAAAGTCAAAACAAGATTGAAGAACTTTTCTAACAATGACTAAAGAAACACTAAAATTACATAGAAAGCATCCGTACAATCTTAGACCAGAATGAGAAAAATTTTGTATAACCAATATTCAATACTATCAGGACAACTGGCAAAATCTGAACATCTATAGACTAGAAAAGGGCACTGTATCGTTGATAAACTTCCTGACTTGGTCAGGAAGTGGCACTGTGGCTCAAGCAGAAGAGCACTAGCCTTGAGCTAAAGTGCTGAGGGACAGCATCCAGGCCCGGCGTTCAAGCCCCATGACCGACAAAAACAAACAACAACAAAAAAAACTCATGCTCTCAAATAGTTCCGAAAATAATTAAGTGTACCTATGTGGAAAGAAAAGAACACACCTCTACTACTAATGGCTGTTGAAATTCAGGGAGAAGTTCCAATAATTCTTTGTATTACTCTTGAAACTTTTCTGTAAGTTTAACATTATTGCAGCACCTAAAAAGCTAAAGAGGTATTACATGTCCATTTTTAGAAGTGTTTCCACCATTTTTTGAATGCTTGAAGTGCAAATCTCTAAAACATTCTTAATGACTTTAGAGCAGCTATGCCAGTAAGCCAGATTCAAATTTTAAAAATAAATCAAGGTCAAAGTCCTTGGAAAATCACGGTTTGGAAATACTGTGCTTGTACACTGGTTAACTGTGTGGATATTAAGAATTTTTTAAAGTGTTCCTTCCACTTTTTTTTGTTACTCTACAAAATTACTTAGTGCTAAAAATCCCCCACAACTATGTAAGACATGTAACCTGTCCACAAAACTGTTTTCTAATTATTATGTAAGTATATTTTCTATAACTGTAGGTCTATAACTGTTTATGTCTAGATATTCTAAGAAAGAACAATCTCCGGGACACTAAACTGAAGGATGTGTTTGTACTCTGTGGGGGAAAGAGGGTCAAAGTTGTCAAAGAACAGGAATAACTACCTAAAGGAAAAAAAAAAAAGTCCACAAAGTTGCAGAAAGACCAGTAGTTATGTCTTAGAGATAAGTCCCAACAGTGACTGGGAAAATACCTACCAATTCAAGATGCCTACCAATTAAAAAAAAAAAAAAAGTGGTAGAAAAGTTATAAAGCAGCAGCAGGTGGCTCAGGCCTGTCATCCCAGCTACTCAGGAGGCCGAGATCTGAGGATCATGGTTCGCAGCCAGCCCGGGCAGGAAAGTCTCTGAGACTCTTATCTCCCACTGGCCACCCAGAAAAAGCCGGAAGTGGAGCTGTGGTTCAAGTGGTAGAGCGCCAGCCTTGCAGCACCAGAAGTTCAAGGGCAACGTCCAGGCCCCGAGTTCAAGCCTAGGGCCGGCACACACGGGGGCGAACCCGGCCCCAGCCTCGGTCCAGCGAGCGGCCGGGCCCCGCGGGGGGGAACCCAGGCCGGGGCCGGGGCTGCGAACCCGGGGGACACTGGCCTCCCCGGGGTCCAACTCCCCTCAGATCGTGGCTGTGGCTCCCCACAACCGCGGGGAGCCCCCAGCCCCCGAAAGGGCAACGGGCCGCGGGGAGGCGCAGAGGGAGGGGTGGGACGGCAGCCCGCAGGGTCGCCCTGACCCCTGACCCCTGCGGAGAGAACTTACAGCCAAGACACAGCTTTTCCGTCTAGGGTCGCTCTGACCCCTGACCTCTGCCCCCTACGGGGTGACCCTGCAGACGCGGCTTTCCCACAGGGTCGCCCTGACCCCTGCGGAGAGAACTTGCAGCCAAGACAGCTTTTCCGTCTAGGGTCGCTCTGACCCCTGACCTCTGCCCCCTACGCGGTGACCCTGCGGTACAGACGCGGCTTTCCCATAGGATCGCCCTGACCCTTGACCCCTGACCCCTGCGGAGAGAACTTGCAGCCAAGACACAGCTTTTCCGTCTAGGCTCGCTCTGACCCCTGACCTCTGCCCCCTACGCGGTGACCCTGCGGCACAGACGCGGCTTTCCGTACAAGGTCGCTCTGACCCCTGGCCTTTGCCCCTGACTGGTACCCCGGAAAGAGTGAAGGGCTGGCAGCAGAAGCCCGGCCCCGAGCGCCAGGCCAGGCAGGGCCCGTGGAGACCAGGGCGGCCGCCGCGGGGAGCGCCGGGACTCACCGCCAGCCGGAGCCGCCCGGGAGCCGCCGCGCGCAGCATCGTCTCGGTTCTCGTGGGCCCGACTGACGTCCGCGCAGCGACGCACGCGCGTCACAGCAGCCCCGCCTCCCGCCGCGCACGCCAGCGCTCGCGAGACGCTGAATGAGGCTCCCGGGCCCATGAGAACGCGCAGCTCCCGCTCGCTCATTGGACGGTCGCTCAGCCAATGGGAACGCGGAACGCTAGGGGCTGGGGTTAGATGTGGGGCAGAGGTGAGGCGGCGGGGGCGTGGCTGTCCACACGGCTCCCCTGCTCATCTGTTCTCAGTATCAGCGCTGCAGCCGTCATGTGCCAAATCACACACAGCCCTGGCCAGGTGAGCGGAATCTGATGCAGAAATGCACAAGGTCCAAACGCGCGGGCAAACCCGATCGCTCTTGTTAAGGGGTTCAAAGAATTGGTGGTTTGGGGCTGGATTCTAGAACAAGGAGACCTACGGACACAAGGACCCCCCCAAGTAATGACAAGGGCAGGATTGGGGTGCTGCCCACACGAGGCAGAGCGGCCGGCACCGAGCTGCAGGTGAGCTTCGCGTGGGGGTGACTGAGCCCCGCCGGTCCCCCTTCCCCCCACGCCCCCTGCTCCCTGGCAGCTACAGCACACACGACCTGGGTGCACCTGCCCGCCACCTGCCCACTCCTGACCTTTGTATCTGCCGCATCCTCCTTCCTCCTAGACATCTCCTCCACTGTCCCCCGAAACTTCACACCCTGCTCCACCACAGAGGAGGAGAAAAGCCACTTTTTTTGCGGGGGGGCGCTGTCCCTCAGCTCTTCAGCGCAAGGCTAGCGCTCTACCACTTGAGCCACAGCACCATTTCCAGCTTTTTCTGCTTTTATGGTGCTGAGGAATCAAACCCAGGGCTTCATGCATGAAAGGCAAGCACTCTACCACTGAGCCACCTTCCCAGCCCGAAAAATCACCTTTGAAAGCAAGTCCAGCCGGGCGCCAGTGGCTCACACCTGTAATCCTAGCTACTCAGGAGGCTGAGATCTGAGGATCGAAGTTCAAAGCCAGCCTGGGCAAGGAAAGTCTGTGAGATTCTTATCTCCAATGAACCACCAGAAAACTGGAAGTGGCACTGTGGCTCAAGTGCTAGAGCACTCACCTTGAGCTGAAGAGTGCAGGGACAGCACCCAGGCCCAGAGTTCAAGTCCCACGACCGACTAAAAAAGAAAAGAAAAGAAAGCAAGTCCAGGCAGGGCACTGGTGGCTCATGCAGTATCATCCTACCTACTCAGAACTGAGATCATCAGACCTCAGTTCAAAGCCAGCCTGGGCAGGAAAGTCTGTGAGATTCTTATCTCCAGTGAACAACCAGAAAGCTGGAAGTGGCGCTGTGGCTCAAGGAAAGTGGTAGAGAGGGAGTCTTGAGCAAAAGAGCTCAGGGACAGTGCTCAGGCCCTGAGTTCAAGTCCCACAACAGACCCTGGATTAAAAAAAAAAAAAGCCTAACTGATACACTATAAAACAAACCTCTACCGGACCCCCCCAAAAAAAGAATAAAACAAACCTTTAGGCATTCACCCACAGTAAGACCAAAGGAAGATATTCTTAGGGGAGGGACACAAAGGCGCAGGGCCTGTATACTTCTGCTCATATAAAATACTTGTCAAAATGAACTCCAGAAAATGGAAACAAGAGATTTTCTTCCTAAATTGCTGATTTTGTTTTCTTTTTGTCTTCTTTGTTCATTCATCTGTCTTTGGGAGGGTAAGGGAGGCACAGAAATGGAGGGACAATGGTGGACAAATGCAGCAGTGGTGCTCACTGGACACTGTGGAATATGAACTACACAACTTGTGGGTGGGGACGGGAGGGGAAAACTGGGAGAGAGTAGGGAAAGGGATACTCCTTAGACAGGTACTCATTACCTGTCTTATGTAACTTCAACCCCTCTGTATATCGCCTTTATAATAACGATTTTAAAAGGGGGGGGCTGGGAAGGTGGCTCAGTGGTAGAGCGCTTGCCTTGCATGCATGAGGCCCTGGGTTCGATTCCTCAGCATCACATAAGCAAAAAAGAAAAAAAACAGAAGTGGTGCTGTGGCTCAAGTGGTAGAGCGCTAGCCTTGAGCTGAAGAGCTGAGGGACAGCGCCCAGGCCCAGAGTTCAGGCCCCACGACTGGACCAAAAAAGAAAACCAAAACTTAGCCAGGCATCAGTGGCTCACGTCTGTAATCCTAGCTACTCAGCAGGCTGAGATCTGAGGATCACAGTTCAAAGCCAGCCTGGGCAGGAAACTTCATAAGCTCTTATCTCCAATAAACCATCAGAAAAGCAGAAGTGGTGCTGTGGCTCAAGTGGTAGAATACTCACGTTGAGCTGAAATGCTGAGGGACAGCACCTAGGCCCAGAGTTCAAGCCCCATGACCGACAACAACAACAACAAATTTAAAGCCTAAGCTGGATCCCAGTGGCTCACACCTGTAATCCTGGCTACTCAGGAGTATGAGATCTGAGGATCATGGTTCAAAGCCATCAAGGGCAGTAAAGTCTGTGTATCTCCAAGGAAGCACCCAAAAAACGTTAGAAGTACAGCTGTGGCTCAAGTGATAGAGCACCAGCCTTGAGCACAAAAGTTCAGGGACAGCGCCATGGTGCTGAGTTCAAGCCCCAGAACCAACACACACACATCCACACAAAGAAAAAGCCAGCTCAAGTAGTATCTCCTCTATAAGACCCTCTACCCCAGGATGAATGAATCATTTTCCCTTCTGCCCGTCAGGTGAAAACCAATGATTACTGAATGTACACCCATGTGTTTCCCCAGGGGGCAGGGCCTACTCCACCCGAGCCTCTCCTCTACCACTGAACTCAAATCTGAGTCACAGGACAATGGAAGGAAGAGAGAAGAGTTCCTGAGATTAACAACAACAACAACAACACCTTTAAAAAGCATATTGTACTAAAAGCATATTTAAAACCTGGAATAGGAGCTAACCTCCTCTTGCTACCCGGTCCATGACAATGCAAATGGCATTAGGGGAAGCCATCTTCCCACCCTCATGCTTGGGGTGGCTGCCACTTCCCAGGCCCCGTGAATCAGCAGCCACGATGCTTGCCAGAGGCACCGTGCCCGGGGGACCTGGCGATTCCTGGCAGAGCAGGGCCAGTGCAGGGAAAGAGGTAGACGTCATGGCCAGATCCTGTAGCAAGAGAGCAGAGCGTCGCATACCCTGGAGAGCTCTGTGAAGAGCCCCCCAAAAAATGTGTGGCCTGAGAACACTGACCTGAGAAGACTTTCCTGTAGGTGTAGGGATGGCTGTTAAACACTGAGATCTGAGATCACGGTTCAAAGCCAGCCCGGGCAGGAAAGTCTGTAAGACTCTTACCTCCAGTGAACCACCAGAAAACCAGAAGTGGTGCTGTGGCTTAAGTGGTCAAGCGCCAGCCTTGAGCTGAAGAGCTGAGGGACAACGCCCAGAGTTCAAACCCTATGACCAACAAAAAAAGAAGAAGAAGACGAAGAAGAAGAAAGCTGGGGACCAGTGGCTCACACCTGTCATCCTGGCAGAGGCTGAGGTGTAAAGATGGCAGTTGGAAGCCAGCCCAAACAGGAAAAGACCATGAGATTCTTCTCTCCAGTAAACTACTGAGGAAAAGCCAGAAGTGGCACTGTGGCTCAGGTGGTAGAGTGCTAGCCTTGAGTGCAAAAGCTCAGGGACAGCGCCCAGCGCCCAAGGCCTTAGTGCAAGCCCCACAATCAACTAAAAGAAAAGGAAAAGAAAAGAAAAGAAAAAGACAAGAAGAGGACGGTTGGTGGATCACCCAGGTAGCAAAGCCATCAGGGGTCACCAGCCTTGTCACCCCTTCTCAATCCTCCCTCACAAGTGTCTTTGCTGGTCTCATGGCTCCTCTATGCTCATGGCCATGAGTCTGAGTTACGGTAAACTGAGGCCTTTGGGATAACTTCAGACGCTGGCCTTTCTCAAAGTAGCATTGCCAAAGGATGCTGGTCTCCTGGCACAACCCAGCAAGGGCAAACACTCAAGTATCTTGAAGATCACTAAAATATGACTTATTCATTTATTTATTTAGTCGGTTGTGGGTCTTGAACTCTAGGCCTGGGCGCTGTCCCTCAGCTCTTCAACTCAAGGCTAGCGCTCTACCACTTGAGCTACAGCGCCACTCCGGTTTTCTGGTGGTTTATTGGAGATAAGAGTCTCATGGATGTTCCTGCCTGGGCTGGCTTTGAACCAAGATCCTTAGATCTCAGCCTCCTGAGTAGCTAGGATTACAGGTATGAGCCACCGGTGCCCAGTGACTAATTTATTTTTTTGTGTGTTGATATTGAGCTTGGCCTAATGCTCTAATTTGGCTTTTTTTTTTCTGCCACTCCTGAGGCTTGAACTCAGGGCCTGGGCACTGTCCCTGAGTTTATTTTGCTCAAGGCTAGCACTCTACCACTTGAGCCATAGCGCCACTTCTGGCTTCTTCTGATTATGTGGTACTGAAGAATTGAACGTAATGCATGCTAGGCAAGCACTCTACCACTGAGCCACCTTCCCAGCCCTTGGCTTTTTTTCCTCAAGGCTGAATCTCAACCACTTGAGCCACACCTCCAACTTCCACTTTTGTGTAGTTCATTGGAGATAAGAGTCTCATGGACTCTCCTGCCTGGGCTGGCTTCAAACCTTGGTCTTCAGATCTCAGCCTCCTGAGTAGCTAGGATTACAGGTGTGAGTCACTATAGCCCACCCTTAAGGGTCTTAGATTTGAATGTACACTTGCGATGTGTTTGGGAAATGAACTCCACCCTTGCAAAGTCCTGCTTCAGAGGGGCCTTAGCATGCTGTAGCCACGAGCAGCGTGGGCAACACGGTGCAATCTGGGGATCCTGTGATTCCACACACACCCTAAGTTCTGTGCCTACTTCGGGGGAAATGGCGCCTGTGGTCTGATTCAATGCTTTGTGGGACCCAGGGCTAGTGAATCAGAGTGGACAGAGGTGCTGACTAAGTACCTGCAGGCGGGAAAGGTAAATAGTACCAGAAGATATGCTGATCGCAGCCAGGAATGAATCACGGCGCTTAGAGCGGAAGTTCAGTGCAGTGTCAGGGCCGAATGGAGCCAGGCCAAGGCTTGATCAGCATCTGCGGCCTCCATGCCCCCTCACGGGTGCCAGCCGCGCTGTTTGGCCTCGCTGCCCATCTCTGCCACTGTAGCCACACATGCCACCACTGCCAGGCTAATGGCAGCAGCTGACTCAGCTGGCTCAGAGGTGGTGTGTGTGTGTGTGTGTGTGTGTGTGTGTGCGCGCGCACGTGCATGTCAGTCCTGGGACTTGCACTGAGGGCCTGAGCGCTGTCCCTCGGCTTTTTTGCTCAAGGTTAGTGCTCTACCATGTGAGCTAAACATTTGTCATCCTAGCTACTCAGGAGGCTGAGATCTGAGGATTACAGTTCAAAGCCAGCCCAGGCAGGAAAGTCCATGAGACTCTTATCTCCAATGAACCACCAGAAAACTGGAAGTGGCGCTGTGACTCGAGTGGTAGAGGGCTGGCTTTGTGCTGAAGAGCTGAGGGACAGCGCCCAGGCCCAGAGTTCAAGCCCCACAACCTACAAAAAAAAAAAGGAAAAAGAGTTTCATCAATGTGTGTGCCTGGGCTGGCTTTGAACCATGATCCTCAGAGCTCAGCCTCCTGAGTAGCTACAATTACAGGCATGAGCCCCTGATGCCCAGCTGAGACTCTTTTTTTTTTTTATTTTATTGTAAAAATGCTGTACAGAGGGGTTACAGTTACATGAGTAAGGTAATGAGTACATTTCTTCTCAAGCATTGTTACTCCCTCTCCATGAGACTCTTATCTCCAGTGAACCACCACCAAGCTGGAAGTGGACCTGCGGCTCATATAGTAGAGTGCTAGCAAAAACGTTCAGGGACAGTGCGCAGACTTGAGTTCAAGCCCCAGGACTGGTGCAAAAAAAAAAAAAAAAAAAGAAAGTTATTGAGGAAAACTGGAGGTTGGCAGAGTGCCAGCCAATGAATGAATGAAAGCATGGAGTTCAAGTCCTGGGCTGGGGGTGGGGGAGAAACAAAGAGGAAAGTCATTCAGAAAGCCAAAAAGTTAGCTACAATTAATGGCAAAAGACCACTGCTTGGCTGGATAGCAGAAGCCCTGGGTGAATGCACAGACCTTCCCTCCATTCCTCACATGGACTGTGGAGAAAAGGGTCTAAATTCCTAATTTCCCTAAATCATTTCCCTGACCATGTGTGTGCTCAACCAGCGATAATGCCTTTTTTTCTAAATACGGTGCAGGCACCTGGGCCTTCAGTTCCCATGATGTCTGCCCAGAAGACCGCTTTGTGCTCTAGATCCTCGCGAGACTGGAGCTATGCTCACGAGAATTCTGCTTCCAGCTCACCTATGCCCTCAGCCACCGCCATGCGTCTTCCCATTCTCAGATCTCAGCCTCCTGAGTAGCTAGGATGACAGGCGTGAGCCACGGGTGCTTGGCTGGGGTGTTTTGTATTTGTGTTTGTTTTGTACTGTATTGAGTCTGGAACGCGACACTGTCCCTTAGCTTTTACATTCAAAACTGGTTCTTTACCACCTAAGCCATACTTTTATTGTTTTTGCAGTCCTGGGGCTTGAACTCAGGGCCTGGGCACTATTCCTGAGCCTCTATTGTGCTCAAGGCTAGCACTACCTGAGCCATGGCGCCACTTCCAGCTTTGACTGAGTAGTTTATTGGAGATAAGGGTCTCATAGACTTCCCTACCCAGACTGGCTTTGAACCAAGATCCTCAGATCTCAGCCTTGAGTACCTAGGATTACAGGTGCCCAGCCTGAGCCATGCTTTCAATACTAGCTTTTTGCCATTTAATTGGAGGTAAGAGTCTCCCAGATTTTTCCTTAAAGCGCTGGCTTTGAACCACAACGCTCAGATCTCAGCCTCCTGAGTAGCTAGGATGACAGGTGTGAGCCACCGGCACTTGGCACACTCATTCATTTTTATTATTTTTATTTTTACAGAGGTGGGATGGAATTCTGGGTCCAGCCCAGGCCTGCACTCTGTCACTGAGCCACATCCCCAGCCTGGGAAATAGTGTGGATTTTGAATGGAAGGATACATTTCAAATGTTGAGACTCTTGCCGGGCGCCGGTGGCTCAGGCCTGTCATCCTAGCTACTCAGGAGGCTGAGATCTGAGGATCGAGGTTCAAAGCCAGCCTGGGCAGGAGAGACCGTGAGACTCCTATCTCCAATAAACCACCAGAAAACCGGAAGTGGCGCTGTAGCTCAAGTGGTAGAGCGCTAGCCTTGCGCTGAAGAACTGAGGGACAGCGCCCAGGCCCAGAGTTCAGGCCCCACGACCGACAAAAAAAAAAAAAAAATGTTGAGACTTTTGCCTCCATTTAGCCAGCAAAAAAAACCCAAAAAAACAGAAGTGGAGTTGTGGCTCACGTGGTAGAGAATCAGCCTGAGGAAAAACCCAAGTGACAGTAGAAGGCCCTGAGTTCAAATCCCAGTACTGGCAACCAAATAAATAAATAAATAAATATGGGCTGGGAAGGTGGCTTACTGGTCGAGTGCTGGCCTAGCTGGGTTCGATTCCTCAGCACCACAGAAGTGGCACTGAGGCTCAAGTGGTCGATGCTGACCTTGAGCAAAAAGCAGCTCAGGGACAGTGCCCAGGCCCTGAGTTCAAGCCCCAGGACTGGTAAATAAATAAATACATAAGCAAGCCTGTCTAGCCACATAGGAAGTGCTTCCACTTCAACCTGAGTCTTACTCCTGGCTGGCCTGTGGCTGCCTGTGTCTAGATTTGATCCTCCTATCAGCAGTAAAACCCCAGGAGGTCTAGGATCACTGTTGAGCCCTCCTCCGGCCTCCTCTGGGGGGGGGGGGGGGAGGGCTGCTCAGCGTGTGATAAACCCCACTCAGGCCATTAATCTCTTCTCCCTGCTCTCTTCTCTAAGCCATGGGCGTGGCACGGAGCCGAATGAAATTCCTACCACAACAAGGAGAACATTATTATTTTGTTCCAGAGGTCTGTACAAGTACAAGGCATGTCGAAAGCAGCTATAAATAATTTATATTGTCCATAACTCAACGCTGATCAAAATAGGCCTCATCTCAATGATGCAGCCAGTTCTGGCACAAACTGCTTTGCCCTCTGCAAACCAATTACACATTCGTAGCAGATGACAATCGGGGCTGGATTCCCTCTTCCAGGGGCCTCATGCCCGTCCCCAATCACTTTAATTACAATCTGCTCACAATTACACAGCAGATAATCCTATTGGTCAAAGGGTGACAGCCTAGATTCTATTATCTCACATTCTATCTATTTTGAGAATCTACCAGGAACTCAAACTGCCAGGAGAGATTTTATTTTTTCCCAGCAAAAAAAAAAAAAGGGGTGGGGTGGGGAGGAAATTGTGTCCTGATGGAGTATGGCTAGAACCAGACATTCAGAGTCATTTTCTATTTCCTATTCTGTCAGGAGGGGATGAGTTGACAAAATGGGATGAGAATCTGGGGTCCCTGACATGGCCATTCCAACAGCAACGACAAAAAATAAAGCCACATTTTTAGCTGCTCGCCAAGATGTATTGGAAAGATTGGAAACAACCTTAAGAATGCTGCAAAGGGAAGTAGAGCTGCGGCTCTAAGTGGTAAAGCACCAGCCTTGAGAAGAAAAAGCTAAGCCAGAGCCCAAGGCTGGAGAATGAGCAAGAGGTGACACTGTTCCAAAGGAAATGTACTCACAACCTGACTTATGTAACTGTAACCCTTCCGTACATCACCTTTACAAGAAATTTTTTAATTGAAAAATTAATCATCAAGAAGCTGGAATTTAAACTGTGCTCAAGCGTTACAAGGCTAGCTTTAAACAAACAAAAAACCCTCAGGGACAGCATCCAGACCCTGAGTTTAAGCCCCAGTACTGACACACACACACACACACACACACACACACACACACACATTTTTTCTCTCTCTCTCTCTGGAAAAACAATTGTTTTTTAATTATTTTATTGTTAGTAATTGTTTAAAGGAGTTACAATTCCTCAGTCAGTACAATGCTTCTTGCCAATGTCACCCCTTCCTTCCTTTCCCCCCATTTCCTATCTCGACCTACAAGTTACATAGTTAAGTTTTTTTATTTGTTCTTATTGTTGTTTTTGCCAGTCCTGGATCTTGAACTCAGGGCCTGAGCACTATTTCTGAGCTCTTTTTTGGTCAAGGGTAGCACTTTACCACTTGAGCCACAGCTCCATTTCTGGCTTTGTTTTGGGTGGCTCATTGGAGGTAATGTCCTGGACTTTCCTGCACTGTCTGGCTTCAAATCACAATCCTCAGAGGCCAGCCTCCTGAGTGGCTAGCATTGCCAGTGAACACAATGACGGTCTTTGCGCACTTGGCCTCCCTCCATCACCGTGAAAACAATGGTTTTGCAAAGAGAGAGACGGTGCTCACTCCTTTTCCACTCAATCACAGTGACATAAAGGGGCGAACCGCACAATATGGGGTCTCCCTGCTGGAGAAATCAAGACAGGCATCATTCATGCTCTAGTCAAACCAGGCCCTGGCGGCTGACAGATCCTTTGACCTGAATGTGAACATACTGCTACCTACCAACACCTAGCCCCAAACCTTGGCCATTAGGCCAGTGACAGCACATCCTGAGCTCCCGACTTGATTCTTTTTGGAGCTCAGTTTCTCCTTTCTTTCCTCGTTTTCTCTCTCACTTTGCCCAGTACCTGGATCTTGGAAAAGAAAGTGAACAAAGAGGGCAAACCCAGGAGGCTGCAGGCCCTGTGGGAAGCTAGCCTGTACCAACACCCTTGACCGAACAGCTCAGAGCCACTCCCAGGCCCCGGGAGACACCAGCGCTCCCCCTTCTGGAAAGAAGAGGGAAATGCAACTTTGCCCAAAGCCAAGAAACAGCACACAGCTCTTCCCCCGCAGCACAGCAGCTTCAATTCTCCCTGGAGCTCAGTCCTGCAGCTGCCTTCAGGATGAAGTTTGGAACCAAACTAAAGGATCTCAGATCTTTTCTTTAAAAATAAACAACAACAACAGGTTCACACGTCTCCTCCATCTATAGTGCCCCCATGTAATCTTTTGCTCCACTTCTAACTGCCTTCCTTTTGACACCGACTCCTCCAAAAACTACTGTGCTCTGCCAGGCATGGTGGCTCATGCCTGTAATTCCAGCTACTCAGGAGGCTGAGATCTGAGGATCACAGTTCAAAAAAGTAACTCAGGTAGAAAAGTCTGTGAGATTCTGATCTCCAATTAACCACCAAAAAGGAAAAAAAATTAAAGCCTAAAGTGGTACTTTGGCTCAAGTAGTAGAGCACCAGCCTTGAGCAAAAAAAGACTAAATAAGAGCACAGGGTCCTGAGTTCAAGCCTCAGGACTGGCATGCTCCATCTCCAACTTTTTGGTGGTTAAGTGGAGAGGAAAGTCTCAGGGACTTTACTGCCCAAGCTGGCTTTGAACTTAAGTCCTCAGATCTCAGCCTCTTAGGTAAGTGGGATTCCAGGCGTGAGCCACCACAGACGGTCTCAAAAGAAAAAGACAAATTTGACACAGAATGAACTCGGCCTAAGTGTATCCTCTAGAAACAGGGTAATACACAAACAACACAAAATGGTCTCCCGCTAGAGACTTGGGCAGCACAAGTGTGGAACTCATTTCTCAGATGGGGGTGGGGTGGGGGGTAGGGGTAGGGGGGGGGTTGACAGTCAGTCCTGCCTCTTCCTAAGTGCATTGACTTGGGAAGGCCAAGCAATGGTTTATTGATTTCCGAGCATCTAAAAGAAGGGAGCTGGATCTACCTCCCCCCCTACAGGGTGGGGCTCTGGGCTTTAGAAGCCTCGGCGGGGGATTGATTAATGCTCTGCCCTTGTTGTCTGCAAATTCCTTCCTTCTGGTTTTCTAAGTGGTTAGTTGGAGGTTAGAGTCTCATGGACTTTCCTACCTGGGCTGGCTTTGCACTGCGATCCTCAGATCTCAGCCTCCTGAGTAGCTAGGATGCCAGGCGTGAGCCCCCAGCACCCAGATTGCAAGTTATCTTTTCTTTGGGGTGGGGGTGTGAGTGTGGGTGATTCTTTTATGAGGTTTGAACTCGGGGCCTTTCATTTGCTAGGTACTCTACCACTGGAGCCACACCTCCAGCCTACTTTTGCTCTGGCGAAATTAGAAGTAGGGTCTCCCTTTGTGCTGTGGTGGCCTGACCCTGATCTCCTCCTTAGGTGAGAACCACTGCTCTCTGCCCTTGATTGTCCCTTCCCAGTGGCTGGATGGCAGGTGGGCACCACTGTACTCAGCCATGAGTTAAGATGGCTTTCTTTTTTCCCTTCTTTTTCTGTATATGTGGTGCTGAGGAATTGAACCTAGGGCTTCATCCGTGCTAGGCAAGCACTCTACCACTAGACCACATTCCCAGCCCTCTCTTTATCTTTATTGCCAGTCCTGGAGTTTGAACTCAGGGCCTGAGAGGTATCTCTGAGCTTTTTTGTTGTTGTTGTTTAAAGCTAGCACTCTACCACTTGAGCCACGGCACCATTTGCAGCTTTTTGGGTGTTTCATGGGAGATAAGTGTCTCAGAGACTTTTCTGCCCAGGCTGGCTTCAAACTGTGATCCTCAGATCTCAGCCTCCTGAGTCGCTGGGATGACTGGCCGTGAGCCACGGCTCCTACCCAGAATTCTTTTGGTTTGATGACCTGTTTTGGTGACCCTCTCCCAACTCTTAGCTGGGAGCAGCTGTCTCTGTAGTATGAAGGCTCACCTGATCTTTGGTTTGCCTGTCTTTTTTTTGGGGGGGGGAGGAGATCCGGGGAGTATCTAGATCTGTGGACAGTGAAGGGAAGGAAGATCGCAGGGAGACATCTCTGCTCCTGAACTCTCTGAACTCTTCCCAGGAGCCAGGCCGAGTGGTGCTGGTTTTATGACATGGTGTCTAGCCATGGCTGCCACCTGTAGTGTTCTAACACCCGGGGCAGGAGGCGCTTGGGCCGCCCAGTATCACAGCCTGGGATATGGGGATCAGCCAGCCCCACCCCTAGAAGGGATCCCCGGGTCCCTGCACATGGAGGCCAAGAAGCTGGGCAAGGCCTCCGGAGACCTAGAGGAGTGCATCCTCTGCGAGGATCTTCACAAAGGCAAAAGAATGGGCAGCTAGATGACCTGGGTTTGATGCCAACTCTGACTCAGCCTAGAGCGGAGGCAATAATTACCCCTCCAGCCTCAGTTTCCCCAGGGATGGACTGGATCAGATACCACCCACCTCAGAGAACACCGAAGAGGCCAAGGAGCCCCTGCCCGTGCTCTGGCCCTCTGCTGCCCACGTGTTCCTGGTCTGTTCTCTCTGGATTGCTTCTTCTCCTCAGGAAGGCGGACTCTGCGCTGCGCAGGGTGGGACCCTGAGTTTGTGTGGGGAGCTGCCCCATCCTGGCCACCTGCACCCCTGAGTTACTGACTCAGGATGCACAGGAGCTGAGGGGTGGTGGGATCCAGGGCTGGCTCTCAATCCCAAGGCTGTGTCCTGGAGCACCCACCGCCTCACTCCACACGCAGGTGTAAGAAGTCTGCACTCAAACCGGGTGCTGTGGCTCACACCTGTAATCCTAGATGCTCAGGAGGCTGAGATCTAAGGATAGTGGTTCAATACCAGCTGAGACAGGATGAGATGATAATGATGATGATGATGATGATGATTGGCGGTTCTGGTGCATGAACTCTGGGCTTGCTTTTTACGTGACTAATTAGAGATAAAAGTCTCTGCTCACTGGGCTTGTGAGATTCTCATCTCCAATGGCCCACCAAAAAGCAAGAAGCGGATCTGTGATTCTAGTGGTAGAGCACCAGCCTTGAGCAAAAAAACTCAGGGACAGCACCCAGGCCCTTGAATTGAAGCTCCAAACGAATATACAAAAACAACCCAGCAAGCAAGGGTAAGAAAGAAAGAAAGAGAGAAAGGAAAGAAAGAAAGAATGAAAAAA
>NW_012267231.1:17247886-17249267 GCF_000151885.1 Dipodomys ordii | reverse complement strand
AGGAAGGAAGGAAGGAAGGAAGGAAGGAAGGAAGGAAGGAAGGAAGGAAGGAAGGAAGGGGGAGAAATTGAGGAAACTGAGGGAGAGGGGCAGGGGAAGGAGGGAAGGAAAGGAGGGAGGGAGGAATCACCTTCACTCCATCTAGACTATGGTATCCACACTCACAGGTATCACCTGTATACACAGCCCAGCCCTGAGAGCTGACACAGCCCAGACACACAAATTAGGACCTGAAAGTGTGTGTGTGCTTAGATTGTTCCACCAAGCACAGAAAAAGACCGTGACCGAGACACACCCAAAGCCAAGTCACACCATAAAGCTGTGTCTGGTTAATAGCTATGAGGACTTACTACGAACGTATTATCACTAGGCTTTTCCAGAGAAGCTGATTCAAGTTTTATGAGATAGAGAAAGCTTTTAGAACTGTAGCCTATCGTACAGCTGCAGAAACCGAGGGAAGGAACATGGGAAGGAGATTTCCAGCCCTGTGCTGGTGGCTCACGCCTGTCATCCTAGCTCCTCAGGAGGCTGAGATCTGACGATCGAGGTTCAAAGCCAGCCCAGGTCAGGAAAGCCCGCAAGACTCTTATCTCCAATGAACCAGCAGAAAACCAGAAGTGGAGGCGTGGCTCAAGTGGTAGAGCGCCCGCCTCGGTGTAAAAGCTCAGAGAGGGACAGCGCCCAGGCCGTGAGTTCAAGCTCAAACACCAAACCCGCCCCAGCACCTCCCCACCCGTGATCGGCCCCCTCGGGCTTGGATCCGGCTGCGGGGAGCCGGCGGGCGGTGGATCCCCGCGGTGCGCAAACAGCAAGCGACACCCGGGTCGGGTGAACCGCAAGGTAACGCGGGGCGGCCGCGTGCAAAGAAAAAGGAGGGAAGCGACACGTGCAGGCAGGGGGGGGCACGCCCTCCGCCTCCAGCACGGAACCCCCCTAGGTAACGCGCGCACACGCACACCGGCGCGCGCACACGCACACGGCGCGCGCACACGCACACGGCGCGCGCACTTGCTCTCGGTGATTGGCGCCGCAGTGGGTGGCGAGGTGGAACAGGAGGGTTGTGGAAGAAAGTATTCGTTCCTCCCAGAAGCCCCGCAGACTCGATCCCTGTGGTCTTTTCTAGAAAGCGCTATCGTGCCTTTGAGCCAAGTTAAAGAGGAAAATAAGCAGGAAGATGAGGGAGGAAGAAAGGGGAGAGGAGGAAGAGGAGGAGGAAGGAGGAAGAGGGGGAAGAGGGAGGGGGAAGGAGAGGAGGGAGATGAGAAGGAGGAGGGAAATGAGGAGGAAGAGGAGGGGAGGAGGAGGGAGAAGAGGGGGAGGAGAGAAGAGGAAGAGGGAGGAGTAGGAGGAGGAGGAGGGAGGAGGGAGATGAGGATGGGGA
>NW_012267231.1:17245401-17246919 GCF_000151885.1 Dipodomys ordii | reverse complement strand
GGGTCCGGGTCAATTTCAGGGGGCGGGGCCGCTCCCCATTGTTTACTCCCAGCCAATCGAAGCTCGCTCGCTGCCTCCCAGCCAATCGTATTTCACCCCGCCCTCTTTCCTCCGGATCCGACTCCGCCCACCAGCTCCCGGGCCCTCCCCCTCCTCCCTCCGGGCCCCTGCAAGCATCTCCCCCCCACACACACAGCGGCTCAGGGGCAGCTCTTGGTGACGTCACAGATCCCGCCCCCGGCTCGGGCCCCCGAGCGCGGGGGGGGGCAGTGCGTGCTGACGTCATGCTGCGTGCGGGGCCGGTGCGGAATCGCTCCTGCAACTCGGCGGGGCCGCGGAGTTAGTTAGCCAAGAGCCAAGGGCCGGGCGCGCGAGCCTGGTCCGCCTCCCGCCCCGGGGTCGCCGCGCTGCGCGCACGTCGCCTTCTGCATGGTGGATATTATTTTTCCCTGTCCTTTTCTAGGTGCTATGGGGGATCTCTCCAAGAGTAAGTGGCTCGTGGGCGCGCGCGCATGCATGCTTCAGCTTGGCCGAGCTGCGGCGGGATGGCTAACGCTTAGCGGATTCTACAAGTGGCCGGAGGCCGGCCAGAATTTAAAAACAAAGCAAGAAAAATTACCCCCAAACAAACCCCCAAACAACGAAGTCCCCGCCGCCCGCCTCCCCCGGCGCCCCGCGGGTCGGTGTCGTCCTCGGCGCCCGCGCTCGCTCGGCTGCTCTGACCTCGGGCTGTGAATTCTGCTGCTTTTTTTTTTTTTTTCCTCCAATGCGCTAAGACCATTAGGCTTGCTTTCGGGATGTGGATTTTTGTTGTTGGTGGTGGTGGTGATCTGCTTGTCGTGGCAAAGCTCGGGGCGGGTTCTGGAAGGGGAGTTGCGGAACGGCCCCGGGCCGGGGAGCGGCGACTGAGCTCCGACCCCGCGGGCGGCGGCGATGGCACCGGAGGGAGTCGCCCCGGGGACGGAAATTCCAGCCCAGCACCGATCTGATCTGCCTCGGCGCCCGCACATCCAGGGTGCTGCTAGCTCTGGATTTCCCGTTTAAAAACCAAGAATTCGTGTCACCTTCCATTGGCGTCGTTACACGACGATCCCAACGCTTGTGTTTCCGTGATAGCGGAAAGCGTGCACAAAACCAGAGGACTTCATTTTTTCCCTCCCGTGGTCGCAGCTTTCCCCTGGTGGTCGCACTTCTTGCAAGAGGGAGCGGGCGAGGGGGAGCGAGCGAGCGGGCTGCGTCGGGGCCGGAGCCGGGCAGCCCGGCGGGGCCTGACGCCGGGCCCCCGCGTCCCTTCCCCGGCAGAGAAGCCCGGGACGGCCATGTGCGTGGGCTGCGGGAGTCAGATCCACGACCAGTTCATCCTCCGCGTGTCGCCCGACCTGGAGTGGCACGCCGCCTGCCTCAAGTGCGCCGAGTGCAGCGAGTACCTGGACGAGACCTGCACGTGCTTCGTGAGAGACGGAAAAACCTACTGCAAGCGGGACTACGCCAGGTGAGGCCGCCGGGGCCCGGGGCTCG
>NW_012267231.1:17243890-17244926 GCF_000151885.1 Dipodomys ordii | reverse complement strand
CGTGCGCCCCGGGCCTGGCCGTGCGTCCCCGGGGCCTGACCGTGCGCCCCGGGCCTGGCCATGCGCCCCAGGGCCTCACCGTGTGTCCCCGGGGCCTGGCCTCGTGCAGACGGCGGCGGTGTGCGCTGGCGTCTGAAAGGTGCAGAAGTTGTGGTTTGTGCTGGGTTCCCTCCTCCAGGATCGCGGTTTTCTCTTAACGACAGGCCGGGAACCCGGCTGGGTGTTTCTGCTGGTGCCTGGGGTGGGGGTCACAGCTGATGGAGGAGGGTGTGAGCTTGGGGCGTTGTGGGGGAACTGTGTGTTCTTCCTACCCGGAGAATGGGGACGGTGCTAGTGATGGCAGCGGGGATCTGGAGGGGCTGCTGTTTAGGGGGCCTCTTGTTCAGGATATTTCCCTCCTCCAGGAATATGTGTGGATATAATCATCGGAGAGGAAAGATAGGCTTGCCTGTGTGTGTGTTGTGCGTGTCTAAGTGTGTACGTGTGAAATGCAGCTCCCAACTTAAAGCCTGGTAGTCTGGGCCACAGCCATGAGCCCACCGAAGGTGGCCATCCATCCAAGCAAAGGCGGAGTGTCCTGTGTTTTGAGATCCCGTTAGAGGAAGAACTCAGCCCAGCACTGATTGAGTGGGGAGGGAGGAGAACGGCAGGCATGGTGGCGGCGGGTACTGAGGACAGACGGCCCTCGCTGGGGGGTTGAGTTGCCCAGAGATGGGGCTCTGAATGAGAAAGCACGGGCAGGTGAGGACGGATTGAAGCCTGGCGCCGGAGCCCGCAGGCGGCCGCCCGCCTCGGCCTCCCGCCCTGGATCTCCATCCCTTCCCTAGATGAGCAGGCCGGGGCCGGCGGGACTGCTCGTACCCAGACCCGCACTTGCATCAACAGCGCGGCCCGGGGCCGGGGCCCGGGCTCCCCGGGGCCTCGCATCTCCCCACGGCTCCCCTTTGTCTGTGGGCCTGGGATCGGATTTGTCTCCCTAGATCCCCAGGCCAAGCGCGGGGAGTGTGAGCCGCGGCGGCGGGGGTCCGGGGAGGGG
>NW_012267231.1:17240087-17243840 GCF_000151885.1 Dipodomys ordii | reverse complement strand
AGGCCGCGTGTGCCCTCCACCCCCGCGCCCCGGCCCCATCCCGACACTCCAGGATCGGCCCCGGAGCGAGCTCCGCACCGCCGGGCAGGGCCTCCCGCAGGCCCGGAAACTCGCAGCTTTCTTCCCAAGGGCTCCACCGGGGCGGGGCGCATGGGGGAGCCCGGGGCAGCCCAGAGCTCAGCTTCCCGAGCACCCCCAGTTTACAATCGGACCGGAGAGGAGCCGCCCGGCCTGGCAGCCGGGGCGACCAGGGGAAATGCGCCCCTCTTCCCTGCGGAAGGCGGCGGCGGAGACGCACAATGGCGACATCGAATAGAAAAGAGAAACGAAATGGGGCCCCGGGCGGATCGGCCGGTCTTGGGGAGGAGGGGGAGAGCTGGGTGCAGTGCGTCGGCTCACCTGCGGGCCCCCCGCCCCGCTCCCCGCCCCGCAGAGCCCGGGCCCGGCCGCCAGCCCTCGCTGCGCCCGCACGTGCACAAGCAGGCGGAGAAGACGACCCGCGTGCGCACCGTGCTCAACGAGAAGCAGCTGCACACGCTGCGGACCTGCTACGCCGCCAACCCGCGGCCCGACGCGCTCATGAAGGAGCAGCTGGTGGAGATGACCGGCCTGAGCCCGCGGGTCATCCGCGTCTGGTTCCAGAACAAGCGCTGCAAAGACAAGAAGAAGTCCATCCTCATGAAGCAGCTGCAGCAGCAGCAGCACAGCGACAAGACGGTGAGGGGGCGGGGGGGCGGGGGTCCGCCCCCTGCGAGTCCCCCTCCCAGGCCCTCTTTCTGGGGGGGTTCAGGGGGAACCCGAGTTTTGCAAATCACGTGGGTGTTTGGATCATCCGATCCAGCTTTGCTTTGAGAAGAGAGAAGGCTGGTTTATTTTTTGTTGTTGTTGGTCGTGGGGCCTGAACTCTGGGCCTGGGCGCTGTCCCTCAGCTCTTCAGCTCAAGGCTGGCGCTCTACTGCTTGAGCCACGGCACCACTTCCGGTTTTCTGGTGGTTCATTGAAGAGTCTCATGGACTTTTTCTGCCCTGGGCTGGCTTTGAACTGTGATCCTCAGATCTCAGCCTCCTGAGTAGCTGGGATGACAGGCACAGGTTGTGTTTGAGGTGTGTGTGTGTGTGTGTGTAGGTGTGTAGATGTAGATGCAGGGGTTTGGCTCCTCCCTGAGGCAGCCTGGTGTTGGGGGACCCCGGGGCGGGGGCGCTCAGGGAGGAGCCGGGGTTTCCGAGCTGTCCCGCGGAGGGCTGGGGTTGGGGGCGCAGGCTCTGCCCGCCCCAGCCCAAGGCTGGGTTCCCAGGGTCCTGGTTTGTGGGTGCTGAGCTGGGGTCCGTGTAGGGTATGCACTCCCCCAAACCACTGCAGGCCCCAACCCTTCTTCAAACCTAGTGGAAAAGGCCAGACCTGAGCTCGGTTCCCTCCTCTGTCCCCATCCCCTCTCGCAGAGCCTGCAGGGCCTGACCGGGACCCCGCTGGTGGCCGGGAGCCCCATCCGCCACGACAGCGCGGTGCAGGGCAGCGCCGTGGAGGTGCAGACCTACCAGCCGCCCTGGAAAGCGCTCAGCGAGTTCGCGCTGCAGAGCGACCTGGACCAGCCCGCCTTCCAGCAGCTGGTGAGGCCCGGCCCAGCCCTGGGCCCCCCCCCCCGGGCGGAGGGGCGGGCAGGGAGTGGCGGCGGAGCCTGGGGGACCCGGCCTGCCCACCCCCACCCCGGCTGCTCCCCAGCCCGGGCAGGCCACCACCCCGTGTTCTTCCCGTGTCCGCCCGTCCCCAGGTGTCCTTCTCCGAGTCCGGCTCCCTGGGCAACTCGTCCGGCAGCGACGTGACCTCGCTGTCCTCGCAGCTCCCGGACACCCCCAACAGCATGGTGCCCAGCCCCGTGGAGACGTGAGGCGGACGCGCCGCTCCGCCGCCGCCGGCGCGGGCCTGCATGCTCCCCGCACGAGACTCTCCCGCCCCGCCCGGGCCCGGGGCGGCTCCGGACGCTCTCTCCGCGCCTTTGTCATTAATTATTGTTATTTAAAGAGAGAGAAAAGAGAGAGAGAGAGGAGAGAGGAGAGAGAAAGCTGCGTGGAGCAGCGCCAGGGCGCCCCCAAGCCCCCAAGCCCGCGGGCCTGGGCTCCCAGGACTTGGATTGTTTTATTTTTATTTTATTTTTATCCCCCCCCCCCGCCCACCTCCTTCTCCAAAAGCAGAATTCGGGGCCGGCCGGTGGCGCGCGCCCCGCCGTCACGCTAGCTGCTCAGGAGGGCTGAGCTGTGAGGATCGGGGGGCGGGGGGGGGTCCCCAGCCAGGCCAGGCCGGGGGAAGCGTGTGAGACGCTGATCTCCAACGAACCAGCAAAAAAAAAAAAAAACCCAGCTGGAAATGGAGCTGCGTGGCTCAAGTGACAGCAGCCTGGGGCGGAACGCTGAGGGACAGCGCCGGGTCCGGCCGGCACAAGACGAAACGATTATATACATATATACACATATATATGCGGACATATATGTGCATATATATATATATATATGTTCTGGGCTTTGCCCGGGCCGCCCGCGCCCCCTCGGCCCCGACCCGCGGGGTCCCCCCCACTCCCAAAGCGCACGATTGCTGGAGGCTGGGGGTGGGGAGATTAACCGAACAGAGCCGGGACCCTGAGAAATGTGTTAAATGATGACTCGCCGGAGGACCGAGCGCCTGAGCCTTTGCCGAACAAACGTAAGTTATTGTTATTTATTGTCGCGGACGAATATTTTGATCTTAATAAAAAATAACCATCACCACCACCACCATTATCATCATCACCCGATGCCGAGCGGCCCCGGCGGCGGCGCCCGGGAAGGCTGGGGTGGTTGTTTTTTGGTTTCCCCGGAAAGTTTTGTTTCCAAGGGTCAGGGAATCCCGGTCCCCGCTGCGCGCGCGCCGGAGCCCTGAGCTCGGGCCCGGGACTCCCGCGCCCCCCCCCCCCGCGACCAGGGGCGTGGCCAGGGCGTGGCCGCGGAGGGATTGGACGCCGAGCGGGATGGGGGCGTGGCCTGCGGGGAGGAAAGCTGGGCGCGCGTGCCCGCGACCTCGGCCTTTCCGGGAGTGGGAGGAGCGCGCGCTCCTGCCAGGATACCCGGGAGCCGGGCGGGCGGGCGGGCGCCCGAGGGTGCGCCAGGGGACGGGGTTTGCGCGGGAGATCCGCACGCTGGTGGCCACGCGCGCCCCGGGGGCTTGGCCGTCCCCGAGTTTGGAGGGGGAAGGATCTTCCACTTCTCCCTGAACTTGAAGCCGGAGCTCTCGGTTCTCGCCACTCCTCACCTTCCTTGCATTTCTCCTGGTCCACGATCCGTTTGCGAACGCGAAGGTTCCATGGCCGGGGCGGCCTGGCCCCTCCGCGCGCGTTCCCGGGCCCGCCGTGGGCGCGCGCGCGTGCGCGACTGGATGGTCCCGCTGCGTTTATTAATTCCCCCGTCTAGACAGAGGACGCGGCCGGGCGGCGGCCCCTTATCTGCCTCTGGCATCACCTGCAAGCGATACACCGAGCGAGCCTCCGCCGGCCCCGCGGCCTGCATCGCCCTCGCGGCGGCCCGGGGAAGTCAGTCCACCAGAACCAGTCTGGCGTGTCCTCCGTTTATTTTCTTTCCAGACCCGAAATGGAAGGGGATGGGGGCGGGGGGGGGTGCCCGGGAGGAGGGCGCGCAGGGGCGGGGGGGGGCGGGGAGGAGGGCGCGCAGGGCCCCAGCGCCGCACCGCCGGGCCCAGGTCACCTGGTGTGACATTTCAACTCCTGCG
>NW_012267231.1:17237610-17240003 GCF_000151885.1 Dipodomys ordii | reverse complement strand
GACCCGAAATGGAAGGGGATGGGGGCGGGGGGGGGGGGCCGGGAGGAGGGCGCGCAGGGGCGGGGGGGGCGGAGAGGAGGGCGCGCAGGGCCCCTGCCCCCCACCCCCGTGCCCAGGTCACCTGGTGTGACATTTCAACTCCTGCGACTTGTTTTCCTGAAAACTGGTTTCAGTGATCGCAGGAAATAACCGAGAGATAGTGAATCTCTAGCACACACGCGCACGCGCGCACACACGGAGCCAGGGGGCTCAGGTTTTACCCTCTACAACTACTTAACCCTTTGGCAACCCCGGGAAGAGTGGACTGGTGTCCCTCCAGGCGGGAATTGGTGTGTGGCATTGCTTTGTCCATTTTCTGGCCCTTGGAATTAACAACAACAACAACA
The DNA here is from genome assembly GCF_000151885.1 of Dipodomys ordii. Classification (NCBI taxonomy): domain Eukaryota; kingdom Metazoa; phylum Chordata; class Mammalia; order Rodentia; family Heteromyidae; genus Dipodomys; species Dipodomys ordii. The sequence continues at coordinate 17,239,617 of NW_012267231.1, read as the reverse complement.
AAACACAAACAAAACCAAACCCGCCGTGCCATCCTTTTTAGTTCGGAAGTGCCAAGGGCACAGTGGCTGCCATCCTAGTTTAGGTACAAGCTGGTGATATTAAATATTAAAGATCACACACACATGTTCTGGAGGTCAGCTTGCAGACACCGGGGCTGCGTGGAGCACCCCTGCCACTGGGTTTTTGTTTGTTTTTGGTTTTGTTTTGAAGCAGATCTCCTCACCCGCCTCCCAGCCTCCATTAGGGTCTGAAGCCTTGCTGGTCATGATTAAAGGAAAATGGCAAGAGGTGAGAAAAGGGAGCCACCTTTACGCTTTACTTCTGAAAGTCAAGGTGATGTTAGCATCCATCGCGAAGGGGCTTCTCCCTCCTCGCGGATTAGGAAATGGAGACGGGCAGGGTTAATGAGGACCAGCCTTACCTCGCCCAGCGCACAGAACCGGTTTTAATAACCCGAGCGATTCCGAGTCTTTCTAACTCACACCATTCCTTCCCAAATGGAAAGACAACTTGGCCGCTTTTACCTCCGTCTGATTATTACCTAGGACTAAAACTTCCAATACCTGTTACTTTGGGAAAGTTTTGATTTATTTAGAAAAATTGGTTTTCACCTATTTTATTTTATGGGGCTTGAACTCAGGGCCTGGACACTGCCCCTTTGCCTTTTCACGCATGGCTATCAGTTTAAGCCACAGCTCCACTTCAGGCTTTTTTTTTTTTTTTTTTTTGGTTCTTTTTGGTGGTAAATGGGAGGTAAGAGTCTCAAGGGGTTTCCTACCTGAGCCGGCTTCAAACTGTGATGTTCAGATCTCAGCTTCTTGAGTAGCTTGGATTATAGGCATGAGCCACCAGTGCCTGGCTATATCTAATTTTTTTGGGGGGGTCCGTTGGTGGGGCCTGAACTCTGGGCCTGGGCGCTGTCCCGGAGCTTCTTTTGCTCAAGGCTAGCGCTCTACCACTTGAGCCACAGCGCCACTTCCAGCTTTTTTCTTTTCTGCTTATGTGGTGCTGAGGAATCAAACCCAGGGCCTCATGCATGCAAGACAAGCGCTCTACCACTGAGCCACCTTCCCAGCCCTTACATCTAACTTTTAAAAAAAAAATTTAAAGTGTGTATCTTCATTATAAAAACATTAAAAACTAAAAAGTCAATTATTAAAAAGGAACTAACGAGTTCTTGAATAAAGATGTCATGAATCGTTAATTAGCTCTGAATTTTTGCTTCTTATAAACATTTCACAAATGGAAACATCTACCTACCTTATTAAAATGATATTCCTCCTCCTTATCCACAGATCAAAATCCTGATTCATCTTTTCAATATTTATGAGTGTGTCTTTTTATACTATTGGAAAATGATCGGGATAAACGCGGTTAATATGTCTGGATCTCTCTGTATAGCTGAGCCAAGCTTTTTTTTTCTTCTTCTTTTTTTCTTCCTCTCTTTTGCAGTTTCTAGCCCCCCCCCCCCGGGTGCATTGTTTCCCCTTTGAGTTTCAAGGAAAGGGGTGTAACTCTGGAACCTTATTACAGTGCTCCTGGAGAGGTGTCAGGTCTATGGTGGCTACATGAATACATATCAGTTTAACGGGTTCCCAGGTGATCTTTAAACATCTTCTGTAATTCAGTAAGGATTTGCCTGCAAATTAAATTACCTTCTGACAATGACAAGTGTTGGGTTTTTTATGTTCGCTGAACTTTTGATACTTAGTTTTCTAGTTAAAAAAACAACTTAATTCAAGAAAAGAAGCCGGGGGTGTTCAATTGGAGTGAGAGATTCACAGCTGGGTGACCTTGGAATAAGGACCCCCGCCCCCCTCTGTGAAGTGGCGGTTCCCGGAGGTGGGAGTTTCTGGGAGTTTCTGGCTCTGCGACCCACGGGTTTGTACCTGCTGTGAGTCCGCAGGCTCCGGGCAGGGCGCAGCCGGCAGATGTGAAGGCGGAACGGCTGGAAGAGACGCCGTCCGAGACGGTTCTGCGGAGAAGCGGGGAATCAGCCGCCGCCG
>NW_012267231.1:17172589-17235762 GCF_000151885.1 Dipodomys ordii | reverse complement strand
CCGCAGCCGCGCACGCGCGGGCCGGCCGGGGCCTCGGGAGGGAGCGCTGCCCCTGCCCGCACGGCTCGGGCTGCTTCCAGCAGTTTCTTCCCGGCCGGCCGGACCTTCATCACCAGGATTGAGTCTAAGAACCGTCCAGGTTCCCGGGAAGGCGGGGCCGTGGCGCGGACTCCCGGGGCCCCACGCACACCATCGGACCGGGACACCGATCCAAGCCTCATAAAGGAACACTTGGCGCAGGCAGACTTCAATGCACTTTAATTTACAGATCCGTCAGGAGTCAGTATCAACACTTTCTGTTCAAGATTGCATTGGCTTAACATGACACAACACCGAAAACAGAATAAGTTACTTTATTACAACAAAACAGACTTGCTAATAACGTCGTCTAATCGCGGCCATATTACAAACGGGAATTATGTATATTGTAATCATAGAAAGGAAGTTAACAAACTGCAAAAAACATTGGGCAGAAATGAAATCAACTTGCAAAATTAGGAAGAAGAGGGAAGTATCTACACCATTATAAATAGAACAAAAAATATATACCATATCTACAGTGCTGGGAGCCAGGTCCCTCCAGAGACCCTGCCTGAAACCGTCGGCAAAGGGGTGCAAACAGAACCAGCGCAGACTTTTATTGCTTCTCTTTTTCCAAGAAAAACTGCCGCGCGTCTTCCCAGGCGTGTTGAGGAAATCTATTGGCCAGTTCAAGGTAGTTGTGGGACACAAGGTGCTTTCCTGAGAGGAGCAAATTGAACCGAGTTAAATTCTTTGAAGTTTAATTAGTGGAAACTTACTTTGGTATCTGAGCACAAAATGGAGTCATATACTTTAAATAAACCAACTACACATTTTATGTAAATACAGTGAGGGCCTTATCTCTAGTCATCTGTCGACAGTGTAAACAACTCTAATACACATTTGAACCACTATTCAGCCGGAGCGGCTAATATCTTCAGACCCTAAGCTATATATAAAACATTTTATGAAAAAAAATCTTTCAGAACTCCAGAATAAGAAACATTTAGGGAAAAATATATGCAGTAAAAAAAAGTGAGTCATATATGCTATCTTTATTGAACAGATAAATCTGTGTGCAAATGGTAAAGTTTTTATTTCAGTACTGGGGCATGAACTCAGGGCCTGGGTGTTGTCCTTCAGCTTTTTTGCTCAAGGCTGGTGCTTTACCACTTGAACCATACTTCCATGTCTGCTTTTTTGGTGGTTAATTGGGGATTAGAGCCTCCTGGATTTGTCTGCTTGAGCTGGGTCTGAACCATGATCCTCAGATCTCAGCCTCCAGGGCAGCCTGGATTACAGGCATGAGCCATGGGTGCCTGGCCTTAGTAACTCTTTTAGAATGCTGGAATCAAACTCAGGGTCTTGTGCAGGCTAAGGACAAGCTCTACCACCATGCCACACCCCAAGCCCAAACAGGGCTGTTCATTTTCTGAGGAAGTTAACTTCAACTTGAGTATAACTTTGTAATCATCCAAATCTGTGCTGAGTCGTCCATCCATTGGATGGCCAGCGACACAGGGAAGTGGACAGGGCGAAGGCTGTGATGCGTTAAGCCAAGGTTCACCCACGCCGTGAAATCAAAATGTCTTGGCATGTTGTATGGCAGTCTACCCTGAGCACAGGGGGACACACACATCTCAGGAGCACACTGGCCTCATGGGCTTTGCATCGGGTGGGCAGATCATGAGCTGTCAGTCAGTAACACAGGGTGGGCCCCTTCCAACAAAGCAGGGACGGAGGACTGACTGTCATCAGCTGTCCTGTGAAGCCCGTCACTGGGGAACATGGAAGCAGGGAAGACGATGGGCCTTTGTTCTGGGATCTTCCTTCCGGAAAGGCAGCAAGAGGTAGCTCATCTTTTTGGATGAGAGAAAAAGCAAGAAAGAATGTCTACACAGGCTAGGTGCCTGTAATTCTTGCTATTCAGGAGGCTGAGATCTGAGGATCACAGTTCAAAGCCAGCCTAGGCAGGAAAGTCCATGAGACTCTTATCTCCAATGAACTAAAAAGAAAGAAAGAAAGAAAGAAAGAAAGAAAGAAAAAGCCAAAAGTATCGCTCAAGTGCTAGAGTACCAGGCTTGAATGAAACAGCTAATAAGCAAGAGGACAAAGCCCTGAGCACAAGTCCCAGCATTGGTGCACACGCACACGTGCACACCCCCCACGCACACGTGCACACCCACACGAATGTCTACAAGTCTCACTGGCGATAATATGTTCGAATATTTTTTTCTAAGTATCTTCGTATATTCAAAATTCAAACTGTTTCCTAAGAAACTAACGAACTCTGCAGATTTGGCTGGTGTCCTTTAGTTTCTTTCTTTCTTTTTCTTTTTTTTAAAGTCTGTGACTGAGTCAGGACAGAACAGAACTTGCACTCTAATTCTGCCTTCCACTGAATTTCTGGAAAGTTACACAGCTTTCTGTTTACTTTTCTGAGTTACCTGAGACACTAAAACAGAGCATTTTGTAACAGTTACATTGTCTTCTCTGTGTTCTCCAACACCTGTGCACCAGAGATGCTTTTGTGGGGGGAGGGGTGTTGAGGGGTGACATGTGTCATCAAGGAAGAGGACCTCATGCCACCTCGGGGAGCCCTTCAGGAAACGGCGTGGGAGGGACACGCTCTGAACACCAACGCGGCACAACGGGGGAGACCAGGACCGGACTCTCGTTAATCACAGACGCTGCCACAGCCGCCAGACAATGGCCAAATTGTACTCACTTACAGTCTGGGTAGCTGAAGAAGTCAAATCTACAAGTGCAGCTTCAACTTCTAGAAGCCCCAGCTGGGGCCCCAGGAAACAGTTCAGTCAGTGAGTCAGACTTTTGGTCCCCTGAACTCACCTGATGTGAATTTCCCCCCCTCCACGTAAGACAATTATTTCACTAAAAATTTTTTTTAAGTTTTTTTTTTTTTTTTTTGCTGTGTTGGAAATCAAACGTAGGACCTTACACATGCTAAGTAAGCACTTTACCACGTAAGCCACGCCCACACCTCCCCCCCAGTAATTACTTCCAACCAAAAATTCTGTGAGATGCTTATCTCAGATGAACCAGCAAAAAGCCAGAAGTGAAACTACGGCTCAAGTGGGTGAGCACCAGCTTTGAGCACAAAGCCTGAGGGACAATGCCCCGGCCGGGGTTCAAGCCCCAGGACCAGTACACACACACACACACACACTCTCTCTCTCTCTCTTAAATTCTTCAAATGAAGGGGGAAATATAGGCTACTATTAACAACTTTATTTGGAATATGGATGGGAGTTTCTCTGAGTAAGATCAGCCAGTCTTAATGTCTTCTTTAACTGCCAGGTGGCACTTCTGTAACTACTCGGCATTTTCTGTATCTTGCACGAGGCGACATCACAAAGGTGTTGTGTGCCTTCTTCTGCCCACGAGGTCTTCAAGCAGAATTCCCTCCTGTGCTCACACACACTCATGCACGCACATACCTGCTGGACGAACCGCAAATCTTTTTTTTTTTTGTCGGTCGTGGGGCCTGAACTCTGGGCCTGGACGCTGTCTCTCAGCTCTTCAGCTCAAGGCTAGCGCTCTACCACTTGAGTCACAGCACCACTTCCGGCTTTTTCTGCTTATGTGGTGCTGAGGAATGGAACCGAGGGCCTCATGCATGCAAGGCAAGCGCTCTACCACTGAGCCACCTTCCCAGCACCCGAACCTCGAATCTTTTTGGTGATGTACTATGACATTACTGAACCCCTCCACGCATGGAGTTCTGTTTCCACGGAGAACGCACATACCTTTGGGCTGGGAAGTCTGGTTCTCTGCCTGGCCGGGAGTCTGTGCAAAGTCCTGCATGGGGAGAGAGGTGTACAGGAAGCCGTGAGCACTGTGGCGGGCCGCGGCTGCGCCAACCCCAGAGCCCAAGTACAGAAACTATGGGTTCCGGCTTCTTGTACACTGAAACTAAATAGCGGCCACTTAAGTTTGCTAAATATTATGTTGCTGCCTTCCTTGGAAATGACAGCTTAATTTTATACTCAAAGAACACTCTAAAACTTAAGCCAAATGTACTGTCTTAAACTAATGGTAGATTTCTATGGCTTTATTTTCCCCTTTTTGAGACAGGATCTAATTATGCAGCCCAGGCTGGCACTGAACTCTCAAAGCTGCTGGATCTTACTCAGATGGGTGTGTACCACCATGCCTGGCAAGATTTTTGTTTCTAAAATAGGGTCATTTTGCAACTAAATGTTTTATTATTATTATTATTATGTTAGCTTATCCGCATTGTACGATGGGGAGTTTCAACGTGACATTTCCACATGTGTATACAATACATTCCAATTAATCTCACTCCTCTATCACTCTCCCTTTCTCCCTCAAGCAATTTCAATAGGTCTCATTGTTCTTTTTTTATATGTGTAAGCAATCTGCTCTGCCCCTCGTCAGCCCAGCCTGTGCCCCCCCACCCCCCAACAAGCCTATTTCTCTTTTCCCAGCCTCCTATTGATAAACGACTTTCATTATATATAAACAGCTTTCTTTATATATCTGAAACCAAAGCTTCAATTCTTAATTTTACTTTTGGATGGAAAGAATATGTAAATCTTCAGAAAACTATCAAACTGTCAGCCCTCTGTTGGTGTCATTTTCACGTGACTATTAAATGTCTAGAGCCACTGTGTCAATTAAAATTCAATGTATGCTTATTTCTTTGAGCACAGCCATTTACAGAAAAGTTGATTTCTCTAAGATGCTATCCTAAATAAACAATAGTGTGTTACATATGGATTTTTTTTGGAACAGAGAAAGGGACATAATTTGTTATAACATCAGATTAAAATAGGAAATATAACCTTTATTTTAGATTCTGATCTCATCTGTATTTTTTATTTGCTCTTTGAGTTAGGGTCTTTCTATGCAGGCTAGACTGGCCTCAAACTCAAGATCCTCCCGCCTCAACCTCCTGAAAACTGTCAGTGGAATTGTTAAGAACAGGAGAAAGTAAGAAACTGATCACTTCCCTAGGCCCTAGGCCTGCGGGCTTTCACCACAATGCTCTTGCTACCTGGTATGTCTTTTGTTTTGCTTTTTGTTGGTTTTAATCAAAGAGCCTGAGGCAGGAGTTTGTGGTTTCTTTCTTTCTTTTTTAAAAATCTGTTTTAGTTACTTCTAGTTTCCAGTGCCTACAGGCATGGTACACACACAAAAAAACTTCCAGTTGGATTCAAGAACAAATATTCTGACTGAAAAAGATCACAGCACCAATTCTCTATCAAGCATTTGCTATTTCATTTACTTAGGAAAGGTCTAAGAACACAGGAAGAACCCTGTGTGGATCTGGTGGGTAGCCACTAGAAGAGTATCAAGACTTTTAGTTCAATAAGACACACTGGAAATTCATACTTGTTGACAATCTAAATATTTGACTTGATTTTTTTTTTGGGGGGGTGGGGGGATGGAACAAACCCAGACTCAAATGTAAAAAGTAAGCTGAAAATAAAAAGATTTGTAACTGCTCTGGCTGTGTGTGTTCATTGATCATCTACTAGAGGACAGTTTAGAAAACAGAAACCTCTCCTTGTCTAAGGTAAAGAGGGCTGAGGGACTGGAGCTCTCTTCCAAGGGCTGCCAACCGAGCGTGCAGATGGCAGCATTGGGCAGCGCTGTCCGCACTGGCTGGAAGGAGACGCATTGGACGCTCCGCTCCTGCACGGGTTCCACTTTCTCTTTCGCTCTGACCAGCAGAAAGCATCGCTTCCCATGTCGCGTGTCAGAACTGGTTTTCGGCCTCACCATTGGAAAGAACATGCAATCCTTTCAGAAACTACGGACCGACAGTGACAAAAATACCTCATAGCTCAGAACAATCCACTCGGTTTTTCCTGGCAGTCGGCTGTATTCATTTAGACATACTAATTCCAGCCTACCTCCATACATAAATGAGGCTATATGTAACACAACAACAGATTTTTATCAGAGAATCAGACTTAGTTACAAATTGAAATTCAGTTAAAGAAGTGAAGAGTTAATTGATCTTCTGCGGTTCCGTACCCCAAAATTACAAGAAACGGAAAAGGCAGGGCCTTCACAGACCTTTCTCCAGTGGGTTCCATTCCAATAATGGCAGCCCTCCCACCCTCCTCTCCCCCCACCCTCATTGCCACCTGGGTTCTATGCACGAGAGCTTAGAGACTAGCCTGCTCCCCCAGAAATGCATTTTTAGGCAGAGAAGATAGTGTAAAAGGAAGGAAGAGGGCGGGGGCTCCTGGCGAGCTGGTACCTGAATGAAGGTGGCCAGTAAGACACAGCTCATCTCCTGCTCCAGGATGACCTTGTTCTGACGGTTGTTGTAACAGGCAGCGAGAAGTGAGGGGAAGAGTACTTTGATGAGCCGGGGGTCGCTGAAGTACGGGAAAGGCAGCTGGCAGAGTTTCTGTAGCACCGTGGGGTGGCGGCCCGACTGTACGATTACCTGCAGGAGGTGGGGAGGAGGAGGAGGGGGGGGGGGGGGGGGGGGGGGGGGGGGGGGGGAGGAGGAGGAGGAGGGGGAAGAGGAAGAGGAGGAGGAGGAGAGGAGGAGGGGGAGGAGGAGGAGGAGCAAGGTTAGTTGCCAAAGGCTCCTGCCTGCCTCAGGCAGAACCTCCAAAAATAGACTGGAGGAATCAAAACAGGAAAGTCTGCTGGCTCCCCACTAGAGCCTTAAGTGATATTTGAAAAAGAGCAGAAAAAAGAAATCTCCTTCCCCAACTTAAAGAAAAGATCCCAGGCATTCTGTAAGCCATTGAAGATGCTTACAGCCAGGCACCAGAGCTCTTGCCTATAATCCTAGCTAGTCAGGAGGCTGAGATGGGAGAGTCCTGGTTTGAAGCCAGTCAGAGCAGGCAAGTCTGTGAGACTCTTCTTTCCAATTCAAGCCGGAAGTAGAGGTGTGGCTTAAGCGGTCGTGCACCAGCCTTGGGTGAAAAAGTTCAAGGACAAGGCCATAGGCCCTGAGTTCAAGCCCTAGTAAAGGCATAAACCTAAACGATGAGATAATAGACGGATCAGCTTCCAAGGAGGAAGGATGCAAAATGGGATGCACACTGCTTTCCCCAAGCACTCTCCACCCCCGGGAGGCTTGGCGGTCCTGCTCCCCACAGCCTGCGAAGAACCAAGGCTCCCAAGAAAGCCAGATATGGTCTGTGCTGCGGCCCCGCCCACTGCAGGCTAACCTAGCTTGCCTGTGTGCACCAGATGGATTCCGTATGGGGGGCCCGGCCTAGGAGGAGCAGGGGATCCCTCCCTGGGAGGGGGGGAAGGGGGGGCAGTCTCAGCCAAGGCAGGCTCAAAAATCTCCCTGTCCAACCCATACCGCTTATCTGGGCTTCCATCAGTCCCCTTGACTCTGAAAGGGGAACTGTTTAGATAACTGAGACCCGTTGTCTCGAAGCAGTCTGGGTTTACAACTGTGTACATTTTCCGAAGTAGAGCGATGCAATGAATGGGCTTGCCTCCCTGAGAAACTAAGACATGCTACAATCAGATCTGTTTCAAGTAACGTTTGATTAGACAGTTCTAATAGGAAAGAGCTGGGTGACTCAAGGCACCGATTCCCGAGACAGGAAGAAGCTCTGAGCAGCTTAGCAACACTGTAAAACCGGGGGTCAGGACTGTAAATTGTCCTCCGAGAAACCCGATTTTACAGGTACACAGCTAGACAGGGCTGCCTTCAAATTAAAACCAGAGGACTGAATGGACCAGCAGAGGCAGGAGGAACATAAATTACAGGGATTTACAAGTTTTCAAAGTACTTTTAACAATGCTTTAAGAACACATTCTCAGATGATAATGCAGTTGGGTTTAAGGACAAAATCAACAAGGTAATAGTTCACATATTTTCGTTCCATAGCTAAAATGACATCAAAAAACCTTCAGAGACGGGTGCGAGGGTTTTGTTAATGCCTTCAAATCCACACGGAATTTTAAAGATTGGCACCAGCTGACCCTTCCCTCCGACGTGGTACTGCCAGTGCCCGAACTGGCTGAGAAAAATACACCCTAGGGGTGGATCGTATTGATAAAGCATTTACTTAAATCTGTATTTTAATTATTAGCTGCATATTTTGTAACACAGCCAAATGCTCACCACTTTAGAATTTATAATGATACCATTATCAGAGGTTCCTCCATACCTCCTGCCCTTTGTTGGACAAAAATTAAGAATGAGTTTTTCTTTGAACCTTCCTTGTTAAAATGCTATTATTGCCTAGATGCCAATAGCTCCTGCCTAAAACCCTAGCTCCTTAGGAGGCTGAGATCTGAGGCCGGTGGTACACAGCCAGCTGAGTAGGAAGGTCTGTGAGACTCTTGTCTCCTCTTAACCAGCAAAGAGCTGGCAATGGAAGTGTGGCTCAAATGGTAGAGTGCCAGCCTGGGGCGAAAAAGCCAAACAAGAGTGCAAGACTCAGAGTTCAAGCTCCAGCCCCAGCACTCACACACACAAAAGGTAAATCGTGCTTTACCTGAGAAGACATTACACTGGCCAATGTGCCTGGCCCAGGTACCATGTTAAGTCCAAAGTCTGTGATTCCTTCTTGCTAGCAAATAAAAATTCCTGCTGAGTGTGCCCAAGAACTTCATTAGTGATCAGAGTCTGGATCAGAGTCTCTGTGTATGTGTGCATCTGCACCTGCACTGGGCCTTCAACTCAGGGCCTGGACACTGTTCCTTAGCTTTTTCATTCAAGGCTAGCACTCTACCACTTGAACTACAGCTCCACTTCTGGCTTTTTCTTAGTAGTTAATTGGAGATGAGAGTCTCACACACTTTCCTGTCCTGGCTGGCTTTGAAGCACAATCCTCAGAACTCAGCCTCCCAAGTAGCTCGGATTACAGATGTGAGCCACTGGTGAGTGACCGGCTTCAGAGTGACTTTACAGAGATCACTGGGTGTGTGGTCTTTGGATTAGAGACCATGTCCATGGGTATAGGCAGTTTGGCTACTTTGAGCTAAAGAGATCTGACCATATAAGCGTCCAGGACAGTGCCCGCTTAAGGGAAGGAGGCGGAGGGCGGAGACTTCAAGATAATGTCCTTTGATTCCCATTTCAGACAGTATAGGAAGATGCAGTCAGGGGGTCTGGCAAGGGGCCACCCTGTAGCATGGAGACTTGGGTTCATGCACAGAGGGGTGACAGTTGGCTGACTGATGCTAAGCATGTCCCAGGGAAGGGAAGCGAGGTTGGACTCTGGGGCTGCAGGCACCTGGGCGGAGCTGCCAGGACCAGGGCGGAGCTTGACCCAGTCTCACCACGCCCACTCAGCCACAGGGGGCCCAGCACGCCTGGGGGCCGCCTTTCATGCTCTGCACAATCAGTAGGAAGTCATCGGAGTAATAAAGTCACAGAGCAGCAGCGTCTGGCTGAAGCAATGAGCCGCGCGTTGTGGATCGTGGCAGCCTCGTGATGCAGTGTTCCATCTGCTGTCCTCATGGGCCTGGAACTAGGTCGCCTCTGCTCACCCAGAGTGCCAAGTAGAAGTTACCCCTGTGCCTGGCCAGGCTTGCCAGCACTCCTGTGCTTTCCCGTAACACAGCACCAATGACATGGAGTGGCCAGGCCGCCGACTTTGCTGGCCACTGACCTCAGTCACAGCCAGCATGCAGGGAGTGCTTTGGCCTCAATAATGAGAAACTGTCCACCCAGGCCCAGCAGGGTCTAGGAAGATGAAGAGAATTTAAAGCGGTCTCCAGATCCCAAGAGGCTCAATGTGACCTGGGCCTGACTTGTTTAAACCAGGTGCTAACCACAGAGCTTGGCAATCTGAGGACAGTGAAGAACATAACCAAGAATGCTGCTTCTAGCGGGTGCTGGCTGCGCAAGAGGCTGAGATTGCAGGATCCCAATTCAAAGCCAGCCAGGGCAGGAAAGTCCATGAGACTCTTATCTTCAATGAGCCAGCAAAAAGCTGGAGGTGAGTGGGTGAGGCCCTGAGTTCAAGTCCCAGTACTGACACAAAAGCTCTGTAAGCATATATATTCCTTCTCACTGAGTCTGAGATCATATGGAAACAATCCAATCCTGTCTGAACAGAAGCGGGCTTCAAGGCTCTCTCCATCCTGGAGAATGGACCATGGGCGACACAGCCTCCTTTGGTCCTCTAAGCAGAGACTAGAGGTGTAGTCCCACAGTTCTTGAAGAAATACATCTTCTTTTCCAATATCCTGCCAACTTATCACTTTTGGGGGTGTCAGATGAGAAGTGCACCCTTAATGACCTCACTTAATTAAGTCCTATCTTAAATGCAGTCACACAGGGAGTGGTGGGCTTTCGCATGTACATTTGGGGCTGGCATGTTAGTTCAGGACGAAGCACAGCCCCGGTTCACTCGTTTGGCTCTCCTGGTGCTCTGTTAGGAAGGCTCCTAAGACACTAAGCAGGTTCACTGCACAGCTCATGGCCTTTTTCTGGGCCTGGGTCGCTCAGTGATCATGAGGTTGAAGCCACAAGCACTAGAGTGCTGGTCTTAAGTAGTTGTGGATTCTTGGTCTGGTGTGGCCAGGGATATGCCGTGGTCACTAAGCTAGTTTTGAGTCTTAGAGTTCATTGTGTGTGTGTGTACATGTGCGTGTGGATATGAGCACTGGGGCTGGAATTCAGGCTCAGGGTCCCTTAGCTTTTTTTGCTACCGCTTGGACCACAGCTCTGCGTCTGGCTTTTTGGTGGTTAATTGGAGGTAAGAGTCTCATGGACTTTTTTGCCCAGTCTGGCTTCCAATGTGAGCCTCAGATGTCAGCCTCCTGAGTAGCAAGGATTACAGGTGTGAGCCACCAGCGTTGGGCTCACAGTCCTTCTATATAAGCAGTTGGATGGTGGTGGGGCTTCAAGATTCAGAGGAAGACTCAAGGAGACAGTGTCTGTGACCACAAAGTGTGGGGCCCAGCAAGGGCTGCCACCCTCCTACCCCATCTTTCCCTCTGGCAGAAGCGGGCTCTGCTCCCCAGCTGGGCACCGGAGGAGCCATGGCTGAGGTTTCTCCCCGGCCGGCCTCGCGGGGCAGAGCTGTGCCAGTAGAACGGGGAATGCCAGCTAGGACCCGGTGGTGACAACGTAGGAAATGTGTTCTGACAGTTCTGAAGAGAAAATCCCTGCCTAAGCATGATCAAGACGCACAGCTAAGTAGCTGGGAGACGCAGAGGCTTTGGCCACCACGGGCGTGGCTGGAGTGCCAGACTGATCCGTGTGGGGGCAGGGCAGGGCAGGGCAGGTTGGCCCAAGCTCATGGGTGGCGCTGTAGACTCCACTGAGATGAAGCACCGGCGTCCCTCCATGACCACACAGGCCTTCCCAGAATGCCCTGGGCGCCTCCTTCCTTTTCAGCAGCTTGAGGACATGGCGGCCCTTACCCATCTCCGTTCAGAGGCAGACACTGTGTCCTCTATTTCTCTGTGGGAGGGCAAGGCTCAGAGGAGGCCCTCCAACTTATTAGGACAAACAAAAGCAAAGTGACAGAGGCCACTAGCTAATAAATTAACTAGTGCCTGTGGGGGAATCCTGCCCCATTTCTCCCACGGTGCTCAGGCTCTGACTTGGCAGTCCCAGTGGACCTACAGCCTGTTGCCTGAGGCTTGTGTAGCTCATCCCTAAAGAACAGATTCCCCGGCCATGTGCTCAGGCCTGTAATCCCAGCTACTTCGGAGGCTGAGATCTGAGGAGCAAGGTTTGAAGCCAGTCTGGGTAGCAAAGTCCATGATATACTTCTCTCCAATGAACCAGCAAAAAGCCAGAAGTGGAGCTGTGGCTCAAGTGGCAGAATGCTAGCTTTGAGCACAAAAGCTCAGGGACAGTGCCCAGGCCCTGAGTTCAAGCACACACACACAACTGATTCTGTGATGGTGGTCAGTGCTAACTTACCAGGCACAAGGCCCAGAGTTGAATCCCCAGTGCCACCACCTCAGCCAGCACTCCAGAGGGCCACAAATCTGACACCAGCCAGGCCTATATAGAGAGACCCCATCTTACCACTCCCTCTCCGAAAAGGAAGGCGTTTTCGGATAAGCTATCTCCTTCTCTAAAAGAAAGCTGGGATTGCAAACTTCAGGGGGGACTGACCTGGTGAAGAGGAGCGGTCTGGAGAAGTTCTCCCTCTTCTGTGGAGATGGGCCACACTGTGTCATGTGGTGAGAAGGAACTCAGGGCACTCACGCTGCAGAACCTCCCCCATACCCAGCACCAGGGGGAGCCCATCCCTGGGTGAGCATGGGTTTTGGTTTTGTTTGTTTCTTTCTTTGAGACAGACAGGCTTTCAAACTATGAGTAGCAGCAGTAGTAGTAGTAGGGGGTTGGGCCTCCTGCCTTGGCCTCCTGAGTGCTGGGATTATAGAAATGAGCCACTGGTGCCCGGCTCTGGTCTTCAGTTTTTGAAACAAATATGCTGTTATTCAAAATCGATTCATAATGTTCAATACAGAAGTTATGTAACAGGAAAAACAAAGGGTGGAGGTCACTGAATGGCCCTGAGAAATACAACAGCCCATGGGACATTTGAGGCCTTCACATCTGTAGAATGACAACTGTCTCCTGAACTCCAGAGGACTCCCCAGCGAGGTGCAGACCGCGCGCACGCACGCTGTGTTCATGGAGGACAGCCTCTGTCTTCTGTCCTGCACTGTGGGCACTGGAGTCAGCAGGGAAGGGGGCAAGCTGGCCTCTGAGCAGAGTGTACGCACTGGTACCTTCCTGGCATTCACTCTGCCTAAGCATGGGCGAGACACCCAAGACCAGTCCCTGCCCCACCATGACTGGGCTAGCCACACAGTCAGGTCAGCTGTGGAGAGCTGTGTGAGCAACTCAGCTTAGCAGTTCACTTTTCAGAAGCAAAGTCAGTGCGAAGGGTGTGCCGGCCTCTAGTAGACTAGAACCAGCAAACCAGAAAGGAGACTGTTGGAGCTACACTGGCAAATGGCTGCTGGCACCAAGAAGCACAAGGATAGGAATTCATATTATTTCAAGCAGAAATGGGAATCTAAACGCCACCTGGAATCGGTTGATGGAAAAGCAAGTATCTCTACCATTTTTCTTTCACTTGGACTTGGAGCAAGTTTATAGTGTACGAAAATACCTTACAACCCATCAGCTTACTTAGTACTCTATACTTGAACATTTTTCTTCCACAGACATGATCATCCTCATGTAGTTAATATAGATTTATATATCCACATACATATATGTATATACAAATAACATACAATGCATTATATATGTGTGTGATGCACACATTATATATGCATCTATGTTTACACACTAGCATCCAAACACACATATACACACGTATAGATATCCATTAACTATGGGAAATGAAGGAATGAATGAGCTTTTGGTACCCAAACCTGACCCTAGAACCTAGGGCCTACCCGTCCCAGAGCCTCTGAGGCCAGACAATACTGTGGGAATTTGTAAGAACATCAGCCTGGCACTCTGGCTGGCCCCCTATCTTAGCCATGGGCCCCATGGCACAATGGTCCAGGGGCTGGGGTGGGGGTGGGGCAAGGCCATCTCTTTCAGCATGTTAAACCTCAGGCAAACCAGTTCGGTGGGTCGATCAGGATGGTAGGGTGAAAGGAGTACGGAGCCAGACAGGAATTTCTTGTGCCTGAGAATTCTGTTTTGTTTTTTTCCCCCTTTCTTGTCAAGAGACACGATGTCCTCAATAGAGGGGCAAAAATAGGTGTCTAGACATCTAAATTCATTACAACAGACAGCTAAGAGAGTCTGTAAATCATTGGAACAAAGAAGATTTTTTTTTTCCTTAAGCGGGGACGAAACAAAGCAGTTGTTGCATTCCTCTGCACAGAGCTGCCCAGCCACCACGCTAGAGCGAGACAGGCAAGGCGGCGCGACCCCGGGCTGCTCGCCTTTGCTTATGCCACACCTAGAGCCCCAGCCCAGAACACAGCAGCGTGACAGGGGGGACTTGAGGCTGGTGACCCGCAGGCCCCTGCCGCCCACCTTTGATTTTTTAATCTGATGTGGGGGGGGGGGCGGGCAGTTGGTAAAACTTAATGTCTTGGGAGAAAAACTTGAAGTCTGTCCACATACTCAGACCCAACTCAGAGCAGAGAAGCACACCTAGTTCCCTGGTTAGCCCAGCAAAGAAACTCCTTGCCTTGAAAACTTGCCTCTACCTTCAGATGATTTCTGAGACTGAACTCAGGGGTCTTGGCAGAGGGTGAGGGAGGTAGCAGTCTTTGAGCAGTGGCCTCCCCGGCCCCCTCCCTGCCCCACAATTCATTGCTGCCTGGCAGCGGCAGAGCACTGAGGAGGAAGGAAAAAAGGAGGGGGAAGCCGCATGGTGGCTCACGCCTGTCATCCTAGCTACTCAGGAGGCTGAGATCTGAGGATCACCGTTCACAGCCAGACAGGGTGGAAAGTCCATGAGACTCTTATATCCAATTAAGCATCAAAAAAGGCAGACTCAAGTGATAGAGCGCTAGCCTAGAGCACAAAAGCTCAGAAACAGTGCCCAGAACCAGCAAAAAATCCAAACCCAAACCCAACACCTTCTCCTGATGACCCTGATAAGGTTTCCTTCCTCCTTCCCCTCTTTCCTCGATTTATTGATTTATTTATTTATGCTAGTCCTGAAGTTTGAACTCAGGGCCTGGGCACTGTCCCTGAGCATTTTTGCTCAAGGCTAGTGCTCTACCACTTTGAGCCACAGCTCTACTCTGGCTGTTAACTGAAGTCTCACAGACGTTCCTGCCCAGGCTGGCTCTGAACTACGATCCTCACATCTTAGCCTCCTGAGTAGCTGGGATCCTAGGTGGGAGCCACAGGCACCCAACAATCAGGAGAGGTTTAACCAATGGTCGGGGGCGTGGCTTCTCTGAGGTGTTGAGAGTCAGGTGATCTTGAGAGAAACATGTCTCTGGGCAAACAGTGAGAAGACCCCACTCACAGCTTCTGGATGCCACTGGTGGGGAGCAGTGGGTGGGAAGCAGTTCTGGGCAGGTCCTCATATTCTACCCCACAGGAGACAAAGATGTTCCAACCCAGCAGCACCTGCTCGTGGTACAGGGCCTCTGTAGTCCAGTCCAATGGTCACCCCCATTCTCCACAGGCTGGGGTGGACCCTCGCCTCCAAGCCTGACCTGTGCAGAGGTCTCATGCCTGGGGCTCTATGCCAGGTTCAGCTCAAAGCTCCCTGTCTCTGCCAGGCTCCTGTTCTTCCCCATGCTCACCCTGTGTCCTGAAGTTTGAACTCAGAGTCTGGGTGCTGTCCCTGAGCTTTTGTGCTCAAGACTAGTGCTCTACCACTTGAGCCACAACTCCAATTCTGGCTTTTTGGTGGTTTACCAGAGATAAGAGTCTCATGGACTTTTCTGCCTGGGCTGACTTTGAACAATGATTCTCAGATTTCAGCCTCCTGAGTAGCTGGGATGATAGGCGTGAGCCACAGCAACTGGCTTGGTTTCTCATCAGGACATGTGTGGTCTGTGCTGCGGTGGGCACATGGTCAAAGCAGATAAGGGGAGGAGGAATGAGGGAGCAGTAAGCGTGTAGGTGCCACAGCTGTGGTCCTGAGGTTTTCCCTGGGGCAGGGGCGGGCGGCACCCTGAGGCTCCGTTCTAGGTTAAGGCCTCCTTTCCATCTGTCACGATGCCTATTGTATGAGGAAAAGATGTGGCTTATAGAAGCATGTTCTAAACTGCCTTCAAATGTGCCCTGGGCTAGACTACTTCAAATACCAGGCCAACCCTAGGAGCCAGGAACATGGTGACTATATCCAAAGATCTGCTTCCATCTCTGCAGAGAACACTGTCTTAGAAATGATATAGCCTTTCCATACCATTATAAATTTAACCAACTGCTCTGCTTTGGATTCTCATTTTTCTTTTCTCTCTTGTGGTACTAGGTGGTACTACTGTCTGAACGCAGGGCCTCTTACTCACTAGGCAAGCATTCTACCTCTGCAGCACACCAACAGCCCTTTTCTGCTTCGTTTTTGTTTTTGTTAGTTCTGGGGTTTGAACTCATGGCCTGGGCACTGTCCCTGAGCTTCTTTTGCTCAAGGCTAGCACTCTACCACCTGAGCCACAGCACCACTTCTGGCATTTTCTGTGTACGTGGTGCTGAGGAATCAAACCCAGGGCTTCGTGCATGCTAGGCAAGCACTCTACCACTAAGCCACCTTCCCAGCCCCATGATGTTACATTTTGATATGAAGGGGGAGAGACTACAATATACTTTTTCCTAAGAAAAAAAATGAAAAGAAAAAGTCATTATGTTAGAGATACCAGTTCAGACTCCCAACTAGTATATATTCTGATTTTTTTTTCTTTTTGGTGGGTGGTAGGGCTTGAACTCAGGACCTGGGTGTTGTCCCTGAGCTTTTTCACTCAAGGCTAGCACTCTACCACTTTGACCCACAGTGCCACTTGCAGTTTTCTGGTGGTCCATTGGAGATAAGAGTCTCACAGAACTTTACTGCCTGGGGAGGGGGGGGGGACGCCTCTGAATTGGAATCCTCAGATCTCAGCCTCCTGAGTAACTAGGATGACACATGCTAGCTACCAGCAGTGGGCATATATTCTGATGTTTAATCCAGTCTCTCTTTTCTTCCTTTCTCTCTCTTTCCTCCTTCCCCTCTCTATCTGTCTCTCCTCTCCCCCCCCCCCCTCCTCACTGCAGGACTGAAAACACTGTCCATTCCAGAAGAGCAAGATGGAGTGTGAGGAAGAGAGGTAAACTGGATGCACAGGACTTAACAATACCTTAAAACACACATATTTCAAATGGCTTTTGGCCACTTTAGCAGGCAGAGCTGGGGGCGGGGAGAAAAGCAGGTTAGCCAGCCCATTGGTGGATAGGTTTTTCTGGCTCCAAACCCAACAGCTGCCAGAGGCCAGGCGGGCGCTCCACACAGAGCCTTTCTGGGCTCATCGGCACTCAGTCTACGACGACTTGTATTTAATCATAAAAATATAATAGTAGTCAAATCTTTTTGTAGTTTCAGTTTACTGCTTTCTCAAGTGAAATAAATGGTCTCTCAGCTTTCTTCTGCTTTCATCTCTTGGCTCTAAGTATGGCAGGATCAGGTTCCAATTAAGGCCCATTAAATGCTCAGGTTGATTCATGCGAGCCCTTTTCCAGCTCCCCAGCACTCTCGGGGCACCTCCGAGCTGCTGGGAGGCATGTTTCCAGGTTAGCCACTGCCCACACAGGACAGATGTACTTGGGTATGAGGTCCCCTCCCTTCCACGCCTCCCCTCACGTGCCACCAGACCAGCCTCTGCCTATCACCTGCCAGCTAAGCCCAGCTGACCCAGCACACCTGGCCAGAGCCAGACTGACTGTCCCAAGGCCCCCCAAGGAGTAGGGGGGCTCTCCCGGGTACCTCTACATGTTTTGGGTCCACAGAGGAACTCCACCCCCCGCCCTGCCGAAGGAGGGGACACCCAGAGCTTCTCTGATTTCCTAACAGATGGAGAAAGACGCTCTGGCAGCAGGGATGGCCAGTGCTGGGCGGTGTCCAGTGTCAGGGCTGGAAGGCATTAGGCATTAGGGGCAGGGAAATCTGTAAGTGGAAGAGAATTTTTTTTTCCAGTCCTGACATTTGAACTCAGGACCTGGCACTGTCCCTGAGCTTCTTTTGTTCAAAGCTAACACTACCACTTGAGCCACAGCACCACTTCTGGCTTTTTCTGGGTACATGGCACTGAGGAATCAAACCCAGGACTTCACATATGCTAGGCAAGCACTCTACTGCTAAGCCATATTCCCAGTCCCAGGTGGAGAATTTTAAGAGCATCACTACCACTTGGTCTGGGCTAGGGAAGATGCTAATCACAAGGTAAATGGTTGGACTTCCTTCGAACAAGAACTCCATTAGGTCTTCTTGATATGAACCTTAATAAGGGTTACCAATACGAGCCTTAATTAATTTGTGTTGGCACTGGGGCTTGAATCTGAGGCCCAAAGTTCCCACTTGCTTTTTGTACTCAAGGCTAACATACTACCATCTGAGCTACAGCTCTGCTTCTGGCTTCTTTTGGTGGTTCACCGGAGATAAGAGTCTCATAGACTTTCCTGTCTGGGCTAGCTTCAAACTATGAACCTCCGATCTCAGCTTCCTTAACAGCCAGGATTTCCTGCAGGACCTGTGGGTGCCTGTCTTGCTGCTGCTGTTCTGAAGCAGGGTCTGGTCTTAGGATGGAGCTTGGAAGCCATGACAAGCCTCATGTTACCCTGTGTCTAAGTGAGGCCCTCAGTGACTAATCTGTGACCTGCTTTCGTGGCTATTGCCAAGGAACTCAATGGAGTCCCAATATTTAATAACTTAGCCACGCCAGGAGCTGATGGCTGCCACCTGTAAACCTAGCTACTACTCAGGAGGTGAAGATCTGAGGATCGTACTTCAATCCAGCCTTGGCAGGAAAGTCCATGAGACTCATCTCCAATTAATCACCAAAAAGCTGGAAATGGAGGTGTGGTGGAAGTGGTAGAATGCTAGCCTTCATCAGCTCAGGGACAGCACCCAGGCTCTGAGTTCAAGACTCAGTGCTGGCACACACACACACGAAAATAGTTTTTCCAAGATGAAGCTGTGGCTGCCTTTCATCTTCTACGCCGTGATGACAGACGGCGGATAACTGTTTTATGGATAGTTGTTTTACGGGAAGTTCTGAACCCAAGCTGACTGAAATGCGAGGGAAGGATGGTTGATCTGTACTGTCTCATTTTCTTTCAGACCTCTGTGCCAGAGTCATGAACTGGGGCTTCGGTCTAGGTGACCAGGCGCACAATCAGTGCCGTGAAGATGATGCCCCCAGACAAGGGGGAGGGCAGCAGCTGCATCCCTTCCCCCAGGGCTTCACTATTTTATTCTCATAGTTGCCAGCAATCTATTTCAACTGTATTTATATTTATCTTGTTAGCCCAACCCCCTCCCGACTACCAGCCCTGGCCTAGGCCCATTTCTCTTTCCCCACCCCCAAACCCCTTATTGGTCAACAATCAGCTGCCTTTCTTAAGTCCTTCCCACTCACACCTGTCATCCTAGCTACTCAGGAGGAGGCTGAGATCTGAGGATCGCAGTTTGAAGCCAGCCCAGGTGGGAAAGTTTGTGAGACTCAGATCTCCAATGAACCCCCAAAAAGCCAGAAGTGGAGCTGTGGCTCAAGTAGTAGAGTGCTAGCCTTGAGAGAAAAAAAAAAGAAATGAAGGGACAGTGCCTAGGAAGCAAGTTCAAGTCTCAGTCCCAGCACAATAAACAAAACCCCAAAAAGGTTCCCATGAGTTGGGACCTGTGTTATCTCATTGAAATCACATGATCAGCTAGGAAAATAGAAGTACTACTCCACAGAAAAGGAAACTGAGGCTCAGGTGCTAGGAAAGAGAAGCTCAAGGATTTCAGGGCCGATGGTTTAGAGTTCAGGTTCGCGGCCTCAACGGTAGACTCCAGGAGTCCACTTCATGCCCGTCTCACTGCCGTGTGTCTGTGGGCCCTGGAGGAAGGGCAGTGTCACCCAGCAGGATGCCACACCTGCCTCCCACCTGTGTTCTGTGCTCGTGGGCCTGGTCCTCAGCGCTCAGGCTCCTGAGTTGGTTCTTGTCCACCCTACTTGAGGGGTTTGTAGCCACTCATTGGGCTCGTGACCTCTCAGGTGACTTGTGGAAGTGTGCGCACGTGGCACTCCACACTCACCTTGTGTAGGAGAATTCACAAGGTGAGCTAAGTCAAAGCTACTTTCCATTTGGATTTGGGGAGGGAGGTGGTTTTGTTCTAACTGGTGAGCACCACTGGCTGGCAAATGTCTCCATTCTTTCACCAGCCATGTCTCACTCACTTGAAGTCTTAAAATAAATGTTCAGGCAGAGTTATTTTTAATGAAGAACTCTTTGTTCAACTTTTGGAGCCCTCAACCTCCCCCCCACCTCGACCCCAAGTCCCATATTTTTCTTTGGTGCTGTCACAGTGAGAGAAACTTGGTCCTAAATGGTTATATTGTGGGAATTCTTAGGTGCTTCCTTAGAAATGATGTCTATTTCCTAAAAAAACCTGTAGCCAGGTGTGGTGGGATGCCTATAATCCCCACACTTGGAAGCTGAGCAAGGAGGACCATGTGTTTGTGTGCTAGCTTATACAGCAAAACCTGGTCTCAAAGAAACCAAATCAAAAAACAAAAACACTAGCTTTAAAAAAAAGACTGGAGGGGTTGGGAAGTTGGCTTAGTGGTAGAGCGCTTGCCTTGCATGCCTGAGGCCCTGGGTTTGATTCCTCAGCACCCCATAAGCAAAAAGAAAAAAGCCGGAAGTGGTGCTGTGGCTCAAGTGGTAGAGCGTTAGCCTTGAGCTGAAGAGCTGAGGGACAGCGCCCAGACCCAGAGTTCAAGCCCCACTACTAACAATAATAAAAAAAAGAGAGAGGAACTGTACCGGTGACAAAGAAAGAAAGAGAGAAAGAAAGAAAGAGCACAGAAACCTGAATGTTTGTGTGGCAGCTGAAGAATGAGGACCCCACAAGGGGAGTGGGGGCCCCCTGAGGGCTGGACCACCCCCTCCATCTCCCCTGAGCAGCCATTGGTTCTTGGGCAGGCTGGAAAGGGCTGAGGGTGTTTACCAGGTAGGCGTGGCCTAGGGCTGATCATCTTCCTATGAGAAAGACAAAGAGCACAGCAAGAATGTTTGCGCAGGATTTAGCTGGGATGGGATTCTGGAAAACTGCTTCTTTTTCTTTTTGGTTGTTTGTCTTTCAGGGGCTCAGGACGTGCCAGGCAAACACTCCACCTCTAAGCTGTAACCCCTGCTCCTAACTGCCTCCCTCAAAACACAACTCAAGGACTGGAAGGTAGCATGGTGGTAGAGCGCTTGGCTGGTATATATGAGTCCCGGCGTTCAAATCCCAGTACTGAAAACAAGCTATTACCTATGTCTCTTTCACCTGGAGATGGGAATGAACTAGGAAACTAGCTGGGCACTGGTGGATCACGCCTGTCATCCTAGCTACTCAGGAGGCTGAGATCTGAGGATTGCAATTCAAAGCCAGCCTGGGCAGGGTGGACTTTGAGCACAGACACAGACACAAAAAACTAGGAAAATGTTCCTGCTTCTGTATGCAGGGAAATACTGCCTGTGTAAAGACCACAGATTCGTCTTTAGGAGTCCTTAGTCAAATGAACATTTCCCCCCCCCCCTACTGTCACTGTCATCAAACTACCTGGGAAGATTTGGAGACCACATGGCGCAGAGCCTCGTGTCTGGCCTGCCAGCCCAATCAGATGTTCCTGGAAGCCTTAGGAGATGCTGGCATAGGGAGGAGCAGATATACGATCTGCGAGCGCTGTACCACACAGAAGCTGGCTGCATGCACCAAATTGGGCCAAAGGCACCATGCTTTCCAGCCACGACAGCACTGCAGCTGGCCTAGCTGGAAGCTATGGGGTCTTCAAAACAAACAAAAGTGGCCACTAACGAAAATGAATATGCAAAGATGCTTATTCCCAATACAGCCATATGCAGGCAGGCAAATGATCTGTCATTGGAGTTAATTCAATTATCAGACCACATTTAATTATCCAATAGAGAATGTAAATGAAGGCAAGGGCTGACAGCACATACTCATTAGGTTCATTGGAATAATGAAATGGGAGGGGATTTCCAAAGAGTCATGAAAATGCCAGAACATGGAGGGAGGCTTTTGCTTAGAACGATGTTTTAATTAGAAACTACAGCTCCCTCGGTAACAGAAGATTAGTTCCATCAAGTCTGGGCATTACTTTCATTATCTCCGTTTCGCTTCCTCCTGCCAAGGGGCTTAGCCCTTCCGCTTAATAGACTAAGTAGTGGCAAATACAAATTGGCAATCCTTTATGCAAAGCAGTTACCTAATGAAACAGACGTGGGCTGTGGCAGGATTTCAGGACCCTCTGGTCCCTAAAGACAAGCTGCTTCCCTGGTAGGAGTGAAGAATCCCCCATGGACAAACAGGTCCTCGAATGAACATGACTTCTGACTAATGATACAGAAATATTAAACGAACCGGGCGTCATAATTTCTCCCTCTGACGGTGAGAGGTGCCATCGGGTGAAATAAATTCCCTTCCCAGGGGAACGGGAGTGGGGGAAGGGGCCCTCACGGGCAGCCAGCCAGTGAGGCCGAGCTCTGCCAGATGCCCACCAGTACAGGACGGAAGGCTCCAGGAATCTGGGGTAGAAGCTGGAGCCAGAGCTTACAACTGTACCTCCAGCTGGGTGCTGGTGGCTCACACCTGGAATCCTAGCCTCTCAGGAGGATCAAGGTTTGAAGCCAGCCCTGGCAGGAAAGGCTCTTATCTCCAATTAACTACAAAAAAAAAAAAAAAGGCGGAAGTGGAGCTGTGGCTTAAGTGGTAGAGCTTTAGCCTTGGGCACAAAACTCAGGGACAGTGCCCAGGCCTTGAGGTCAAGCCCTAGGATGGGCACGCACATGCACGCGTGCGCGCGCGCACACACACACACAGTCCCTCAACTAAAACCCAAATACAAACCAACTGTACCTCCCAAGCCAATGCTTGCTTAGCAAACCACTAATTTTTTTTTGGGGGGGTAGTTGTTGGTGGTGGAATGGGGTTGTAAAAAGGGCCTTTAATAAAATGAAAACAAAAATATTGGCTTGTTAATTGTTCAAACGTTCTTAGCTCTCCTGGATGCAGCAGCAGTGACTACCTTAGCAACTTGAGGCTTGCCTGCCGAGCTGCACGGCGCAGCAGCCCGAGCTGCACAGGGCTGGACCTGGTGGGGGCCCGGCCTGAGCAGGGAGCACAGGCTTCTAGAACAGAAGCTGCGGAGGACCTCAAGGTGGGGGCCCGGCCTGAGCAGGGAGCACAGGCTTCTAGAACAGAAGCTGCAGAGGACCTCACAGAGCAAGGTACCTGACAACCCACCTGCCAGAAATCTCTGTGAGTGTCCCCTTCTGTTTGGGGGAGTCCTCCTCTGTTCAAAGGAGCCAAGGAATATTACGTGTTTAATGCGAAGCTGCCACAAAGTGGCCAGGCTGCTAGTTAAGCTGTCTGGTGCTCAGAAAGATCTGGGGTACAGTTAGGAAGGTCTGAAAAGAGGGGTACGGGTCCCCACCTGGGAGCACACTGGTGTGTCTGGCTCAGGCACAGGGCTTGCAGTAATCCTTTCTCCATCCCTCTCCTATCTGTTGATTGTTTTCTTTTTTGGTTCCTGTACTGGCACTATCCATTTGCTTTTCACTCAAAGCTGGAACTCTATTTGAGCTACAGTTCCACTTCTGGCTTTTTTTGCTGATTAACTAGACACAAGAGTTTCAAGGACTTTCCTACCTGGGCTGACTTCTAACCTGGATCCTCAGGACTCAGCTTCTGAGTAGCTGGGAGGATAAGTGGGAGCCATACCTGGCTTCTCTCTCTCTCTCTCTTTTATTTTGGTCAGTCATGGAGCTTGAACTCTGGGCCTGGGCTCTGTCCCTCTGCTCTTCAGCTCAAGGCTAGCGCTCTACCACTTGAGCCACAGTGCCACTTCCAGTTTTTTGGTGGTTTATTGGAGGTAAGAGTCTCACAGACTTTCCTGCCTAGGCTGGCTTTGAACCTCGATCCTCAGATCTCAGCCTCCTGAGTAGCTAGGATTATAGGCATGAGCCACCGGTGCTCAGCATTCTTTACTTTTTAACAAAGATTGCTGCACTGCCTCAGAGTGGAATTGACATTTTTTGCCCCTGCACCCCCCACCCCCACCCAAGCAGAGCATTCTGGGTGCCAAGGGATTGAAACACCAGGACTGGCTTTTTTTCAAGTGAGCTCAGCTCTCAGCTATGATGCCCAGATCTCAGTGATCCCTCTTCTTCCCTGATCGACAAGCTCTGGGCTCTTGGTCTTCTCTTCCTTCCTTGCTATTTTCCTTCCTCCTATTCCCCCTCCCTCCCTCTTTCTCCTTCCTCTTCCCCAATCCCTTCTTCCCCCTTTCCCTTCCCTCCCTCCCTCTCATTTCTCTCTGTCTCCCTCTCTTTTTGTTTCTTTTCTCATTCCAATATACCTGGCTACCACTTTCCCTGGCCACCTCAGGTCTAACGCACCATCATCAAATACGAGTCCTATCGCAGTGGCTTGCACTCTGGCCAGCAGATTCGCTGAGAAGTGTTTATTCTTTCGAACGGAGAGAATTCAGCTGTGATCTGATATCTGCGGGAACATCTCTGAAATCCCCGTACGAGCTGTAGCTTATCACCATGTTTATGCAGAAAGTTTCAAACTATCCTCGACTGAAAATGTGCTGAAATAGTGGCACTTTTTACTGTGGGACTACACACAGCCAAATAGTATCTCACACACAAATTACTCAGCACTTTCTCAGAAGAGCAGGGTGTCATGATATATAGAGAAAACCACTTAAGTATCAAACAGGAAATTGTTAGGTAAACCATGAACGTCCACAGGAGATAAAGCCAGGCAGCCATTACAAAAAAAATTCCCAGCGTGTGATTCTGGCATAGTGAGATGGGTAGAAAGCAGGGCAGGGAATATCTTCAAATATGCATTTTTTGGAAATGGCATTGTAGCTCAAGTGGTAGAGCGCTAGCCTTGAGCTGAAGAGCGCTCAGACCCAGAGTTCAAGCCCCACAACCGACAAAAAAAAAAAGAAAATCAAATATGTATTTTTTTTTTCCACTAAGGACATGGGGGGAAAGCTGCCAGTGACTCTTGCAGATGGTGAGATCAGGAATAACCATCAACTGACTTTATTCCTTGCACCTGCCCTGCTCTTCTCGTGATCTATAGGGAAGGTTTTTGCAATCAGAAAAAGGAAAATAAAAAGACATTTAGTAGACTGAATGGATGTATATGAAGAAGAAGATCTGGATAGGCGATTTCCCTCAGCTGGACAGCTTTCTTCCTTCCCCTTCCTTCCCTCTTTTCCTCCTTCCCTCTCTCCCTCCCTTTCTTTCATTCCTCTCTTTCTTTCATCCCTTTCCTTCCCTTCCCTCTTTTCTTCTGTGACAAAACTGGGACTTGAACTTGGGTCTTTGCATTCTCACTGAGCTTTTTCTGGGAGCCATACCTCCCTTCCAGCTTTTTCCTGGGTAGCTAGAGATCAGAGTCTCAGGAACTTTCCTGCCCAGGCTGGCTTTGAACTTAAGATTCTTAGCTCTTCTCCGGAATAGCTAGGATTATAGGTATGAGCCACCAAGCCCACCTCTGAGGCAGCTTGAACTCTGGGCCTGGGCTCTTGAACTCAAGGCAAATGCTCTACCATTTGGGCCATGGCGCCTCTTCTGGTTTTCTAGTTTATTAAGGAAATAAGCATCTCATGGAGTTTCCTGTCTAGGCTGGTTTTGAACCGTGATCCTCAGATCTCAGCCTCTTGAGTAGCTAGGATTATAGGCGTGAGCCCCACCAGTGCCCAGCTATATTTTAATCATGGGATGCCCCTCTAAAACCAAGTGCATATTTCTCAGGGTGTGTGTGTGTGTGTGTGTGTGTGTGCGTGCGTGCGTGCGTGCGCGCTGCCTGGCAAGGTACTCTACCACTTGAGCCATACCTTCACTTTCAGCTCTTATTTTGCTAGTTAATTAGAGATAAGAGTTTCACAAACTTCCCTGGCCAGACTGGCTTTGAACCTCCATCTTCCGATCTCAGCCTTCTGAGTAACCAGGAATACAGGTGTGAGTCACCAGTGCCTGGCATACTCGACCTTTTTCTAGTGAGTGCATATTTTGCTCCTACGCTTACTGAGGGTCCGCATCAACACTAATGTAGGAAATAAACCAAAATGCAGGTTGTAGTGTCTCTGAGAATCTAGAAGGCTGCAATCATGCATTCTGGGCTCAGTGTGCCCGCTCTTAGTGTGCAGCAGTTTCTTGCCTGGGACTTGGCTTTGATGGCCCCAACCTCTCTCTTCTCTCCTCGTACACTGCTCTACTGTGTGGTACACTTGTCTGAGGTTTGCCAAAAACAAAAGCCAGGAAGCATGAGTGAGCACAAACGGGTTGTTCAGAGACCTCTTTGTGAACTACAATCTATGATCGAGGCTCGGGTTGGTGTAGATCACCTGCCAATGAGCAAAAGTGTCAGATATGGAGTTCGAGTCCCAGTCTCGAACAAAAGTAAATAAGTAAATAATGTTCTTTACCTTTGTTTGCCAAAGTTTGTAGCACATTTCCCAATTTCATAAAGCAGCAGAATCCTATCTATTTACGAAATCTTGCTGAGAAACCAAGTAAAGCAATCAAAGGCAAAAGTATGTGAGTAGCTTACAGAGGACAGGCCCACATCCTGTCCTTGGTCTCCCTTCTTACACCATGTGGAAGCTTCTAGACCCCTAGGCAGGAGCCAGGAGCAAGACTGGCTTCATACAGTACCAGATTCTGTTATATTTTGAAAAGCAACCCAAGCTAAAATACAAAGAAACTGTTTTTGTTGTTGTTGTTGTTTTGGTGTCATGGGGCTTGAACTCTGGGCCTGGGTGCTGTCCCTGAGCTCTTCGGCTCAAGGCGAGCACTCTACCACTAAAGTCACAGTGCCGCTTCTGGTTTCCCGGTGTGTTGGAGATAAGTCTCACGGATTTTCCTGGCTGGGCTGGCTTTGAACTGTAATCTTCAGATCTCAGCTTCCTGAGTAGCTAGGATTACAGGCATGAGCCACTGGCACCTGGCATGAGAGACTCTTATCTTATGGACTTTTAATCACCAAAAAGCCAGAAGTGGAGCAGTTACTCAAGTGGTTAGTGCTCGCTTTCTGCAAAAAAAGCTATGGGACAGTGCCCAGGGCCTGAGTTCAAGCCCCATTACTGGAAAAACACAAAACAAAACAAAGCAAGACTGCATCAGAATCTGTGGTGAGGGAGATGTTGAAGGATGGATACTGTAAGGATCACAAGCTTTTATGTGGCTAAGAATATTAAAAAGATGTTATTTTTATAGTTGTAAGTACAGGGGTGGGGAACCTTTCCTGCCAAAGGCTGTTTGGATGGATTTCAGCAGGCTAGTCTGCCTGGAGTCCATCCCACTCACAGAGCAGTGCTTTGTGGGCCTCTTACCTGGTTATCTGGGTGGTTGACGGTGAAGTAGCCCACACAGACGATGACTTCGTGAAGGAGGCTCTCGCAGGAGACCTGGCTGCAGTGGCCCAGCAGGGAGCTGGCCATGTGCCTGAAGGCAAGGGACAAGCCCTCAGCCCCTACAATAGACTGACAAAGACAATCTGCTGTTACAACTCCCCAGCCCAGAGAGCCTGGGCTGTGAATCCCACACAAGACCGTAGCCGGTGACACATCAGTCAGTTCAGTGGTTCCTGTGCCAGGGAATGAACCTGATAAATGCAATGTTTAATCTGAAAGAGGGACAGAAAACAAAGCAGAGCAGACCACATGCTTCCACTACATGGGTAGAGATACTATCTACATGGTTACTCATTCCATCTCAAAAAATTAGGTAGTTGTTCAAAGGGGTTTCAATTTAACACATTAATTAGCACAATGCACCTTAATCAATGTCCTCCCTTCCTCCCTCTGCTTCTTCCTCCTTCCTTTCCTAGGGCTTGAACTCAGGGAGCTTTCCCTTAGCTTTTTCACTCAAGGCTCATGCCTTACTACCCAAGACATAGTTCCACTTCCAACTTCCAGTGGGTTAAATGGAGATAAAAGTCTCATGGACTTTCCTGCCCTGGCTGGATTGAAAGAAACCTTGACCCTCAGATCTCAACCTCATGCGTAGCTAGGATTTATAGGCATGAGCCACCAGTATGCAGCCCTCTATTTCATTTTTTTCCCTCTATTTCATTTTTAATAGCCCATTCTTTTCTTTTTTTTTTGTCAGTCGTGGGGCTTGAACTCTGGGTCTGGGTGCTGTCTCTGATCTCTTCAGCTCAAGGCAAATGCTCTACCACTTGAGCCACAGTACCACCTCCGTTTTCTGGTGGTTAACTGGAGATAAGAGTCTCACAGAGTTTCCTGTCTGGGCTGGCTTTGAACCTCAATCCTCATATCTCAGCCTCCTATAATCCTAGGTGTGAGCCACTGGCGCCTGGCTCCTATTCTTTTCTTTTTTTTTGTCCGGTTGTGGGGCCTGAACTCTGGGCCTGGGTACTGTCCCTCAGCTCTTCAGCTGAAGGCTAGCGCTCTACCACTTGAGCCACAGCACCACTTCTGGCTTTTTCTGCTTATGTGGTGCTGAGGAATCGAACCCAGGGCCTCAGGCATGCAAGGCAAGCGCTCTACCACTGAGCCACCCTCCCAGCCCTATTCTTTTCTTATATACAGAATCTCATTGTGGAAAGTGTAGAAAGGCATAAAAATGTTAAAATCTACCTCTAAATGTACACTCTGCTTACTTCCAACACTTTTCATTACCTTGGAGAAAATATTTCCTGTACATGGAGATGCATGTGTATTTCTAATCAGTTATTATGGTCAAACAGAAAAGGATTATAACTACTAATTATTAGTCAAACAGCTCCATAAACTGGTCTCCCCAAATAATGTATAAAATAATGTATAAAATAATGTATAAAACAACAACAACAACAATAATTCCTCCCCTCCTTCCCTGCCCTGAACCAGGGAGCCCCTCTGTTATGGGGCTTCTGGGATCTTTTCTCCAGACAGGCCAAGGGCTGTGGGTGGTGGGCGACTCGGGAGTCTGGGTCTGCTTTGCAGCCTGAAGCTTCTATTTAATAAACATGTCAAACAGACAGAGCGACAAGAGGGCAAAGGGGAGCGCAGAGCCCACAGCGTGCGCTCCTGGCCCACGCTGGAATGAGGCGTGCATGCTGTGGCTGTGGCCTGTGGGAAAGGCCATGCTTCAAATGCATCTCTGGATTTCACTTGGTGGCTTGATTTGATGTTGAAGCAGGCCACACCAGCTGCAGTTTGGAAGTTTCAGTGAACTCACTGCCCTAGCAAATAACTCCTGAATTTTAAAAGGGTTTGGGACTCAGCTTCATTGCTCCAACACACACACACACACGCACACGCACACGCACACGCACGCACATGTGCACACACAATGTTTTTTTGATCCCCAAAGAGACTTCGGGAGGGCTCTGCTCCTTTAAATCAACCAGTGACACCTTTTCAGCTCAGCCCTTATTTAATTAGTCAAGTCCAGTGTGCAGTGACCCAGTGATCCGTTTGACCTTCACCGATAAGAGCAGGTCAAGGGGCATGGAAGTTTGAATATAAAAAATGAAACCAATTTTTCAAGGAAACTATATTTCCTTTTGAGCCAGAATTAATGGCCAAGTCAGTACGTTGATTTGTTTCTCGAGACTACCTTCAATTGTAGCAAGTGTCAAAGTGAAGACAATACGCGGGAGCCCTGAGCCCAGGCCATCTGTGCCGCCAGGGCTGGGGCCAGCGCTCACTGAAGGGCACCTCCCAGCCTTTCCAGCGAGCAAAGGACACAGAAGCAGCTAACAAGTTCCATGGTGGGGGACTACTGGTATAGGAGGGCTCCTACTTCTGTGGGAGGTTTGTGGGATCCAAGGAGTGGGGACAGCCCTGGAATGCAATGTTCTGTCCCCAACTTTCTGGATGGATATCTGCCAGATTCAGGCAAGCAATCTCCTTTCTCTCTCTCTTTTTTTGCTGGTTCTAGAGCATGAACTCAGAGCCTGCATGCTGTCCCTGGGCTTCTGGGCTCATGCACATGCTCTACCACTTGAGTCACAGCTCCACTTCCTTTTTTTTTTTTTTTTAATTTAGTGGAGAGTCTCAGAGACTCTCCTGCTCAGGCTGACTTCGAACTGTGATCCTCAGATCTCAGTCTCCTGAACAGCTAGGATTACAGGCATGTACCACCGGCCTGGAATACTGAATCCTAAGTGTAAATGATTTGTCCAAAATGACACAATTAAAAGTGACAGTGTGATTGCTCAGGCAGGTTGTTCTGGTTTCAGAACCAGGGATGTGGGGAGCACTGAGCACGTCTTCCCATGCAGTTGATGGTCCCCTGGCCATCAACGTGTGCAACTCGCTGTTCAGCAAGCCACGCCTTCCCTACATTCCAGTTTCTTCTTCCTTTTGAGGCTCTGGGTTGTCCAGGAGGCTACCCATGCTGAAATGCATACCCTCCTCCTTCCTTCCACCTGAAATCTCTCTTGCTGACATTTGCACAGTTCCTGAAATCTCCTTTTTAAGCCAATGTCGGGGCCTGAACTCAGGGTTGGGGTGCTGCTTCTGAGCTTCTTTTGTTCAAGGCTAGTGGCTCAACCACTTGAGCCACAGCTCCATTTCCAGTTTTTTTTCTCTAACTGGAGATACTTTTCTTTTTTCCTTTCCTTTTTCTTTTTGGCCAGTCCTGGGGCTTGAACTCAGGGCCTGGGCAC
Source organism: Dipodomys ordii (assembly GCF_000151885.1). Classification (NCBI taxonomy): domain Eukaryota; kingdom Metazoa; phylum Chordata; class Mammalia; order Rodentia; family Heteromyidae; genus Dipodomys; species Dipodomys ordii. The sequence continues at coordinate 17,205,469 of NW_012267231.1, read as the reverse complement.
TGTCCCTGAGCTCCTTTTGCTCAAGGTTAGCACTCTACCACTGGAGCCATAGCACCACTTCTGGCCTTTTCTGTGTATGGGTATTGAGGAATCGAACCCAGGGTTTCATGCATGCTGAGTAAGCACTCTACTACTAAGCCACATTTCCAGCCTGGAGATAATTTTCTTAAGGACTTTCCTACTTGGGCTGGCTTTGAACTGAGATCCTCAGATTCCAGCTTCATGTGTAGTCAGGATTATTACAGGTGTGAGTCACTGGTGGTGGGCCCAGATACTTGCTTTTTTTTAGGGTCTCCTATTTTCTTTTCTTTTTTTTTTCTTTTTTGTTGGTAGTGGAACTTGAACTCTGGGCCTGGGTGCCGTCCCTCAGCTCTTCAGCTCAAGGCTAGCGCTCTACCACTTGAGCCACAGCGCCACTTCTGTTTTTGTGAGTTGTTTATTAGAGATAAGAGTCTCATGGACTTTCCTGCCTGGGCTGGCTTTGAACTGTGATCCTCAGATCTCAGCCTCCTGAGTACCTAGGATGACAGGTATGAGCCACCGGCGCCAGTGGGACAGGTCACACAGGCTTGACTCCTCATAAAACATGAATGTTATATTTAATACACTGGAATCTTCTGGAACAAGTAGCAATCATTTCTGGTATGGCTGTAAACTACTATAACTCTTGCCTTGCAGTTAGCACTTAAGACTGATAAAGTGGGGCTGGGAAGGTGGCTCAGTGGTAGAGCGCTTGCCTTGCATGCTCAAGACCCTGGGTTCGATTCCTCAGCACCACATAAGCAAACAGAAAAAAGCCGGAAGTGGCGCTGTGGCTCAAGTGGTAGAGCGCTAGCCTTGAGCTGAAGAGCTGAGGGACAGTGCCCAGGCCCAGAGTTCAGGCCCCACAACCGGACCCAAAAAAAAAAAAAAAAAAAAAAAGACTGATAAAGTGCTTTGGAACCTTAAAAGGAATTTCTGTTCTTGTGATGGAAAAATTAATGGACAAGATACTAGTATCAGTACTACAACTCACTAAGTCTCTTCTTTGAAAGAATGACAGGGAAGACATTTATTAAGGAATCATATATTTGTTGTGTGGTTCATGCCTGTAATACTAACAATGCAGGAGGCTGAGATCTGACGATCACAGTTCAAAGCCAGCCTGAGCAGAAGAATCCGTGAGACTCCCATTTCCAGTTAACCACCAAAAAGCCAGTAGTGGAGCTGTGGCTCAAGTGATAAGCACCAGTTATTCAGGCCTAAGTTCAAGCCTTAGTACTGGGACCCCCAGCCCCCCCAGGTTTGGAGGAATGGCTCAGTCAGTGAGAGCACCCTGACAATCAGTGAGAAAAACCTCAGAAACTAATCACACATTTGTCATGAGCTATAAAGCAGAAGTGTTCCTTCCATCTCACAATGGCAAATATCACTATTTTCATATACTTCCATCTCTATATAACCATTTTCCCTCTCAGCACAGTAATTCATCTAAATGATGGGTTCATCATCTGCCAAGTTTTTTTTCCTGTTTTAATGAAATCATTTGACAGTTAATAAATGGAGAGAGAAAGTCTACTCCTTGGGATTGCTCTGTTCCAAAGGTTCAGTGTCTTTAAAAATTAAATTGCCTACATGAAAAAAAAAGTCTGTTTCTAAGTCTACAGTCTGAGGTTACAGTATAAAGCAATCTTTTCTTTCTTTAGCTATAAAAACTTAATTTATAGGGTTTTGTACATTTAAGTATACATGCACTTCACATTGGAGACAAATCAGTTAAATCACTCTTAGAAAGTTACATCAAAATAACTTATCTACTTTTGATTCTGCTTATATAAGAAATCATTAGTCTGCTTACTATTTAAAAGTTGATGGTGTCAGGGGCTCATGTCTGTAATCCCAGCTGCTCAGGAGGCTGAGATTTGAGGATCGCAGTTTAAAGCCAGCCCAGGCAGGAAAGTCTGTGAGACTCCTATCTCCAATGAAACCACCAAAAAAGCCAAAAACAGAACTGTGGCTCAAGGGGTAGAGCACCAGCCTTGCATATAAAAAGCTCAGGGACAGCATATAAGCCTTGAGTTCAAGCCCCAGAAATGACACAAAAACAATCACAACAAACCAAACAATGATAAAATGTTAACCTCTGGTTAGTTAACACCAACACAAAGCAGATCTTGATACCTGGAAAGCAGACAGATCAAGAACCGCAAAGCTATTGAAGAATCGTAGACTCTGAATGGCGACCTGGATGGTGTTCTGTGTGTAATTCTCCTTCGGACTAGCAGTGCTGGGGTCGGCAGAGGCACCGTGGAAGAGCACGCAGTAGAGCATGTGGAGCACTCCAGCCAGGTCTGTGGCCTGCAGTGCTGCTGTGAGCCCCGTGGGATCCTGGCGATTACTGTCAAATATGCCGTAGGACCTGCCAGAGAGACATTCAACTCTGAGCAAAATCGAGTCAAAGGATGTTAGCATTTTTATAGGTTGAATGGAATGAGACAAGCAGACCGTTAAAAGCAAGCCATCTGAGCGGTGTCATGAGGTAACAAGAGACTCCAAGGGACAAATGCAGTCTTCCCCACCAAGTGGCCGGTGGCTTCCCTTTTCTCCCCCTTGGGAGACCAGGTTGCTGGAGGAAGCCTGGGGCAATGCCGCCACCTCCCTCCCCCTACACTTGGTGGTTCTGAGAGGCCGAGTCTGTTTAGTGCCTAGGTCTGGCAAACTTGCAGAGTCTTTGAGAGTTTTGGGGACTCAAGCGATCCAAATCACTGCAATCTCCTTTTCTGGATATACACAAAGGTATCTTCATCAGGAGAGCATGTGGCATCTAAAACCTGAAGTGGGCCACACGCCTGTGATCCTAGCTAATCAGGAGGCTGAGATCTGAGGATCAAGGTTTAGAAAGCCAGCCCTGGGCAGGAAAATCTATGAGACTCTTATCTCCAATTAACCAGAAAAAAGCTGGAAGTGTGGATCAAGTGGCAGAGTGCCAGCCTTGAGTGAAAAAGCCAAGGAAGAGCACTCAGGGCTTGAATTCAAGCCCCAGTACTGACACATGCACACGTGCATGCACACACGCACACACATATACAAAGAAACCCCTGGCTGGGCACTGGAGGCTCATACCTATTATCCTAGTTACTCAGGAGGCTGAGATCTGAGGATTGCAGTTCAAAGCCAGTCTGGGCAGGAAAGTCCGTGAGACTCTTATTGCCAATTAACCAGAAGTGGTGCTGTGGCTCAAAGTGGTAGAGCGCTATCTTTGAGCAAAAGAGCTCAGGGACAGTACCCAGGCCCTCAAGTCCCCAGGACGGGGATAAACAAACTGCTTTTCTGACATTGTTCTAAAGTCCAAGAACACCACAGGGGCTGGCTGTAGGACCAGACTCCCAAAAACAAGCAGGGACTGACCAGGTCTGCACAAATCACTGTGAAGACAGGCTAGTCACAGAGACAGGGAATGTTACAGAGGAGCCAGAGGTGCAGTGGTAAATCAGTTCTTACCATCCGTTAGCACTTGCTAACTCTACCTCCCCCTCCCAGAACTGGGGGACTCACAAAACACCCAGGGACCACGAATGAGCAGTCAGAGCACACAAGCTGCCAAGTATTCATTCTCCTTGTTTTAAATTTTTCTGAAGACGACAAAGGTTCCTCTCTAAGGGCTCTGGCCAGCTCAGCACCGCCAATATTCTTCAGTGGGCCCCCTGTATTTACTCTGGCCCCATGGCTCAGCGATGCCCAGGCCTAGAGTGAAGCTGCACGGTGTGCTTCCCTGGTGGTTTGGCACGGTGCCAGGATGGCACAGATCACGGTTGGACCTGATGAGATGCAGCGGAGTACTTGGCTGATGTGCCTGGAATCCTCACTTTTTCTTTTCGTACATCATGAAGATGTGAGATCTGGGGTGTCAACAGACTCTTGCTCCAATGACTGCATCTCAGCTCTCTCTTGCTGTACCCAGGGAGCCAGGTGACTTTCTTCATAGGAGTGTGTGTGTTTATGCACATATATGCATGCTGGTACGAGGACTTGAACTCAGGGATTGGGCTCCCTTCCTTAGCTTTTCCACTTAAGGCTGGCACTCTACCACTTGAGCCACAAATCTACTTCTGTCTTTCTACTGGTTAATTGGAGATCAAAGTCTTAGGGACTTGTTGCCTGGGCTGACTTTGAACTACGATCCTCTCAGATCTCAGTCTCCTGAGTAACTAGATTACAAGTGTGAGCTTGAGGTCCCCAAAAGCTTTTTCTCAGGAAGCGAAGTTGTCTGGTCCCACTGAATGTCTTCCCACCTTTTTTGGGTCAGTCGTGGGGCTTGAACTCTGGGCCTGAGCACTGTCCCTCAGCTCTTCAGCTCAAGGCAAGCACTCTACCACTTGTGCTATAACACTACTTCTGGTTTTCTGGTGCTTTATTGGAGATAAAGAGTTTCACACTTTCCTGCCTGGGCTGGCTCTGAACCACAACACTCAGATCTCAGCCTCCTGAGTAGCTAGGATTACAGGCGTGAGCCACCGGCGCCCAGCTGAATGTCTCCCTTTAATCTGGTATGATCTAGACAATACTCAGAGGAAGTGTGGTGTGCCACCGTTAAAGGACGGAGCTTGCCTCCGGTGTCTCCCCCTCACACGTTTTTCTCTGTCACACGTCTTTCCTTCCAACCAGAGCCAGGGATGAAGAGAGTGGTAAGCACCTGCATTCACCCCACCATCTCATCCAGCAGCCTCAAGACATGCCACTAACTAAGTACACATTGCAAAGCCTAGCTGGTGAGTTCCTAGTACACTCATACAGCCTTGTGCGTGTAATCCCAGCTACTCAGAAGGCTGAGTTCTGAGAACTGTGGCTTGAAGCCATCCTGGGCAGCAAAGTCTCTGAGACTCTTATCTCCAATGATAAAACAAAAATGGCAGAGGTGGAGCTGTGGCTCAAGTGGTAGAGCACCAGTCTTGGGCAAAAAAGCCCAGTCCCTGACTTCAAGCCCCAGGACTGGTAAAAAAAACAACAAACAACAATAGTAAACAATCTCCTGCTGTATTCTATTTTGATAACACCAAAAATATCACTAATATTACAGATATGACTTCCTTGGACACTTTGTTTTCTTCTCAGGAAAAAAGCTCTTTGGGAATATCACTAGCTCATACACAGGTAAGATCTTCTCAGCACCTTATTGCCTTCCTAATCCAGTTCTCATTGTTGGCAGTTAAGGTCTGATTCCTTTCACTCATAAATTAAGACCCAGGCAGACCAGTGAGATGCTGGAGGTCATACAAACTCGTTAGTGGCAAAAACAGGGTTTGGTCCAAGGACTAAACCATCCAGGCCAAACAGAAGAGAATTCCTTTCTTTTCTGGCTTCTTATAGTCACATCTTGCAATCAACTGATTGCTGCTAAAGAGCACACAGATTATACCACCACCCTCTGTCACAGTAGGAAGACATTTTTTTTTTGTCTTAGGGGATGAAACCAAAACACAAGTTTAAGAAAGGGTATTTATTTGATTATAAGCACTTTTGAACCTTTACACAAACTCCTGTTAGCTAGTGTCAGTTGGCCCTTTCTTCCTTCCATTAGAGTAGAAAGAGTTAGGGGTCAGACCCTAACTAGAGACATGTGTAGAGATTAATGTGTCTGAGTTTATTAGAGAGGTTCCAAAAGGGGCCTGTGTTTGTTTAAAACTGACTGCCTTTCAGAACCACTGACAAGTCAGGAGACATCTCTCCCCAAAGCTAATCTCTAATAGGCTTTCAGGACCTCAAGGATGAGTGACACTGTTGCTGGTGACAACAGCTTTATTGCTATGTGGCTCTCTTACTGCATATGCTGGTTTAAACAGATCATGAACACATCCTAATGTACATATTCTGGAATATGGCTCAATCATTACTAATACTTTGTAGTATATGTAATCATTCTGAGCATTAAGTGATATGAATTTACTATTATTTACTATTTCCTAAAAATGAATAAAGAGAGTAAGGGTAACTAGATCAGTCCCTTTCTTACATGGTTATCTGGGAAAACACTAACCTGACAAATAAAAAAAAAAAACCAAAAAACCTACACAGCCTCAGTCTTTTGAAAAGACTTCCCTAATGGAATGGAGGCATTAAGGGAGAAAAAAAAAAAAAAACAACTGAACAATCAAGAACTCAGATGTGGAAATGGTTCATACATGTAGAGCACGGGGTGGGTGTCTTATGTCTGTAATCATAGCTACTCAGGAGGCTGAGATCTGAGAATCACGGCTCAAAGACATCCTGGGCAGGAAAGCTGGTGAGATTCTTCTCTCCAATTAACCAGCAAAAAGCTGGGAGTAGAGTTATGGATCAAGTGATAGAGCAAAAAAGCTCAGGGAAGTCCTAAGTTTAAGCCCTAGTACCCACACACCCACACCCACACACCCACACCCACCCACCCACCCACCCACCCACCCATACACACACACACTGAAGAGAACATTGCTTTAGGACAGAATATGCATCTGAAAGTAAGCCCACAAAGGCCTGTGTGGGCTTTTGGCTCCCACAGGATGAATGCAAAACTGAAGGGACTTTAGACAATGTTTACTTTTGATTTAGTCTGAAATACAGATAATTTGTCCGTGAACAGGCTCTGGCTCCTGTTGATCTTAACTGTCACTTATAATCATTTTAAAGCTAAATGTTTATAATAAAAAAAGTAAAAGGCCTTATTCATATCAGGCATGAGTTATAAAGTGCTCTCTAAGAAATACAGGGGAGATAGGAAAAATCAGATCTGAAATTCTGTCCACTATGCTCTGAGATCCTCTTAATTCTGCTGGATTTTAAGGGGTTTTTGTTTGCATTCTGGGACTCAAGATCTTAGTGAGATTTACATTTCTATTAAGTAAAGCTAGAGTCAATTAGGAAACAGCTATAATTAGGCTATCAATACTCTTGAACTGCACCTGAAAACTATTTTACCTTAAAGGAGATACCGATAGGCAGGAAAGGTAGGGAAAGGCAATAGTTTGTGGGTGCATGAATCCAGAAATATTACCCCATCTTTGGGATTATAAACCACTTGGCTGGCACATAAAAGCAGTGTGGGGCAGTTCTACAGTCCATAATCTGCTCTTTGCTGTTTGGTTCTCATTTGCTCTCAGCCCTCTGGTCTTGATTTCTCATCTCCTTCAGGGCTGGTGATCTTCCAGAATGTTCTCTCATTCCCCTGGATTTTGCCTTTGTTCACATCTTTAGTTTTTGAGTCGCTGGGGCATCTTGTAAGGATGCACTATTTTTTATTTAGTTTTTGAACTCAGGGCCCGGGCACTGTCCCTGAGCTTCTTTGGCTCAAAGCTAACACTCTACCACTTGAGCCACAGTACTACTTCTGGCTTTTGCTTTATATGTGGTAATGAGGAGTCAAACTCAGGCTTCATAAATGCCAGGCAACCACTCTACCATAAGCTACATTTCTCATTCCAGGATGCCCTATTTTTTTTTTTTTGTCGGTCGTGGGGCTTGAATTCTGGGCCTGGGCGTTGTCCCTCAGCTCTTCGGCTCAAGGCTAGCGCTCTACCACTTAAGCTACAGCGCCACTTCTGGTTTTCTGGTGGTTTATTAGAGATAGGAGTCACAGTCTTTCCTGCCCAGGCTGGCTTTGAACCGTGATCCTCAGATCTCAGCCTCCTGAGTAGCTAGGATTACAGGTGTGAGCCACCAGCGCCCGGCTCAGGATGCCCTATTTTTAAAGCCCCTGAAACTACAGAATTGTACCCAAAGGTGTGCAAGGTGTTGGGGCCGGCAGGCTTCTGTTATGATGGGTGAGAACTTGATTGCATAAGGAGAAGTGTATTATTTCTTAAGCAGTATTCCAGCTTTAGGTTCTCATGTCGTAGGATATTCTGAAAAACCTAGCCTGCAGCCAGGGAGAGAAGCATGCATCCAATTTGGTATGCCCGTGAAAAGGAACAACTTTTACAGATGTCAGGTCCTCTGTTTACAATCACAGAGTACCAGCTGGGCACTGGTGGTTCACACCTGTAATCCTAGCTACTTAGGAGGCTGAGAGGAGCTGGGCAGGAAAGTCCATGAGATTCTTTTTTTTTTTTTTTTTGGGTCTGGTCGTGAGGCCTGAACTCTGGGCCTGGGCGCTGTCCCTCAGCTCTTCAGCTCAAGGCAAGCACTCTACCACTTGAGCCACAGTGCCACTTCCGGCTTTTTTCTTTTTGCTTTATGTGGTGCTGAGGAATCGAACCCAGGGCCTCATGCATGCAAGGCAAGCGCTCTACCACTGAGCCATCTTCCCAGCCCAATGTCCATGAGATTCTTATCTCCAAATAACCAGCAAAAAGCCAGATGTGGAGGTATGGCTCAAGTGACAGAGTATCAGCCTTGAGCAAATAAGCCAAGGAAGAATACAAGGCCCTAAGTTCAAACCCCAGGACTGGCAACCAAAATGAACAAACAGAAAACACATGTTTTAGTTTCCTGGTATTCATGTTGTTGAACTGCCTGATAACTGCTCAAAGGGGTTATACCATCAAATCTTATTTCTACATCTACTATTCTTTAAATTCTTCGCAGGGTAACAGATTTTTTTTCCCCCCTCATCCCAGGCTCTGTACTCAGGGCCAGGCAGCTGTCCCTGAGCTTTTTGCTTAAAGCTAGCACTCTACCACTTGAACTACAGCTCCACTTCTGGCTTTTTTGGTGGTTCACTGGAAATAGGATTCTCATGAACTTTCCTGTCCAAGCTGGCTTTGAATTGCATCCTCAGATCTCTGCCTACGGAGTAGCTGGGATGTCAGGCGACATCCTGACACTGGCTAAACAGATGCTTTTCAAATGTTTATTTTTTATTTTTTTAAGCCAATCTTCTGTTTAAAATCCTTCAAATGGCTTCTCATCACATTTCAAGTAAAATCCAGTCGCCATGTCTGTCCTCACCACCTCGTCCTCACTTCCTAGACCTCTTCTCATATCATTTTCTTGCTCATTCCATTCCAGGATCCTCCATCTTTGTTTCTGAAGCAAACCCACCTCAGGGTTTGTCATTTTCTCGACTAGAATATTCTTCCCGTGGATCTGTATCTGGCTGGCTCCTTCTCAACTCCAGTTTGAGGGGCAGATATATGAAAAGTACTCAAGATAAACAAGTCAATGGTACATGAGTTCATCCATTGGCCCCTGCTTTGTCCAGCCCCGTGAACAAATAAGTGTCAGTTCAATCTTAGCTGCAAGCAAACAGGCTTTGAAAAGCCAAAGAACCTCCCCCAGGCCAAGGAACTGGGCGATCAGGAACTGATTCCCAGCTTGGGTTTTTCCACACATCCAACACACAGTTCTCTTCTTAAGGACCTGCTCCCCAAACGCAGAGTCCCGCGTAAGTCTGACTGTAAGTGGATCCTGGGCTCAAGCTACTGTCCTGAGCCTGCTGGGCCTGTACAGGTCCTGAGGATCTTCCTTCATTGTGCCCGTCAATTGTGGGGTGGCAAAACCAGAGGACACTGCCCCTAAATTCAGCCGGGTAGACTAGAGCTCAGCCAGACCTCGTTTCTCTGGCCAAGTGTCTATGGTGCATACTCCATTTCAACAGTAACTATGAACTGGTCATCTTTCTGCCCCTACAAGAATACTAGAGGTTTTTCTTTTGTTGGGTTTAAACTCAAGAGCCTGTGTGCTATCCCTGAGCTTTTTTGTGCAAGACTAGCACTCTACCACTTGGTGCCACAGCGCTACTTCTGGATTTTCTGGTGGTTAATTGGAGATAAGAGGCTCTCAGGCCTTTCCTGCCTGGGCTGGCTTTGAATCACAATCTTCAGATCTCAGCCTCCTGAGTAGCTAGGATTACAGGTGTGAGCCACCAGTGCCTAGCTCTCTACTAGAGTTGTTAACTGTATTATTATTATTATTATTATTGGTCGTTTGTGGGGCTTGAACTCTGGCCTGGGTGCTGTCCCTGAGCTCTTGAGCTCAAAGCAAATGCTCTACACTTGATCCACAGCGCCACTTCTGGCTTTCTGGTGGTTAACTGAAGAGTCTCATGGGCATTCCTGCCCAGCTGGCTTTGAACTATGATCCTCAGATCTCAGCCTCATAAGTAGCTAGGATTACAAGTGTGAGCCACCAGTGCCTGGCTATTCTTATTATTTTATGCCAATCCTGGGGCTTGAACTCAGGGTCTGGGCACTGTCTTTGTGCTCTATCACTATGAGCCACAGCACCATTTGTTTTTTTAGTGAATAACTGAAGAGTCTCATGGATTTTCCTGCCCAGGCTGGCTTTGCACCTAAATCCTCAGATCTCAGCCTCCTGAGTAGCAGGTACAATTACTGAGATAGCGGGAAGTTCCCGCTTCCGTGTTCTGCAGACTTCACACCTGAAGGACGGGGAATAGCCATTCCTCCTCCTTAGACTGGACGCTGTTAAGAGCCCGGACAGCATGGCAGGACTTGGCCAGGACTGCCAAATGCTTCTGGGCAAAAAACTCACAGGGAACACTTAGCTCAGGGCTCATTCAAGGTGCCAGCAGATGCTACTTGCCTTGTCCAATCCCGCTGCGTTCACTCCATTGCCCATTTCCTTTTACATTTTTTAAAAAAAATTTTCTTCCTTCCTTCCTTTCTGTTGTGAGGCTTGAACTCTGGGCCTGGGCGCTGTCCCTCAGCTCTTCAGCTCAAGGCTAGCACTCTACCACTTGAGCCACAGCACCATTCTGGTTTTCTGGTCTCACAGTCTCTCCTGCCTGAGCTGGCTTTGAACTGCAATCCTCAGATCTCAGCCTCCTGAGTGGCTAGGATTACAGGTGTGAGACACCAGCACCTGGCTTTTAAAAAAAAAATTTTTTTTTTGTGCTGGTACTGAGGTTTGAACTCAGGGTCTGGGTGCTGTCCCTCAGTATTTTTGCTCAAGGCTGGTATTCTACCACTTGAGCCATATCTCCACTTTTGGTGGTCAGTTGGAGAGAAGAGTCTCATGGGCTTTTTTTGCCTGAGAGAGCTTTGAATTGGGATCCTTGGATCTCAAGCCTCCTGAGTAGCTTGGATTACAGGTGTGAGCCTGGATGGTAAAAGAAACCCGAGAGGCTTTTCAATTATTCCTTTTTTTTCTCCTTCCATGTAAGAGTTGATGATCCTTCTTGCCCCCAACCTTCTCTTCAACACTTTCTTCCCATGATGCCTGATTCAACTCCCAAAATGGGCTATCCCAGCACCTCACATTTGCTCACCACATCTCAGGAAATTACCCCCGTAGCCTGCAGCGAGTATTTACATTTATTACTTATTCAACCTTGTATTAATATTAAATCACCACCATTTGCATCTCAAATTTAGCAACAGTCTTCCTTCATGACTATTTTTCTGCTTTTACGACTTTATATCTGCTATTTCCTTGGTCTCAATTCTTTTTCCATTCAAAATGTTGTGAGTTTTTTTCTCTCTCAAGGCTCAGGTGAAATATTAGCTGCTCCAGAAAATGGTCAAAATCACTCTAAATAACTGAGCATGGTCTCGCCCTCTTTTGAACTTCATCAATGATGCCGGTAGCTGGTGCCATTTAGTGTGTTAAGTTTTACAAGTCACATTTTCTTTTATCACTCGCTTGTACCATGGATGTATTCATAGGTCCTGGCTTTCTTTTAGTAACTTCCCTTAAGGACACAATGGATGTCTGAGTCATTTTAGCCAAGCCTAGCACAGGGCCTGGTACAGAGCAAGCACTACATAAATATTTGCTCAAGGACGGAATGAATAGGCAGGCAGGCAGAATTAAAAGTTTACATTTGCTTCAACAAATGGTTTAGAAGCATCCTCAAACACTTGAGAAGCACTCATTTATATCCACATAATTAATGGACTCAATTATAAATCATCCTTAGCTTTCTTTCTTACAATACAGGTTGCCAGACTTTGGGCAAGTCACATTTTATTAGTGTCGTTTATGGTTATAAAAACAAAAAGAACCCAGAAATACACACAATAACACACTTCCCTTTTGTACAAAAATATTCTAGGATTTAGGATCGTTTTCAACTTGTCAGTATTAGTTAGGTCTAAGAAACTTCTTCCTTTCTTCCAGTCTAAGGATTGTAAAATTTAATTCTGTGTGTGTGTGTGTGTGTGTTTTGCCCAGGCTGGCTTTGAACCACAATCTCCTGAGTAACTAGGATTACAAATATAACCCCCCAATGACTGGCTTCTAAATTCTTTTTTTTTTTGGGTCCGGTTGTAGGGCCTGAACTCTGGGCCTGGGCGCTGTCCCTCAGCTCTTCAGCTCAAGGCTAGCACTCTACCACTTGAGCCATAGTGCCACTTCTGGCTTTTTTCTTTTTGCTTATGTGGTGCTGGGGAATCGAACCCAGGGCCTCAGGCATGCAAGGCAAGCGCTCTACCACTGAGCCACCTTCCCAGCCCCTGGCTTCTAAATTCTTTTACACTGGGGCCACTGTCTCTTGACCATCTTGCCTAGTACGGTTCAAATATACTAGCTGACGGCTGGCTGGTGAAAAGCCGGTGTGGATTATGGTTTGTAATCACTCATTACTTTATTATTATTTTTTTTATCCTATTAGTTCTGCTAAGGATCTGGCACCTTCAGGGTTTCTCTGAGCCTCACTTAAGTATGGAGTTAGGGCGCTGTCCTGAGATTTGAAAAATCTCCTTTCTTGTAGGACCAGGAATGAAAATCTGGCAAGAGCAAAGTCTAAACAAATATGGCACTTCTAGAAGCCCTACTACACACGGTTCCATTTGCTTAAGTGATTAAGAATTACAGTTTGTGAACAATTCCTTTTTTAAAAAAAATCAGAAGTAATCCAAAAGTAAAGGCAATCTTTTCATCAGAGGGCCATAATTTCACTTTTTTACTTAAAGGAATGCAAGTTCATTGTTCCTCAACCAAGTCCAGTTCACAAGTCAGGGGCTAGCGCTTCTCTCCTGCCCATGGAAGCCAAGATTAAAAGCACAAATTCTAACATCCAAATTGTCTTTCTGAATACCTAGGTAAAAATTAGAAGATTAAGGGCACAATAGAAAAGCAGCGCAAAAGCAGCCCTGCTGTAATCTCTGTAACAAAGGCTGGCCACCAGCAGACTAGCCGTGTTTACTCAAAGCCAGAGCTATCAATTAGGCTACTTAATTAGCCCAGGCTTGGCCGGTTCAAGAGGCAATTTCTGCTCTCCTTTGTCTTTTATTCCTGCTAGTCACAAAAGGGCTTTGAGGAGGGGTCTTCTTCCACTCTCTGCCTCTGCCCAAGGCTCTGGTAGCCCAAACAGGAATTATGTGACTTTATTCTAATAAAGCAAAAGCCATACAGCTTTTATCTTAGACACAGCAGGACCTAGTGCAGAAACTCTGGGGTGTGTCTAACAAAATGCTTGAATGGGTCATTGCACAGGTGAGAAATGTAATTTCCCTGAAAAACAAAAAGATGTATAAATATTTGAAGTCAACAAATCTGAAGAGGTAAGGGAAACAAAAACCTCTCAATTCCTTGTGCTTGTGTGAGTGTCAGTCTCAGGAAATGTTGGGGGATGGAAGGATGAGGAAGGACAATTAGAGGTCATTTTCCTCGCCCCTTGCAGAGTAGCAGCTTTCACGGATACTGCTAGAATTTCCAGGTAAATGACGCCAGGAAGCCACCTGGACATTTTTTTCTTCTTCCAATAATCTGCTTTTGTCATAAGTCCTACCAACAAAAATCTGCTAAGCAACTGAGGCTGGAGGAGGAAATTAGCCTGGGGGGAAAAATAGATGCAGAGTTCTTACAAACTACTGTGAGTAAATCACTCAATTATTTAAAATCCAGTTGTAGATATATGCAGACCTATATATAGATCTATGCTTACCTACATATATGTGTCTATATATATGTATATATATATATATATATATTCCCTATCTATGTATATGCATATATATATGTATATATATATTCCCTACATATAGGGGACATATGGGCTGCATATATATATATATATATATATATTCCCTATCTATGTATATGCATATATATATGTATATATATATTCCCTACATATAGGGGACATATGGGCTGCATATATAAAGTACAGATCGATAGAAAGACAGACAGACAGACACAAGCACATCTACAGATAGAGTATGGTATACTTGGATAAATCTTTAGGAATCAGAGACAAACTCATGTTTCTTCTATAAAAAACTATCTTCCTTAGTTGAGAGACTATATCATTTACTACATCAAAAGCTCAAGGCAGAGGCTTGGCACCAGTGGCTCATACTTGTGATCTTAGCTACTTAGGTGGCTGAGATTACAGTTCAAAGCCAGCCAGGACAGTAAAGTCTGTGACATTATCTCCAATGAATCAGCAAAATGCTGGAAGTGGAGGTGTGGTTCAAGGGGTGGAGTGCCAGCCTTGAACAAAAAAGCTAAGCAAGAGTGGAAGGCCCTGTGTTCAAGCCCCAGGACCAGCACACAAAACAAAACAACCAAACCAAACCAAACCCCACTACTACCCCAAAAGAGCACCAATCAAGCCAGAACTCTGGAGGCAGTCCAGATGGTCTCCATCAAGCCTGTGCTATCTCCCCGCATTTATTCCATCTCTGCATTCTCTGCCTCTGTTTCTACTAGCCCTGCAGATACTCAACATCTTATACTTGGATCTTCAAAGACCCTTTACACAAATCCTTCTGTGGATAGGCTATTCCAGTCCTCCGTACACTTGCTCAATCTATAAGAGAAATCAGATCCTAGTTGCCAACTTCAGGGTGTTCTGCAGTTCTGTGTCAGTTCCTGTCTTTCTCTGATCCAACCAAGAACTCACATTCATGGAGCTCACGTAATACCTCATATCTCCTGCCGCTTCCTCTTGGCAACATCAAACTGATCTTGACACAGTCTTACAACCATTTTCTTTTTTCTTTTTTTTTTGTTGGTCGTGGGGCTTGAACTCTGGGCTTGGGCGCTGTCCCTCAGCTCTTCAGCTCAAGGCGAGCGCTCTACCGCTTGAGCCACAGCACCACTTCCAGTTTTCTAGCGGGGGTTTATTGGAGATAAGAGTGTCACAAACTTTCCTGCCCAGGCTGGCTTTGAACCGTGATCCTCAGATCTCAGCCTCCTAAGTAGCTAGGATTACAGGCATGAGCCACGGGCGCCTGGCTTACAATCATTTTCTTGGCTTAGGTTGTCCCAAACAAGTAGGAAGTAGCAAGAACGCATTGATGAACAGGTTACTGCTGGGGTTGCTGAGAGACTGAAGGAAATACACCTCTGAGCCATTCCACAGAGGGGCAAGGAAACTTGAGTATTATCTACCAACGTATTGAGGGTTGCTCCTGGAGGTGTGAATTCCCCTGTTCCCTGGCAAACAGGTCCTTCTCCAGTGAACATTCTTAGGCAGGTAGAGAAACACAGGAAGTGTTGGCAGGAACAGCTGGGCAGCAGGCACCCATAGCATCTGCCATCCATTCAGTGTGTGTGTTAACTGCATTCCCCCCAACTGGTCCTAGGTCCTTTCAGATCCCTCCAACTGACACCCTCTTGACCTCTGTGGGGAGTGCATTCCTTCCTCTCCTGTGGACACTGCCTGGCAGCTATTGGTTTATAAGACTGACCTCACACAAGCTGAACTGTTCCCTCCTAGCTTGGCCTCAGGCACAGGGTAGATGCTAGGATGAGAAGGTTAAGAGATACTTCCTGGGCTGGGAAGGTGGCTCAATAGTAGAGCGCTTGTCTTGCATGTATGAGGCCCTGGGTTCAATACTTCAGTGCCACATAAGCAGAAAAGCCGGAAGTGGTGCTTTGGCTCAAGTGGTAGAGTGCTAGCCTTGAGCTGAAGATCTGAGGGACAGTGCCCAGGCTCAGACTGACACACATTGACACACACTGACACACACACACACACTCTCTCACACACACACACAGAGTGCATAATATGTAACATAGAAAACTCCTAGTGGATATTAGTGGCTCATGTCTGTAATCCTAGCTACTCAGGAAGCCGAAATCTGAGGATCTTGGCTCAAAGTCAGAGCAGGAAGTCTGTGAGTCTTCTCCAACTAAGTACCAAAAAGCTGTAAGTGGAACAGTGGCTCAAGTTATAAAGCACCAGTCTTGAGCAGAAAAAGGGCAGCATCCAGGCCCTCGAGCGAATTAGAATTTAATTGTAAGGATATTATTATTATTCTTGTTGTTGGTGGTGGTGGTCGTGGAACTTGAATTCTACCACTTGAGCTACACTACTTCTGGTTTTCTGTGGTTCACTGGAGAAGAGTCCCATGGACTTTTCCTGCCCTGGCTGGCTTTGAACCATGATCCTCAGATCTAAGCCTTATAAGTAGCTAGGATTACAGGTGTGAGCCAGCAAGGACATTATGTTATTCACATCTTCACTGTGCTTGAGGGATATGTTCTTAGGGTGGTTTTCAGTCCTCTCTGAGGAGAGGAGAGGCAGGAGCACAGTCTACAGGAGCGCCTGGGTGGGATGGCTGCATAGCCAGTTAGGCCAGTAGGAGCCAGTAGCATACTGCTTTAACCATGCCCAGGGGTTATGGGTGATTTTGGGTAGGATGGCTCCTACCTTCCTTTCTTCATGGAAGGAGGAACAGGGGGAAAAATCAAGACACGTAGGGGACTATCACTGAAAGCAGTGGCTGATAAATGTTACCACCACTGTATACACTGTGCCGAGGGTCACACTGGATTTGATCCAGGTTTTGCCACTGACTGAGGGACCCAACGAAGATCATTTGACTCCTCTGGCTCCTGGCGGAAAGGGGCTAGATGAGCTCCTACGTGTCTTAATGGGTACTGACATCAATAGGACATACAGACTTTGGCAGGAGCATGCCCCCCCTCTCAGAATGAGAATTGCAACCACATGTCTCAAGATGGAAAGCCAGTGCAAAGAAGAAAGAAGGCCAGGTGCGGAGCAGCACACCAAAGAGCTGCACATCAAGAGCTGCTCTGAAGTCATGTCTTACCTTCCAGTGATAGCAAAGCACAGTGTACACATTCCGTGTAAGAGTCCTGTGGCATGCTGCAGGAACATGGCCATCTTGGGATTCTCGTCTACTGGGCCTTGTACGGACAGGAAGCAACCTTGCAGTTTGTCAATCAGGCCCATGTTCACCACGTAGCTAGGTGGGGGGGGGGGGGAGAAAGATGAGGCGTGATTCAAGTGGTAGAAGGCCAGCCCTGAGCAAAAATGCTAAGAGACAGCACCCATGCAGGCCCTAAGTTCAAGCCTTAGTACCGGCACACATGCAATCATGCGTGTGCGCACAAACACACACACACACACACACACACACACACAAAGTGCAATGTGATAAATATTCTGTGTGCAAATCCTTGTCATATTTCAGATTGCTTTCAGAAGTACAATTACTGGTCAAAAACCCCATGTATTTTTGGAGTTCATGCTGTGGATGGCTACTGACATTCTAAAAGCTTTGAATAACTAACTGTTGGAAAGGCAGGGTCTGAATGAACAACATCCCTGAGGAAGGAAACTGAGGCTCACCATTATAGCACTGGTGTTCATCAGTGCTTATAATTCCAGAAGTGTTGGTTTAATGATCCTCGCTGCATTATTTGGCGCATCTATGGTAACCCGGGGAATTTCCTCTTCCTGGGTCATACCCTTTATTGATAGAAAGTGATCTTCTTTGTCTTGGTCTTAATATCACAGCCTACATCTAGCCATAGCAGCTCTTGATTTCACCTTTGCAGGATTGTTCTGGAAGTCATTCTGAGACTCAACCTGGATAGTTTTGTAAGCACCTAATTTCCTGTACTCTTTCTGTTTAAAGGTGCTACAAAGATTTCTGTGCTCTACAGTGGAATCTGATGGACACCACATCACTGGTAATAAACACTCACAGAGAAACAGAAGTGCCTCCCAGGCCTTATGGAAATGGGAGTTGCTTGTTTTTGAGGAGGACAATTTTGATGTCACCTGGGAAGGCTGAGCCTACATCTGTCATCTCATTCACCAAAATCCTCTATGTATACAACATCAACAGAGTCTCACTTAAGTGCAGCAAGAGATTTCTACAATACGTGTATTAAATCATGGTTTGAAAATGTGAAAAAGGAAGGAATTATCATCCTCCTGGAAATGGACAAACCAGTTAAGAATTTATAGAATTATCTAACAGTTCAAATGAATCAAGCAGACCTATCTGAACCAACATAAATCCGAATACTAAAAGTTTATGTATGTGTATGTGTGTGTGCACGCACGTGAGTGTGTGCACGCACGTGAGCATGTGCACATGTATAGTGCAGAGTTTTAATCCAAGGCCTTGTGCTTGTGAGAAAGGTATTATACAACTCGAGCCATGTCCTCACAGCTCTTGTTGATGAGTTATTTTCAGAACAGGGTCTCATTCTTGCCTTGGGATAACTTTGAACTGAAATCTTCTGTCTCATATGTAGCAATTACAGGCATGCAAGCACTATGTCTGGCTTTTTTTTTTTTTTTGGCCAGTCATGGACCTGGGCACTATCCCTCGGCTCTTCAGCTCAAGGCTAGTGCTCTACCACTTGAGCCATAGTACCACTTCCAGCTTTTTTCTGCTTATGTGGTGCTGAGGAACCAAACCCAGGGCCTCATGCACACAAGGAAAGCACTCTACTACTGAGCCACCTTCCCAGTCCTATGCCTGGCTTTTTTGGTGGGATAGTTTTGCTACATTTTTGCTTGAGCTGGCCTCAAACTGAGATCCTCCTGAACCTACCTCAAGAGCAAGTGTGCAGTAGACAACCTGTGCTCTGTGGGCTATCCTGCACAGGTGCAAGACATAGCACCTCCCACAGGCACCACCCCAAGTGGCCAATCAGAGAAACAAGCACAGATCTCAACTGCTGTATGTGCCAGTTTGGCAGAACCCCCCTGCCACTTATTTCCCAGTACCTCCCTCCTTTATGAAGAATGTGGTGATTACATAATAAATAGATATGAACATGCAAGCATGTTCCTCCCGGAAGGCCACTGGTCCAATGGAGCATCAAGCCAGGCCTTCTGGCTCATTGCTGCCCAGGCACGTGACTAAACTGTCTGAACACAGGGCTGCTGCACAGGATGAACAGCCCCGGGAAGAACGCTGGGCTGGAATGACATTGACCAGTGGAGAGGGCTAGGGTCTCTACTGACCAGAAGGACATGAGGAAATTGAATGGGATCAAGCGACTGAGAGCCAGGGCAGGGAGGGTAAAAGTCAAGTGCTATAAGATAAATGGCTGTGGACCCAGAGGGCCTGGTGCGCTCCAGCCATAAATATGCTTGGGGAAAGAGGGCAGGCAGACCAAGCGATGAGGGAACACAGTGACCAGGGGTGAGGGAGATGCGAATCAAACAACTGCTCCCAGGAAGGCGGCCCAAGAAGCCCCAGGAAATTTATGATCTGTGAAAGAAGCAAAGGCAGAAGAAGAATGGCTTTTTTTCCCCACCCCACCCCTCCTATTAACCTATGGTAAGTTCGAGAGAGCAACAAATTGCATGGATTTGGAGGGGGAGGGGGCAGAGATCAGTGCAGACCACAGAGCAGTGGCTCACTGGGGGAGCAGGCAACTGATCAACAGCAGATGGAACCCTGCTGGGAAATTAAATGTTCCACCTGCCTCAAAGGGAACAGGAGTTCAGATGCCAAAGCACGAGTAAATTTCCCCAGAGGAAAAGAGACCTTGGAAGGAAGCAGGGCTGACCTCGAACAGGTGTCAGGAGCTGCCACACTGTTGCAGATGCTGGGGGAGCGACTGGAGGCGAGTTCCAGTCTCTGCTCACCTACCTCCCTTTTAACTTATTAAATAATCTTGGCCAAAGCACTTAACCTCTCTGAGCAATTTCCTCATTTATAAAATCGATTAGAAACCCCAGACCTGCAGGGCTGCAAAGACTCTGCCACACTACCTGCCATGTGATGGGAATTCCATACATGGTAGCTGTGTCTCTTATTTGAAGTCTCAACCAGATTTATAACCAGCGATGCACAGAGGGACCTGTCAGACCTTCCTCGAGGTGGAAAGAGTTGCCATCAGGAAAGATGTAAGACTCTGACACTGTGCAACGCTAGCATCACACGTCTGAGTATCAAGAACGGCAGCGGAGTGTGGTGCTGGTGGCTCACATCTGTCGTCCTAGCTACTCTGGAGGCTGAGATCTGAGGATTGTGGGCAGGAAAGTCCATGGGACTCTGATTTCCAATTAACCAGCAAAAAAGCCAGAAGTGGAGCTGTAGCTCAAAGTAGTAGAGCATCAGTCCTGAGCAGAAAAAAGCCAAATAAAAGCCTGAAACTCTAAGTTCAAACAAACAAACAAATAAAATGGTAGCTGAGTTCTTCACTAAGTTGCTATGTTGCTTTTCATTAGGAGATTTTCCTTCTCTACAAAATCTGGTGCATTCTTTACTAGGAATTTGTGTGTCGTGTAGTAAGAACCACTGCCATCTTGTGGTCCCTACAGTTTAAGTTATTTGAATACCATATACATGTATATATATATTTATATGTATATTTAAAAAAATGATAAAGTCTTAAGAAACAGAACAAGTTTATACCTGATAAGATCCTGAATGCGGCTGTTGAAAGCATCGCCTTGTGAGGGGTTGTTTCTCATTTCCTGTGTTGATATTTTTGGTGTTGCTGGCCGGCTGTTTGCATCTGGTCGATTGGCAATCAGGCAGCTCAAAACCACAGCACTGACTTTGAGAAGGCCAGTTGTCAAGCCTTCAAAAACTTGTTTATTTGTGTTTCTTCCCAAAATAGCATTATTTTCATCTGGAACATAAACCTAGAAGAAGAAAAGTAAATTGTGTTTCAATAAAGCCACCAAAATAGAGATGAGTTACTACATTTTGAGAATCATAAATTATTTATTTGGACATTCTATTAGGGATGGATCAGAATGCTCAGGCGTGTTGGCTAAATCAGATGATAGTTGGAATCTCAGCTTTGCCTCCTCTAGTCTGGTGACAGTGGACAGGTTATCATTCTGAACTGATATCATTCTCCAACTGAGAAAGCCATCAGACCAGGAAGATAAGGGGACAAGAGTGTTAAATGAACAAGAACACACACACACACACAGCACTGAACTATACTAAAATATTGTATCAATAGATAGAAAAAAGAAAACACTGCTTTTTCTTAGATTTAATTTTTTTCTTACCCATTTTTCCTTTTTTGTTTCTCCTTTTGCATTTTCTTTTTTTTTTTTGTTTTTTTGGTCCGGTTGTGGGGCCTGAACTCTGGGCCTGGGCGCTGTCCCTCAGCTCTTCAGCTCAAGGCTCTACCACTTGAGCCACTTGAGCCACAGCACCACTTCCGGCTTTTTTCTTTTTGCTTATGTGGTGCTGAGGAATTGAACCCAGGGCCTCATGCATGCAAGGCAAGTGCTCTACCACTGAGCCACCTTCCCAGCCCCTCCTTTTGTATTTTCTAAAGAACCCAATTTTACTGAAGTTAGATTTTGGACTGGGATTGAGCCTCTAATTTTCTTACGTATTTCCCTCCTACCATTATCTCTTTGTGCCTTGCTGTACTTACTTGGAGAGTTCCTTGTTTTCCGGTCAGTCCTTCTAAGATTTTCATGTCATCAATTAATATGTTTAATTTCAAAAGTACCTTTTAGCTTTTGAAAATTATACTAACTTGTTTTTATTTCAAGGTATAGTATCTACTCACCTTTGTGATATTACATAATTTTATTTATTCATTTAATGTGGGTATTGGGGCTTGAACTCAGCGCCTTGTGCTTTCACTTGGTTCTTTTTACTCAAGACTGGCTGGCACTCTACCACTCAAGCCTTGCCTCTACTTCTGGCTGTTTGCTGGTTAAATGGAGAAAAGAATCTCACAAACTTTCCTGCCTGGCTGGCTTCAAGCCTCAGATCTCAGCCTCCTGAGTAGCTGGGATTACAGGTGTGAACCACGAATTCTTGTCTTTGTTCATTTCTTGCTTGATATTTCCTTTGAGTTCTTTCTCTGTGTTTCAGGTTGGAGACTACCCTCAAGGATGTGGTCATCCTGAGGTTTTGCTCCTATTTGAGATTCACACACAGGTAAGTCAGTTAAGTGTACTACAATCTGGATCCAATCACAAGCCGTGTGACAAGTTTCTATCTGGAGGATTAGGTAGCGCCCAACTTTTCCCATGGGGGATCCAAATGTCCATATTTTCATGTTTGTTCTCCTTAATCACTTAGCTTCGCTATACACAATTCTATATTCTCCAAACCTGAACTCTGAGGTTTACACCCTGTCTGTATCGATGTCCATGTCTGAGTAACTGGCCTGGTCCTCTGCCATGGGTGGGCGGGGCAGGATGGCTGTGAGTGTAGCAGACCAGGCCTGGGCACACAGAGCATCTACGCTACCTCTTATTGAGACTCTCAACCAATCCCCTCTCAGCCCTATGTGTACCCTCATTTTCTTTTTCCTGTTTTTTGAGACAGTCCTCGCTATATAGTCTAGGTAACCTGGGACTCCCAACTCCTTCTGCCTCAGACTCCAAAATGCTGGGATTACAGGCGAGTGCCACCACATCTGGCCTTTACCCTCCCTCATTTTCTGAGATTTCTGTAATAAGTCTTTTGGAGATTTGTGGCACACATTTACTTCTGGTATTCTTCCTGCTAGTTTAGATTTTTCAGTTTTGAGGTGTATCACATTATCTGCCTTCCAGATTTAAAAAGAAAAACTGCTTTTCTTTCGTTCCTGTGCTTTTTCTTTAAGGGGATATGATCTTATTTACTGTAAAATCAGTGGGCAATACAGACAGAGAAAATGTAAGCTATGTGTTCAATCACCTAAGTTTTCAAATGAAGCCAACAACTCCCCCAAGGAAACTCCTCTCTCTGTCTTCCCACGAACAAGATGAGCGGACCACTAACATATTTCTGGGTAATGTCAGGGTTCTTCATTCATCACCAACTTTTTTTTTTTTTGGGTCCGGTCGTGGGGCCTGAACTCTGGGCCTGGGCACTGTCCCTCAGCTCTTCAGCTCAAGGCTAGTGCTCTACCACTTGAGCCACAGCGCCACTTCCAGCTTTTTTCTTTTTGCTTATGTGGTGCTGAGGAATCGAACCCAGGGCCTCATGCATGCAAAGCAAGGGCTCTGCCACTGAGCCACCTTCCCAGCCCCATCACCAACTTTTATATTCCTTTCTTCCCCCAACAATTCACACTGCTTTTCATCATGAAACATTTAATTAATTAATTTTTGTTGGTCGTGGGGCCTGAACTCTGGGCCTGGGCGCTGTCCCTCAGCTCTTCAGCTGTAGACTAGTGCTCTATCACTTGAGCCTCAGCCCCACTTCCAGCTTTTTCTGCTTATGTGGTGCTGAGGAATCGAAACCAGGGCCTCATGCATACAAGGCAAGCACTCTACCACTGAGCCACCTTCCCAGCCCCCTCATCATGAAACATTTAAAAGAAAACACTACATATATATGAAGGTTCTTGGAGCAATCTTTTGTTTAGCTAAAAGTATTTTACTCATTGACTGCATTTGAAAGAATACAGTTAAAGAACCAAGGAGTTATTAAGACTTTTGAGAGGGGCTGGGAAGGTGGCTCAGTGGCAGAGTGCTTGCCTTGCATGCATGAGGCCCTGGGTTCGATTCCTCAGCACCACAAAAGCAAAAAGCAAAAAGCTGGAAGTGGCGCTGTGGCTCAAGTGGTAGAGCGCTAGCCTTGAGCTGAAGAGCTGAGGGACAGCACCCAGGCCCAGAGTTCAGGCCTAACGACCGGACTCCCCCCCAACCCCCCAAAAAAAGCACAGTATAGAAGAGAAAAGTAGCAGCAAACAGTGTCAAAGTGTGACAGTTCTGGAAGGAAGAATGCAAAAATACAAGAGCATGTCTGAAAATGTCATCATGGAACTTGATGTTTAATAAAAAGATAAAAATATACCAATGAAAATTGAAGCTGGACACTGTGTATATATACGAACACACACATATATATACATTAATGTATGTATACATATACACACTTATGTGACACATGTGTATAGGTACACATATATTTATGCACCTTTTATGCACATGAATAAACAGGGGCTCAGAAAGGTGAAACGACTTATGGCAGATGGCAAAGTTAATTCACGGGAGAGTAGTTTCTCAGATTCACGGGGCCTGACTCATCTTTAGTGATTACCCTCAACCCTCAACGACTCTAACTTTCCTGGTATGAGACTGGATTGGCTAACCTCTAAGGCCTCTTCCAGTTCTCAGATTCTATTATTATGTAAGATTTTGCTCACGACCCTAAAGTTGTCCAAGTAATTTCATGTGTTGGAATACAAGCAAGAAGCAGGCAGTAATAAACACCAACAAAGAAGGAGGTGAAAGCAGGTACACCGATGCCCACAGGAACATAGCTAAGCGGGAAAGCCATGTAGAAAGTAATGTCTGCTATTGTAATGATAACGATAGAGTGCCTTGAAGAGCTGGGGAAATTAAGAGCCCTAGAGTCAGAAAGGCCTCACGGTCATTATCTAGTGATGAACTAGAAGATGTTCCCATACAACTCATGGACTTCGTCCTTGGTGTCAATCTGCTAGCCTCTGTCGTATGGTGCTCACTAACTGCTCGCTGAGTAAGGCCTTCCAATTTTAGAAAACCCACATAGTTCATTATATCTAAGTCAACGTCCATCCTGCTGCTAGCTCTGCAGACCCTGCTGGCTCTGGACTTTTCTTTCTTCTGCCCCTATCACCTCAGGCTTGCTTCCTGATGCAAGAACCATTTGAATTCCAAAACAGCATTAACGTACATCTAGTGATAATGTTACCATCTGTCTCTTGCATGGCATGCTTTCCAGCGCTGCCATCCTCTGGATTACTCTATTGCACATGAAGAATGGAGTCCTCTTATTCTATTCTATGTCATCATTTTGTTAAAAAAAAAAAGTCATGACACATGCTGGACAGTTTCTTTTTTTTTTTTGTCAGTCGTGGGGCTTGAACTCTAGGCCTGGGCGCTGTCCCTCAGCTCTTCAGCTCAAGGCTAGTGCTCTACCACTTGAGCTACAGCGCCACTTCCATGCTGGACAGTTTCTAGCCATGTGAAATTGTAGGCCCCAGTTTTCTCCAATGATATGCCAGAAAAATGAGACACCTCTAAACATCACACCTTGTAGCTAATGTGTGTACGATGGTACTGGCGCTCGAACTCAGGGCCTGGGCACTGCCCCTTAGCTTTTTTACTCGAGGCTATTTGCTCTATCACTTGAGCCACAGCTCCACTTCTAGTTTCCTGGTGGTTAATTATAAAGAGTTTCACAGACTTCTTGCCTGGGCTGGCTTTGAACCACAATCCTTAGGTAACAAGTATGAGTCGCCAGCACTCAGCATGTAGCTGATTTTTTTTTCAACTAAACTCCCAGCCCACTGAGATCTATTTCTGTCCTGATCATCACACACAGGTTGTCCATCACTCTGAGTTTTATATAAATTTGATATGACCTCTATGCTTTTGATAGTCAGATTTCCATGAACACAAGGCTAAGCTCAGAAGCACTGAAGGCACCAAACCCACACCAGGGCAATGACTACCAAAACAGCTTGTATTCACTTTCCCAAACTCAAATCAGTTCACTTGTAAAATGGAAGGCACAGGGCTAACGGACTAGAGGAAGGCACGTGTGAAAAAGAGAGGCGTGTGCCTATGTGCACGCTTGCCTGCACACAAAGCAGGGCAGATGGTAAGTACCTGCAAGCATAAAACACCTGGCTTCCTAGCGCCTTAGTGGGGAATTCCTACATTAATCATTTAGCATTTTACAGCAAATAATACCCCTTCCGCTCAGTACTCCCACTGAAGATCTCACAGTTGAGATCTTAACTATAAGAACTCTTCCTTTAAAAAGCCAATCCTCTTAGCCAGGCATCAGTGATTCATGCCTGTAATCCTAGCTACTCAGAAGTCTGAGATCTGAGGATCGCAGTTCAAAGCCAGCCAGGGTAGGAAAGTCCATGAGACTCTTACCTCCAACAAACCACCAGAAAACCAGGAGTGGTGCTGTGGCTCAAGTGGTAGAGTGCTTGCCTTGAGCTGAAGAGCTGAGGGACAGTGCCCAGACCCAGAGTTCAAGCCCCATGACCAATGAAGAAAAAAAAAAGAGCCAATCCTCTTTCAATTCTTCCTGCTTTTAAAAGTGCACTTACCAGCTTTCCAGGGGCTTCCAGAAACTTTGGCTTCATCTTCCTCATCTCATATATCCAATTACCAAAACCATTCACCTACACATAACATTTCTTTTCATCCATCTATTCATTTTTGTACCAGTACTGTGCCTTGAACTCAGGGCTTTGGTGCTGTCCCTAAGTTTTTACACTCAAGGCTGGTACTCTACCACTTGTGCAACAGCTTCAATTCTGGCTTTTTGAGTAGTTTATTGGAGATAAAGAGTTTCACTGCTTTTACTGCCTGGGCTGGATTTGAATCACAATCCTCAGACCTCAGATTCCTGAGTAGCTAGGATTATAGTCGTGAGCCAGTACTACTGAGCAAATGCATGCTTTCAAGATATGCACTGATGAATCTTTTGATAAATATACAAATCTATATGAGTACCATCACAGAATGGTTTCATTATCTGAAGAGTGCTGTCCTGCCCTTTGGAGTCAGCATTTCCATTCATCCCTGGGCACTAGAGAAGCACTGAAAGTCTGCCATTAAAATAACTTCAAATTTTCCAGAAATTTACTAACTTGGAACCACACAGTAGGTAGATTTTTGAATCTAGAACTTTCCTCACCTCTACTCTGGGTCTTGAATTCTGAGCCTGGGCACTGTCCCTCAGCTCTTCAGCTCAAGGCTAGCGCTCTACCACTTGAGCCACAGCGCCACTTCCGGCCTTTTCTGTTTATGTGGTACTGAGGGATCGAACCCAGGGCTTCATGCATACTAGGCAAGCACTCTACCATGGAGCCACATCCCCAGCCCCAATGTGTGTTGTCTAGGGATTTTTTAGTTGCTTATGACTAAGGTTGAGTGTTTCTGTGAAGTGTTTTCATCGTTTCTTGGCTAAACATGTCGAGTGGAGCAGCTGGGATGGGCTGGAGGGTAAGTATTAGTTGTAAAACCTGCACACTTTTTAAAAGACAGGAGTTTGTTAAACCTTTATTGCTCAAATTCTTGAGAAAGTGAGTCATCTTGGGAGGGGAACGCACCTCCACTAAGGCCCCACCGGTGTGCGGCCTGTGCGGGCTTTCATTTGGCGACAGTGGAGGTGTTAATGGGAGCCGATATTGCTGCCTTTCCTCTCCACGCCTGCGTTCCCAGGTGAGAATGAACGGAGCAGAGGCCAACCATGAATGCTTTCAGTTCATTTCCCCCAGCTCATAAAACCCCTGGAGGGGTGGAAAGGACAGAAACAGGACTGTAGCTATGTGTGACCACTTTAATGGCAAGCATGTTCCTGTTTGGTTTCAGGCCAGAAGGCCTGCTGTATCTATATGCAAATCTCACCATGCTCAGGATGTGCATGCAGACTCAGCATGCAGGGTGCGGGGAAGAGCCTGACTGGGGGCTCTGTGTTTACTTCTCCCTGGTCCTGGCTTGGTCTCCCTTCAGCCTCACTCCTCCCATTTCACTCATCTACGCATACGTGGGCATGTGTGTGACGCTTAACCTTTGCTGGGTTTAGTTCATCCTGTTTTCCTCTCCTCCAGTGTGGTAATAAGACTTCATTTTTGGTGTTGGTCCTGGGGCTTGAACTCAGGGTCTGAGTGCTGTCCCTTAGCTTTTTTGCTCAAAGCTAGCTCTCTCCCACTTGAGCCACAGCCCCATTTCTGGCTTTTTTTTTTTTTTGGGTCCGGTCATGGGGCCTGAACTCTGGGCCTGGGCGCTGACCCTCAGCTCTTCAGCTCAAGGCTAGCGCTCTACCACTTGAGCCACAGTGCCACTTCCAGCTTTTTTTTTTCTGCTTATGTGGTGCTGAGGAATCGAACCCAGGGCCTCATGCATGCAAGGCAAGCGCTCTACCACTGAGCCACCTTCCCAGCCCTCATTTCTGGCTTTTTGTGGTCAACTGTAGATAAGAATCTCACAGCCTTTCTTAACTGGGCTGGCTTCAAACTCTGATTCTCAGATCTCAGCCTCCTGAGGAGTTGACTGGTGTGAGCCAGATAGATGTCCAGCTATGGTAACGGATTTCTATCTATGTGCACTAAACCAAGTGAAAAAAATTCTTACCTCTTTAATGATTTATTTGCTTTACTTGTCCATATTTGAAAGCAGTGTTGAGGAAATCTTTGCGAAGATGGCAGAGATGTCTGTTTCCCACTCAAGTAAGTACTCCATTAATGAGTTTACATGGTGACTACAAAGTCGGCCCTCACTATATCATATATCATGATTCACTTATTGCGGCTTCACTGTATCGCAGGTTAAAAAAAAACACCACAAACAAAGAATGATCCCTCACCTATCACAGGAATGGAGTTTCCAGAGACCCTCAGTGATAGGTTGAAAATCCACGAAGTAACAGTAAATGAGCTGTGATGTAGCTGCTACTTTGTGGATTCTCACCTAGCTTGAGAGTTTCTGGAATGCAGCTCTCACAACAGGGGAGGGATCACTGTATTTTTTTTTTTGTCAGTTGTGGGGCTTGAACTCAGGGCCTGGGCACTGTCCCTGAGCTGCTTTTCACTCAAGGCTAGCACTCTACCACTTTGAGCCACAGCTCCAGTTCCAGTTTCTGAGTGGTTAGTTGGAGATGAGTCTCATGGGGACTTTTCTGCCCAAGCTGACTTCGAACCACAATCCTCAGATCTCAGCCTCCTCAGTAGTTAGGATGACAGGTGTGAGCCACCAGCACCTGGCTAAGAGCTGGCACTTTTGATGAAGGGAAAGACTAGGTATAGCAGCCCGTCCAAGCCAGAGCTCCAAGGACAGAGAGAAGGAAACAAGATGCAACTGGCATCAGAAAGAGAATTGTCACATGTGGTGCCAAAGGCCTTCTCTCCAGGCAATTAAGCATGGAGCGCAGTGCTGGCTGCTGAGTAAAATTCAGACACTGCAAGCAGAGCACTGCGGGCCTTGCTGCTGTAATGAAAATCCACGAGGTGCCAGGACAGCTCTGCAGAAAGCGAAGTGAAAAGCAATCCCCTTGCTGCGAGGTGGCACTTGGATTCCCTTTGTTTGCATCCAGGGCATTCTTGCCACCTTCGTAAATGCCCACCATCGGCCTCTTTGATCTGACACTGTTCTATCAATTATTGAAGGCTGGTACAGCACTTTTCAATTAACAACCTCCGTGGCTCCAAAAACTACATACATATGATTTATCAGCATATTCTTTAAATATTTCAGAAAGTACAGGTCACTATGAATTAACAATAAACCTGCTAATAAAATATTTAATGCCTTTAAAACACGAGGAAACATCAAAAAATTATAAATCTTTTAATTAAATGATTCTTCACTATAACCTACCCACTGGCACAGCATTAAATATGTATCAAAGTCACAAATGGTTTATGTTTTCCTCCCTACCTTCCCTCCCTCCCTTCTCTTCCCTTCAGTTTTGCTTCCTTTCTTCTTCTCCTTTCTCTCCTCCTTCCCTCTTTCTCTTCCCTTCCTTCTTTGTCCTGGGGCTTGGACTTAGGGCATGGGCACTGTGCCTTAGTTTTGTCTCTCAAGGCTAGCACTCTCCTTTTAGGGTTTTTGCTGGTTAACTGGAGGTAAGAGTCTCATAGACTTTTCTTCCCAGGCTAGCTTTGAAATGTGATCCTCAGATCTCAGCCTTCTGAGTAGCTAGAATTACAGGCGTGAGTCACCAGTGCCCCACTCATTTGTTTTCTTAATAAAGTGAGGACAAGTGAGTTTAGTTTACTGAGAGAGAAGCTGTGGTCAGCACTCAGAAGACCAGGGTCCTAGCCGTGGTTCTATGGTTCAGGAGCTTGCTGTATGAGCCCCTCGCCATGTCTCAGTTTGTGCATTAGCATTCCACACTTGCTAGAGGTGTTTTTTTTTTTTTTTAAATTATCTTTAAGTAGTTGTATGAAGAGTTTCGGTTCAACATGTCATTTTATGAACACAATGCATCTTGATCTGTGTCACTGCTTCCATCGATCATTCTCACCCATCTCTCCCCCAAGTTACCTGGCTCCATCTTCATATTTCTTGTTCATGTCTGTGATAATGGACACTTGACTGCAGTGACGTGGAATTGAATTTCAATGTTGTTTTGATTTGCATTTCCTGTATGGCCAGGGACAATGGTCATTTGTACATCTTCTAAGAAGTGTCCTTTAGGTCCTATGCTCATTTATTAATTGGATTATGATTGTTTGGGTGTTGAGCTTTTGAACTTCTTTTAGGTTCGGGTTGTTAGATTTCTGTCAGACATATAGTGGCAAAGATCTCCAGTTCTTTTAGGCTATCTTTTTAGCTTAGTGGCTGTATTTAGCTTAGTGACTGTATTTAGCTTAGTGACTGTATTTAGCTTAGTGACTGTACAGAAGCTTTTTATCTTGATGCAATCCCACTGTCAGCTTTCTCTGCCATTTGTTGAGCCCTTGGGAATGACAGATGCGTACCGTCATACCCAGCTTATTCTGAGATGGAGTCTCACAATTTTTAACCCAAGCTGACCTGGAACTGCGATCCTCCTGATCGTAGCCCCCAGCATAGCTGGAATGACAAGAGTGTCACTGTACCCAGATACTGCTTGAGAAAAGGTATTATTATTTGCTCAGGCTGGCTTTGAACTTAAATCTCCATTTTCCAACTAGTTAGGATTACAAGAGTGAGACACTGTGCCTGGCTTTTTTTTCTCCCCCAAATCCCCAAGTCCTGGGGCTTGAACTCTGGGCCTGGGCACTGTCCCTGAGCTTCTTTTACTCAACCACTTGAGCCACAGCGCCACTTCTGGCCTTTTCTGTGTATGTGGTGCTGAGGAATTGAACCCAGGGCTTCATGCATGCAATGTGCCTGGCTTACTTCTTTTGAATCCACTGATTTTTCAAATGACCTACCTTTGAATTGGCTGCTTTTTTTTCTTCTGCTTGATCAAGTCTGTTATTGAAGCCCTATAGCACATTCTTTATATTCAATTCCACAGTTTTTGTTGACAATCTCATTTTGTACCTATAATGTTTTCTCATAGAACATATTTATGACAGTTGTTTCTAAATTCTTCGTACACATTCATGTATCTCTAGTTCCTACATCTCTTCAGTAAAGATTTCATGTGGTGCTCTGCTTGGGCTGTGTGTCCTTGTGTATCTTGCAATTTTGCATGAATCTGTGCACCTCTTCCAGTCCTTTGTGTACCTTCCTGCAGGGAACAATTCTCATCAGTTGGCCTGCTGGAGATTCAGGGGACCTTTGGCACCTTTACAACTTCTGTGTGCTTTTCCAGGAAGCTGTGCTGGCTTGCCTTTTCAGGAGTTAGTCGTCTCTCTCTGCCGCTGGTATCTGCGCACAGTCCTGCAGTCTCTAGAGGAGCAAAGCCTTTCTGTTCCCTCTTGCTCTCGGCAACATCCAAAGTAGGCTGGCCCCTGAGGATCACCCCAAGAATGGTACCCACTAACAGGCTGGAGCACAGGGCTCCACACCTTTTCTCTTTCCTAGAGAGAAGCTGACAGCTGAGCTTTTTTCCTGATTACACCATGTTGCTCTGGCCTCTGAAGGACCGTGGGCCTCCAGTATGACAGGGAACCACTCCTGCTCTGGTTTGGCTTCAGTGAACCCCATGATAGCCTCAGAGCTCGGGGTCATGCAAGGCAGAGACTGAGTCCAGCAGGAACCGCTCCAGAAAGCTTACACACGGGGTACACATCCCATTGTTCTCTTCCCACTCCTGTCCTCCAGCCTTGCTCCGACAAACCATGAGCCAAAGCTTTCTTCTCTGGCAGGAGGCTGTGCTGGCTGGGGAGGGCTAATCCCAGGTACACTGCAACTGCTCTTCTTTGCTTTAGTATGGCCAAGCTCGGCTTTCAGCTTGCCTGGGGGACTGCAACTTTATCACTGGGTTATCCAAGTATTTTGGGTGGGTCATTACTGAGTGTTTCTGTGAGTGAGGGTCTAGGGCTTCCTGGTTGTCATTTTGATCTTTTTCACTGTTTTTTTTTTTTTTAAATTACCGTTCAATATGTATGATTGGTCTTAAAGAGACATCTTTTGAGATGATCAGCCTACTGTTCTGTACCATAGAGGGATCTTGGCTGAGCAGATACTTAATTACTTTAATGAAGAAAGAAATCCATTTTAGTGTCTTATAAATCTTCATAGGAGATATATGTCAATATTTGCTTCTATTCCTAGTGGAAACCTGTCTAAATGAACTGGATTTGCAGGGCTCCAAATAAATTCCTTGAGAGTTTAATCTTAAGAATCCCATTCTGGGGGCTGGGAAGGTGGCTCAGTGGTAGAGCGCTTGACTTGCATGCAAGAGGCCCTGGGTTTGATTCCTCAGCAAAAAGAAAAAGAAAAAAAAAGAATCTCACTCAGTCATCCTAGCTAATCAGGAGGCTGAGATTTGAGGATCATAGTTCAAAGCCAACTCAGGCAAGAAAGTCTGTGGAGCTGTGGCTCAAGTGGTAGTAGTGCTAGCCTTGAGCAAGAGCAGCTCAGAGACAAGTCCCTGCACACGCGCACAAAAAAAAGCCAAACCAAACAAAACAACAACAAAAAACCCAAACCCAAACCCCAAAAGAGTGTAGAAACAAATTCCACACAGCTAATGTGTGTTCCAAAGAGCCAGAAGGTCTGTAGTAAACAAGAACCGGGGGTTTTATGTTCTACCGGATCATGATTCATTCACTTGTTTTATATATTTTTAAAATTCCTTCTGAAAACTAAAAGTGGACCCCAGCCTATCACCATGCACCAACACCAACTCAAAATGGATTAAAGACCTTAACATTAAACCTGAATCTCTGAAACTACTGCAGGACAGAGTAGGAGAGACACTGGAACTAATAGGCACA
>NW_012267231.1:17150742-17171679 GCF_000151885.1 Dipodomys ordii | reverse complement strand
GCTAAATCCAAAATGTTAGGTGATACGACAAAATTAACAGGACTTAAGAAACAAAGAACTCCCACTCATCTGGTCGAACCACTACTAAATATCCCCATGCTGCTGATCACATGTATGGTGTATAACATGTGAACACCGTTATATGTTATAGACCGTGACAGACAATTTGCTCCAGGAAAGTTAGAATGAGCTTGTGACTTTAAATGAGCATCATTATTCCACAATACTGTGAAATTTGGGAAATTATGTAATCACTTAATCACAATTTAAAAAAAAAAAAGAACCTCAGGGAAGGGAGGGAGGGAAGGGATGGTAGGGGGAAAACAATGGAAGGGGTAACAATGCTCAATAGGAAGTGTACTCATTACCTTGCTCATGTAACTGTTACAATAAAAAAATAAATAAAATTCCTTCTGAGAAAAATGTGTTGATGACTAATTTTTTTTACTCTTCATTTCAAGTTAATACTCCAAGTTAGTGATCCATATTTCAGTTGCATGGCTATTTAAACCCAGATAGTGAGAACAATGGAAACACACCCAAGTGATCTCCACAAACAGGAAAACCATCATCACCTGTCACTCCCAAGCAGGAGACACATCCTCTTCCCGTGCTGCCACAGGCCCGGGCAGAGCAGCAGTATGACTGCCAGCTACAAGAGAGGGAAGAACCCACCAGGAAGTGCCACGTGGACGCCGAGGATGGCAAACAACGCGCCTGGATCCCAGCTCCGAATGGAGCAAAATGAACAGAACCGCGTAAACACACAACCTGGTGGGATCCACTGACTGAGGGATTAAAAGCTTTTCTGGATGTCAGGGAGCTGGAGATGGCAAGCCAGGGGTATCATTCAAAGCAAAGTAGGGTTGTTAAAGAAGCGGGGAAATAAGATACTTAAGCTCCTGGCACAGAGCTGGCACTCTGTAAATACCAGCTAGCATGAGAGGCGGAGAGCTAGCTCACAAATCTTTCCTTGCTAATGAGTCGGGCAAATCTTACTGCACACTGTGCTGCCCACGGCCATGGTGCTCAGCACAGATCATCAGACCATTTATCCATGTGCCATGCACCCCATGCGCCCCATGCACCACGTACCGAGCGCTGTGTCCCCCGACATTCAAATGATGACATTTAATCTCCCAAGTGATGGTCTGGAAGATTACTTGGGAGGTGATCCAGTCATAATGGGGAGAAAAAGCCAATGAGGGGCTGGGAATGTATCTTAGTGGTAGTGCTCTCTTAGCATGCATGAAGCCCTGGGTTCGTTTCCTCAGTACCAAATACACCAAAAAAGCCAGAAGTGGTACTGTGGCTCAAGTGGTAGAGTGCTAGCCTTGAGCAAAAAGCAGTTCAGGGACAGTGCCCAGGCCCTGAGTTCAAGTGCCAGGACTGGCAAAAACAAACAGCAAAGGCCAGGGACGACTCTCTAAGGAGCCAGCAGGCAGCGTGTGACACAGGCTTCACAAGTGTGAGGGAAAAACAAACAAACAAACAACTTTCTCTTGTGCATAAGCTATGCAGTCTATGCTGTTTTGTTATAGCATCCTAAATTAAGGGGAGTCCTCTGTGTATCTGTTCTGTGTCTACGCAGGGATTTCCTAGAAGGCTGGGGTTACACGTTGGGCTTCTCTGAACTGGAGTCATTTTAAGTGAAAGAGTCAATTTCTCTCAGTCACAACCATTTTTTCTCTTCCTTCCTACCCCTTTCAACTTCTCTTTCTCTCTGAGTAAAAAAGTACAGAGCCAGAAGGAAGCCTGGGGGTCACCTTGGCCATCTCCCCACGTTTGGAATGCCATTCCCATCCTCGCTAGTTACCTGCCACGTTGGGAGGAATGTTTTCTCAAGACAGAGTAGGTTTCATAGGGTAAATTCTTCCAGACAAGGCAGGACAGAACAGCAAGAAGGCAGGGGATTTTGTTGTTGTTGTGTGGCTTTTTATTCTTATTTGGTAATAATTTTAAATCAACAATTATCTTTATAAAATAGTAGCGTGGTATCTACCATCATAATCCTTACCATTCATATCTTACAAAACCACACTACAAGTATTGAAAAGAGGAAATTAACAGTGAGTCAATCAATTGAACTTCTCTATAGACCTTGCATACACTTCCAGTTTCCTGCTAATACAGGTTTCCTGGCTCAGGGTCACCCACTACAATTAAGCTGTTTTACTGACATAGTCTTCACACGATGACAGTCCTCAGTTTTCCCTGGCACTTAAAAAAATGTCATTCCATTATTGTATGAAATAGATGGTCCCTTGACTCAGGTTTGGCTCCTGGCTTTGTGACTGACATCCATGTAAAGATGCCAACCTACTGAGAAGTTAATCTCTTAGGGCTGACTTGAGTTTCCTTGTCTGTGAAATAGGGTAATAATAACCTCATGAAGCTTTTATGAAAATAAAATGAGGCAACATATATTAAAACACCCAAGACAGAAGGCCAGACAACAAATATTGTCTTTTCTCTCCTATTTCTGAAGGTTTTTTTTTGGGGGGGGGGGGAGGGAAGGTCTGGTCGTGGGGCCTGAACTCGGCCTGAGCGCTGTCCCTCAGCTCTTCATCTCAAGGCTAGCGCTCTACCACTTGAGCCACAGCGCCACTTCCGGCTTTTTTCTTTTTGCTTATGTGGTGCTGAGGAATCGAACCCAGGGCCTCAGGCATGCAAGGCAAGTGCTCTACCACTGAGCCACCTTCCCAGCCCCGATTTTTTTGTTTTTGCTAAAATGCTTTATTCATATTTAATTTTGATTTTTTTTTTCAGATCTGAGACAGGAACTCGAACTCTGTACCTGACATTTCTGCTTATTGGCTAGCACGCCTCCAACCTCCTTGCTCATATTTTAATGACTTACCTAGCAAGGGAAAACTCTGGATAGTACAACACCTGTTGACTCTCTGGGTTCTCTGTAAGCAGCTGTGGAACAGCTCTAGATTAAATCTTGGGGTATCTCCTACCCTGCGGTCAACATCCCTCACTGTCACACAGTATACCTGTCTTTGCGGGCTTCCTCATCATTTCAGATTTCCTCCTAGTGACATGCAGGGATTAACTTCATTCCCTCAGGCATTCATTCAAATGGTGTACTGAATTTACTCAGTGCCAGGTCCTGGGATAGGATCTTGGAGATAGTGATAGGTTACAACCTGCTGTCTTAATTGGTTTTGGGCGAATGGGGGACAGAGACAAGTAAATAATTACAATATAATTTGGTTGTGATTAGTTCTAGAAGAGAAGCAATGTCTAGGATCACATAAAAAAGTATTCTTGGCTGGGCACAGGTGGCTCACGTCTGACATCCTAGCTACTTATGAGCCAGAGATCTGAGGATTGAAGTTAGAAGCCAGCCCAGGCAGGAAAATCTATGAGACTCTTATCTCTAATTGACCAGCAAAAAGCTACAAGTGGAGCTGTGGCTCAAGTGGCAGGACACCGGCCTTGACTACAAAAGCCAAGTGATAATGTGAAGCTCTGATTTCTTTATCATCATCATCATCATCATCATTTGTTGTTGTCACGCTTGAACTCAGGGTCAGGGCACTGTTCCTGAGCCTCTGTGCTTGAGGCTGCCACTCTACCACTTGAGCCACAGTGTCACATCCAGTTTTTAAGTGGCTAATTAGAGGTAAGGGTCTCATGGGGACTTTTCTGCCCAGACTGGTTTCAAACTAAGATCCTCAGATCTTAGCCTCCCGAGTAGCTAGGATTATAGGTGTGAGCCCTCAGTGCCTGGCTGAAGCCCTGATTTTGAGTTCCTATTTTAGCATGCACATGCACTTGTGCACACTCACACACATTCTTAGAATTATGGAAAGGGCCAAGTTAAAGAAGATTTGAATAGCTGGGGGCTGGTAGCTCACGCCTGTAATCCTAGCTACTCAGGAGGTTGAGATCTGAGGATCGCAGTACAAAGCCAGCCTGTGCAGGAAAGACCATGAGACTCCTATCTCCAATAAACCACCAGAAAACCGGAAGTGGCACTGTAGCTCAAGTGGTAGAGCACTCGCCTTGAGCTGAAGGGCTGAGAGACAGCGCCCAGGCCCAGAGTTCAAGCCCCATGATCGACAAAAAAAATAAAAAAAAAGATTTGAATAATGAAGAGGGTGCTATTATGCCTCAGTTAAGGCTCCAAAATGTGTAGAAATAAACCCACTTGGGGAAGAAAGAAAATACAAGTAGAGAGTATAAGGAAGAACTAGTAGGACTGTGTACTGATTAAAAGTAATTCAGCTCCAAAAAAGAAATCTGCTGTGTTGTAAACCTGCAGCTCGAGAGGGATTTTCGGTAAGTACTTTGGGGGCTCAGAAGCCTTCCCAGGAAACGTGTGGCCCTGGCTCTGTTCTGAACACTGCATTTGCAAAGCTAAATCTTTGACTGCTTTACCAGCTTTCCTGTCAACATCTATGCACTGAAGTAAAAATTAAGGTGACAAGTGGCTCATTGTCCCCAGTGCAGAAGTCCAGAGGTGGCTTCTTTCTGACAAAGTAATTTATTTATTTTTTAATTAAAAAAATCTGGAGCTGGGAAGGTGGTGTAGTGGTAGAGTGCTTGCCTAGTACGTATGAAGCCCTGGGTTCAATTCTTCAGAAAAAGCTGGAAGTGATGCTGTAGCTAAAGTGGTAGAGCACTAGCCTTGAGCAAAAGCAGCTCAGGGACAGTGCCCAGGGCCTGAGTTCAAGCCCTAGGACTGGCAAAAGAAAAAAAAAAAAAAAGGAAGCCCTTTATAATGCAGCCCTTTACTTGTGGTGTAACAATCTGACTGAGTTCTCCACTTTTTCGTCCTCTGACCCCAGCCATTCCTGTGGCTTCAGAGGCTTAGTGGCTGGTATCACTTGGTTCCAAAGCCAAGTCTGACTATACAAATTTGTGTTCTTAGCAAGTGTCACCCGTCTACCACCCATTCGCTACTGGAACCTGAAATGTAATACAACATGTTCAAATACTTAAAGAGATTTTGCTACCTCTCCCTATTGATACCCTAAATCATCTTTATGACTTGTTTTTCTTTTCTTCAGTCTGAAAGAGTAAATGGGCTGAATTCTCTCAGCGTTGGCGACGAGGACTGCTTCTCAAGCCATCCCTGCTTCTAACCAGAGCAGCCATACCACATACCGTCAGCTGGTGCATCAGGAGGTCCATTAAGAAGGTCATCTTATTACTGAACAGAACGTCGGTGCAGTTTTCTGAACAGTTACTGCAGGTGAGGTTGTAAACGTTGATTGCATTGCAAAGCGACCTAATAGAAGGAGAGAAAAAACACCATTTGTGAACCTTGAACAGCTCTTTTCCCAACAATGTCAAATACATAAAATCAATGGAATGAAAGGAACAAGTATGAGATGGATGTTACTCTAAAGATCTGAGGTGAACGGCCCTTACCATGTTTACCCATTAGTATCTAATAGCTTTATATTAATTTTTCCTAGTTACAATCTTAGCAATTGCAGCTGTAGACAAAGGAAACATATTTACTCATCTATCTGATTTTTCTTTTTTGGAGGGGTTTGTGGGGCTTGACCTCAGGGCCTGGGTGCTGTCCCTGAGCTTTTTTGCTCAAGCTAATGCTCTACCACTTTGAGCCACAGTGCCACTTCCTGTTTTCTGGTGGTTTATTGGAGATAAAAGAGTCTCAAGGGCTTTCCTGCTTGGGCTGGCTTTGAACTGCTATCCTCAGATCTCAGCCTCCTGAGTAGCTGGGATTACAGGCGTGAGTTACTAGTGCTGGGTTCTTTTCTTTCTTTCTTTCTTTTTTTAATGTGTGATAGTACTAGGGCTTGAACTCAGTGTCTGGGTGCTAACCTTCAGCTTTTTCATTCAAGGACGCACTCTGCCACTTGAGCCATGCCTTCACTTCCACTGGTTTTTTGTTGGTCGTGGGGCTTGAACTCTGGGCCTGGGGCTGTCCCTGAGCTCTTCAGCTCAAGACGAATGCTCTACCGCTTGAGCCACAGCACCACTTCTGGTTTTCTAGTGGTTTATTGGAGATAAGAGTCTCATGGACTTTCCTGCCTGGGCTGGCTTTGAACTGCGATCCCTGGATCTCAGCCTCCTGAGTAGCTAGGTTTACAGGCGTGAGCCACCAGTGCTCGGCCTCCACTTCCACTTTTTGGCTGATTAACTGAAAATAAAGAGTCTTTTGGATTTATCTACTTGGGCTGGCTTTGAACCACAATATCAGATCTCATCCTCCTAAGTAGCTAGGATTTAAAAGCCTTGAGCCACCAGTGCCTGGCTGATAATTTCTTCATCAGCTATAACTACAAATGAACTAAGAACTTCGATCCTTCAAATAATACCCAGAAAAAAGAAAGGAAGGAAGGAATGAAGGAAGGAAGAAAGAAAAGAGGGGGGAAGGGAGAGAGGGAGGGAAGGGAGAGAGGGAGGGAAGGGAGGGGGAGGGAAGGAGGGAAGGAGAGAAGGAGAAAGGAGGGAAGGAAGGAAGGGAGGAAGGGAGGAAGAGAGGGAGGGAAGGAGGGAGGGAAGGAGGGAGAGAGGGAGGACTGTCAAAGCTCCTGTTGCCAGATCTGCTGGTCTGCAAAAGGGCAGATGATAAAAGAAAAGATCTGCACAGGGAGAGTGGCGATTCTGCCCGTACTATGGCTGGAGGAGGTGTGAACATGGCCTCAGGTCCTGAGTAATGGGAACATCTTTCCTAGAGGGGACACATTGGTCATAGGCCCAACTGTTTAAGGAAGGCCCAAGTGAGCAAAGATCAGGAGATTTAAAGGATGACATGCCACTGTCTATAGAAACATTGAAAGCATGTAGCTTAATGGGCCGGGCCCTCTCCTGGGTGTTCGGAAGACTGCACCTAAGGCCTGCACTGCCTGAGTGATCCGTGTTTATTCTGACCTGTCTCACTAAATCTCCTGCTTAAGTCCTATATAAAAATGTTTTGACTTGGTCCCCCTACAATCAATCCTCTAGAACTGTTCTTTTTTTCCTTTTTCTTATTACCTTTTAAGTAGTTGTAAAGAGGGTGAGGTTTCAATTCAACAAATCAGTTTATGAGGACAGCACATCTTGATCAATGCCTCCCATCCATCAATTTCCCCCATCTTTCCCAACCCCATCCATCTTGTCAAATTATGAGGCTTCATTTTCACATATGCACACTGAATATGATGACTGCATTCGCCTACCTTTCCTCTCTCCTTTCATCTGCCCTCTTGCCCCTTATCTCCCCCCCCACAACAAAATATGTTTTAGTTTCCTGGAATTCATTTTGTTAAGCTATAAGTAAGTTGTTCAAAAGTTACACTACTGGAATCCTCTCTGCATACACCACACTTTAATGTGTGTGTGTGTGCACATGACCCTGCATATGTTTTCCTATAGATTTGTAATTTAGATCTGACTTCCACATGAGAGAAAAACATGCCATTTGTCCCTTTGAGCCTGATTTATTTCACTTAACATAATTTTTTCTAGATCCATTCATTTCCCTACATATTATATAATATCATTTCCTGACAGATGAGTAAAATTCCATTATATGTATGTGTGTCTGTGTATATACACCCATATATTTCTCTTTTGTTGTTGTTGTTGGTGGTGGGGCTTGAATTCTGGGCCTGGGCACTGTTGCTCAGCTCTTCAGCTCAAGGCAAACACTCTACCACTTGAGCCACAGCGCCACTTCTACTTTTCTGGTAGTTAACTGGAGATAAGAGTCTCAGGGATGGGCTGGGAAGGTGGCTCAGTGGTAGAGCGCTTGCCTTGCATGCCTGAGGCCCTGGGTTCCATTCCTCAGCACCACATAAGCAAAAAGAAAAAAGCCAGAAGTGGCGCTATGGCTCAGGTGGTACAGCGCTAGTCTTTTTTTTTTAATTTTAATTTTTTGTGAACATACTGTACAGAGGGGTTACAATTACATGGGCAAGATAATGCGTACATTTCTTATCAAGCATTGCAGCCTCCTCCTTTGTTTACCCTTCACATCCCACATCCCTTCCCAGCCTCCCCCCCACCCGTCCCCCCTAGAGTGCTAGTCTTGAGCTGAAGAGCTGAGGGACAGCGCCCAGACCCAGAGTTCAGGCCCCACGACCAGACCCCCCCCCCAAAAAAAAAAAAAAGAGTCTCAGGGATTTTCCTGCCTGGGCCAGCTTTGAACTTCCATCCTCAGATCTCAGCTTCCCGAGTAACTAGGATTACAGGAGTGAGCGACCGGCGCTTCTTTGTCAGTTGTGGGGCTTGAACTCTGGGTTTGGATGTTATCCTTCAGCTCTTCAGCTCAAGATAAGAGCTCTACCACTTGAGCCACAGTGCCACCTCCGGTTTTTAGTGGTTTTTATTGGACTTTTCTGCCCGGGCTGGCTTTGAACCATGATCCTCAGATCTCAGCCTCCTGAGTGGCTAGGATTACTGGCGTGAGCCACCAGCACCTGGCTTATACATATATTTCTATGCCACACATTTTCTCGGTACATTTGTAGAACAGTTCTTGAGGTACAATCCTAGGGGTCAGTAGCTTCAGGATACCCAGGGAACTTGTAAGAGACACAAATTCTGGCTAAAGCCCGAAAGATACTGTTCCAGGATAGGGGTTCGACACTTGACTACCATTAGAAAGACTGGTAGCTTTTAAAGCTACACAGACCTGCCTAAGCCCCAACATCTGCACATTTCTAAAGCTCTCAGGGTGATTCTCTTGCACAGAGTTGAGAAGCACCATGCACTGTGCCAGCGGCCTCACAGGCCTGATGCTCTAGTGCTAGTGGCACTGGCCCATGGGAGATAGAAAATTCGAGAAGGCAAATTCAACGAGTCTAGATGCTTTTCTCAATGTGACTTTCACGCAATCTAAACCTGTGAATGATATTAAAATATCCACGCAGCCTCTGGTCCGAGGGGGTTTGGACGCTGGTGTAATGAGGTATGGGATGGTTTTACTTTGCTTCATCTAACTGATGAAATTTCTGAAAACTGATTACAGAAGTGTGTAACTGGGAGCCACCGGGAGCCCCCCCCCCCGCCCCACCTGTGACTCACGCCTGGAATCCTAGCTACTCAAGAAGCTGAGATCTGGAGGATCAAGGTTCAACACTGGCCTAGACATAAAAGTTTGTGAAACATCACTTCCAATCAACCAGCAAAAAAGCTATACTGGAGACTTGATTCAAGTGGAGAGTGCCAGCCAAGTAAACAAAAAAGTCAAACAAGCCAAGCAAGCTCCAGGGCCCAAATTCAAATCCCGGTTATGGGGGAAGGGAAGGGAGGTAGAGCCACAGGAACAAGATACATCTAGGCAGAATCCCTTTCAAGATTTTAGCAAATTTTGAACAAACCCCTCAGCATCCATGTACTCATATATAAACTTAGGGCTTCAAATGGGTGCCAGGAGAATTAAGGGAGAATTAACTGTGCTCAGCACTTAGGATAGTACCTTAGGATAGAGCTATTTATCTTATTAAAAGTTAGGTACTTCTTTTTTTTTTTTTTGGGTCTGGTCGTGGGGCCTGAACTCTGGGCCTGGGCGCTGTCCCTCAGCTCTTCAGCTCAAGGCTAGTGCTCTATCACTTGAGCCACAGCGCCACTTCTGGCTTTTTTCTTTTTGCTTATGTAGTGTTGAGGAATCGAACCCAGGGCCTCATGCATGAAAGGCAAGCGCTCTACCACTGAGCCACCTTCCCAGCCCCAAAAGTTAGGTACTTGATCAATGTCACTCCTTTTGTCATTCTCCCTCATCTCTCCCAACTATACCAAGATGCCTTGTATCTCAAGCTGACATGCTGAATTACCGTCCCCCCCAACCCTGTTTTATTTTGTGCCGGTATTGGGGCCTGAACTCAAGGGCTGGGCACTGTCCCTTAACTGTTGCACTCAAGGCTGGTGTTCTACCACTTGAGTCACAGTTCCACTTCCTGCTTTGTGGTGGTGAACTGGAGATGAGTTTAATTGGAGCAAGGACTTCCATCCTTAGGTCTCAGCTTCCTGAGTAGCTAGGATTACAGGTGTGTGTCACCAGTGCCCAGTTTTGTAATTCATCCTTATCAATTATGTTGGAATTAATTTTGGTGTCAAGTATGGGTCAGGAACCTCAATTAATTTTACTTCCAAATAAAATGACTGAATAATCCCTCTTTTCTCCTGTTTTCTTAAATCTAAACCATAAGCTGGGTCTTAGTGGCTCACGCCTGCAATCCTAGTAACTCAGGAGGCTGAGGTCTGAGGATTGTGGTTCAAAGCCAGCCCAAGCAGGAACGTCCCTGAGACTCATCTCCAATTACCCACCAGAAAATCAGAAGTGGTGCGGTGACTCAAGTGGTAGAGCGCTAACGTTGAGTTGAAGAGCTTAGGGACAGTACCCAGGCCGAGTTCAAGACCCTGAGAGACAAAATAAAATAAAATTAAATTAAAAAAAGTCTCACTGACTTTCCTGTCCAGGTGGGCTTTGATCCATAATCCTCAGATCTCAGTCTCCCGAGTAGCGAGGCTGACAGGAGTGAGCCACCAGTGCCTGGCAACCACCTTGGTTTTCAACTTCTATTTATCTGTCTAAATATTTTCTTTTTACAAAGTTGTCTCAAATTTTTACAAGTTGTTTCAAATCTCTTATGAATCAATCAGAGGCATAAACAAACATGCACACAGAAAAGCGAGCTCCCTCACCGACCCCGAAGGGAGGACGCTCGTGCTGATGCCCTGTGTGCTTTCATTGAAGAAAACGAGCAAAGTGTGGCAAGAGTATTTCTGTAATTTCTGCATGGATGAACCTCTCCCAGGAACCCTGCATACAGAGACTACTTTTGGATGAGGAAAACAA
Source organism: Dipodomys ordii (assembly GCF_000151885.1). Taxonomy (NCBI): domain Eukaryota; kingdom Metazoa; phylum Chordata; class Mammalia; order Rodentia; family Heteromyidae; genus Dipodomys; species Dipodomys ordii. Next base: position 17,160,908 of record NW_012267231.1, on the reverse strand, counting down.
AACCAAACAAAAAAACCGAAAAACAGAGAGGGGAGCCAAAAATCTCAGAATCTGGAAAAACTTGTCCACTCAGTAAACTTGCTTGAAAGACAAGCTCAATTTGAAAAGCACCTGTCTTAAGAAGAGTAAAATGCTTCACATCCAGCCCGGGTGGTCTGTCTAGGCAGCTTACCCTGTAATTTCAAAATCAAATGACTAGATGCACTTTTTTTTTTTAAACATCAAGCAGAAAGTTCCAGAATTTAAAGTATCTTCTGGGCATACATTAACATCTCACTGTCGATTCTCTCTAAAGTATGTTGTGGTTGGAAGTTTTGGGGTGTAAGTTTTCTTGCCCCAAATAATTATGAATACATGGGTTTTTTATTTTTGGTCAAGAGAGCTTCTCTTGAAATAGAAATGGAAAATATTTCTTCTGAAAAACAAAGAAAAGCATCCTAAAGCTAAGTCTTTTGGACATGAGTTCAGGAACTTACTTTAACACCAGCGAGCTGGGTGCTGGTGACTCATTCCTGGAAAGCTAGCTACTTAGGAGGCTAAGACCTAAGGATCACAGTTCAAAGCCATCCCAGGCAGGAAAGTCTATGAGATTCTTATCTCCAGTGACACACACAGACACACACAGACACACACACACACACGAACAGAGAATGCATGGTAGAAAAGACCTAAGTCATTAAAAAGAGTTAAAAAAAAAACCCAAAACCAAATTGTTTAAATAGGGATACAGGTGGACCCATTATAACAATGGGATATACAAGATGTTATGTCAAAAAAACCGAATTTACAACTTTGGTGCGGGGGGGGGGATGGGGGGGAGTGGGGGTGGATGGGAAGGGGTGGTAAAGGGAAACAAAGGAGGAAGCAACAATGCTTGATAAGAAATGCACTCATTACCTTGCCCATGTAATTGTAACCCCTCTGTACAGTTTTCACAATAAAATAAAATAAAAAGTTAAAAAAAAGCTCCAGCAGGTCACAGCTGAAGAGCACTAGGAAGAATGCAGCTAATAACCTTATGCAGTTTGCAGTAGTTGAGATTTTAGAAAGCACATCTCACTCACATCCATTGTCTAATGCCAGATTTAAAGGACGAGTGTTACAACCCATTGCCTCTAGCAGTATCTCAATGCACACACCGTGTGTGTGTGTGGTGTGTGTGTGTGTGTGGTGTGTGTGTGTGTGTGTGTGTGTGGTGTGTGTGTGTGTGTGTGTGGTGTGTGTGTGTGTGGTGTGTGTGTGTGTGTGTGTGGTGTGTGTGTGGTGCGTGTGTACAGCTTTTTTTTTAAATTTCCTTTTTCTTTTGTGCCAGTACTTGAAACTCAGGGTCTGGGTGCTGTCCCTTAACTTTTTTCCCTTCTGGCATTTTTGGGAGTGGATATCTGTCCCAGGCCCTTGTGGGGCTCCCTCCTGAAAGTCTCCCGTGCCAGCTCAAGAGGCTGAGCAGTGACCCTTGGCCTTGCAGCCTTGAATTGGTTCTGTTTTACAACTAGAAATGATCTAGAAAGGACTTGCTCCAAGAGCTCTCCCTCATCCTGGCCTGTGGGGACTGGCTGGGCAGTCTGAGGAGGGAGACCTCCCGTTTCAAGCAGAATGTACTAGAATGTGTGACTGTGGAGTATTTCAGTATATCGATTAAGCACATTCTCCACTACCCCACGTTCTAAGCGCTTGGTAGAGTTTGATCATTAAATTTATTCCCAAGTAGCCAATCTGGTTTATTATGGGCATTAACACAATGTCATTCCCCCCTCCAAAGCCAGACTCAATGTGGAAAATTGTAAGGCAGATGAAAGTTTTAGAGTTGGATCCTTAAACAAGAAGATTATTCTTGGACTTCAAAAATTACAATAAGGGCTGGGAAGGTGGCTCCGTGGTAGAGCGCTTGCCTTGCATGCCTGAGGCCCTGGGTTCGATTCCTCAGCACCACATAAGCAAAAAGAAAAAAAAAGCCGGAAGCGGCGCTGTGGCTCAAGTGGTAGAGTGCTAGCCTTGAGCTGAAGAGCTGAGGGACAGCACCCAGGCCCAGAGTTCAGGCCTCACAACTGGACCCCTCCCCACAAAAAAAATTACAATGAGGGCTGGGTGCCAGTGGCTCACACTTGAAATCCTAGCTACTCAGGAGGCTGAGAGCTGGAGGATAATGGTTTGAGGCCAGCTAGGACAAAAAGAAGTTTGCTACACTCCAGCTCTAAAATGACCAACAGCTGGGTGCTGGTGGCTCATGCCTATAATCCTAGCTACTCAGGAGGCTGAGATCTGAGCACTGAGATTCAAAGCCAGCCTGGGCAGGGAAGTTCATGAGACTCATCTCCAATTAACCACCAGAAAACTGGAAGTGGCATTGTGACTCAACTGGTAGAACACTCGCCTTGACCTGGAGAGCTCAAGGACAGTGCCCAGGCCCAGAGTTCAAGCCCCAGAGCCTCCCCCCCACCAAAAAAAAATCTAAAATGACCAACAAAACACTAGGGCTAGAGGTGTGGGTCAAACAGTAGAATGCCAGAAAGTGGGGGGGAGGGGGTGGCTCTGACCTCGAGCCTTAGAACTGCCAAAAAGTAATTGCAATGTGGCTGACCTATTTAGAAATTATGCTTAGAGACAAGATTAATGCTTACACCAAGCTTTTCAGGGGTAGTGTTTTGAGGAGAAGAGTTTAATTATAATGAGACATGAGTACTTATTCAGCTACTACTTGCTAGGCATCTACAGGTATGTAGGACCTGTGCTAAGCCCCACAGGCAACGAAGATACTTCTGATCTCAAGGTTTATGTAGGCATACATTTTTTTTTTTGGGGGGGGTGCCAGTTATAGAGTTTGAACTCAGGACCTGGGCGCTGTCCTTGAGCAATTTTTGCTCAAGGCTAGCACTCTACCACTTTGAATCACAGCCTCATTTCTGATTTTCTAGTGGTTAATTGGAGATAAGAGTCTCATGTACTTTGCTGCCCAGGCTGGCTTTGTACCACAATCCTCAGATCTAGCCCTGAGTAGCAAGGATGACAGATGTGAGCTATCAGCACCAAGCTTTTTAATTTGAAAATTAAAAAAAAATACATACATATACATACATACATACATATATATATATATGTATACTAGCATTTATTCTGTATATGTTTCAAGTAGCAGATAGCAACAACTTCCAACATGATCTCCAGGAATAGTGTGAAGTTCGGAACCATGCTTTGGAAGAACACTCCCAGCAGTCTGTGCAGGATTTATTCCTAATTCCATCATTGGTAACAACTGCACCTGTGGCTACTGGACCTGCAAATTCTGCTGCTGCAGATTTTAAGACTGCTGTGAAAGGTGCCCTTTCAGGAATGCTGAGTAGTTTTGGGGCAGCCATGGGCCCAACATCATCGTGATTTTAAAAGAAACCTTTGCCATGGTGGAGTGGGCACACTCCCAACGCCAACGTCCCCTGGCAGCCCACTCCCTCCAAAGACATACTTTTTAAAATTTTTTACTCTGGGAGTTACGGGGGTTTGAGCTCAGGGTCTTGCACCTGCTAGGCAACACTCTTGAGTCGCTGCCAGCCAGCCATTTTTTGGGTTATTTTTCAAATCGTGTCTCACGTTTTGCCTGGGCTGGCCTAGATGGCCATCCTCCTATCTGCACCTGTGCCGCTAAGCCCCACGCCAGTGCTCTACCACACCTTCACTCTGGCTTTTTGGTGATTAATTGGAGATAAGAGTCTCATGAATTTTCTTGCCCAGGCTGGCCTGGGCAAGATCTTAGCCTCCTGAGTAGCTAGGGTTATAGACATTAACCACAAGTGCCTGGCTCAAACTCCTTTTTGACTCCTTTTGGCAAGGGGGTCTTTCAGGGAGATTAATGATATTTTCTTATCAACCTGTCTTCCTGGTGAAGGTGTAAACTGTCCACATACTACCCTGAGTTTGGATCACAACTTAACAGAACAATGATTATAGTACACATACTAATTACATAAAATGTAACACTTCAATGACAGCAAACTTAATTCTAAAAATCAATCCAATTATAACGACGCCTCAAAGGCAGGAATAAAGAAATCTCCAAGTAGGTGGGGCACTGGTGGCTTGATCCTGTAATTCTAACTACACAGAAGGCTGAGATCTGAGGATTGTGGTTCAAAGCCAGCCTGGACAGGAAAGTCTATGAGACTCTTATTTCCAATAAATCACTATAAAGCCAGAAATAGAGCTGTGGCTCAAGTAGTAGAGCACTAGCCTTCAACAACAACAACAACATCATCAACAACAACAACAACAAACTCAGGGACAGAACCCAGGACCAGCGCCCCCCTCCCCCCACACAAAAAAGAAATCTTCAACTAGATGTGTTAGATCAAGGGTTTTTGTTCAATTAACGAATTTGGTACAAATAGAATAATCAATTTAATTATTCCACTGAGACCTTCTCATTTTAGATGAGGATTCAGATATATTTTAAGCACCAATTTAATTAGACTTTCCGCATTTCCTCATATTATCCGCCTCCTGAGAAAGTATTATGTTTCAAAGATTACAATAATACATTTAAAAATGGAGGGTGGTCATCAAATTAATACATTAATTTAAAACTTTGGTGCTAAGGCATTATTTTTACTGCTGACATAAATTTCTTACTACAAGACAGCTATGATTAGCCAGGCTCCAGATATGTTCTTAAGTAGGATCTGGTTATGTAATTTAAAATTCACAATTAAACATGTTGGCTTGGGAGAAGACCCCAGGTGGCTGGCAGTGTTAAACAGCAGATTAAAGTTGACACAACTAATTTCTTTACTTTAATCTTATTAGTGGTAGAGCAGCTGTCAACTGTAACCATCTCCATAAGTCCTTTGAGATATAAACAAAATACCTCAATATGCCCAATGAGGGAGAGTATTTATCAATCACTATGGCTAATTAGCTTGAAAAACTTAAAAAAAAAACCTTCTATTGTTGATGGTAGAAAGTTATTCACTCTTAGTAAACCTTGATCTGAAAGAAGATATTTAGAATTCTATTAACATAATCTTACTTATAAATAATCAACTGTTTAGTAATGGATTGTATTTTTTTTTGCCAGTACTGAGATTTGAACTCAGGGCCTGGCCATTGGACCTGAGCTTTTGTGCTCAAGACTGGTGCTCTACCACTTGAGCCACAGCTCCACTTCTGAAGGATTAAGGAAAGAATGAAACACAAAATGAAATATTTTGCAATAAGAAAGGAACTGCCATTTCTCTGGTACAGTTCTTTGGTAACTGTTAATCATTCATATCTGAGCTAGGTAGCAGTGGCTCATGCCTGTAATCCTAGCCTCTCAAGAGGTTGAGAGCTGAAGATCTCAGTTCAAAGCCAGCCCAGGTGGGAAAGTCCCTCATCTCCAATTGACAACCAAAGAGCCAGAAATGGACATGTGCCTCAAGTGATAGAATTCTAGCCTTGAACTTTGTAGCCAACCAAAATTAGGATGCCCTAAGAGCTCAAGTCCCAGTACACCACCACAATTTCAATTTTAACACTAACAAAAACGTATGTCTTAAATGAACCCGGAGGTTTGTTTCTTTTTTGCTTTTATGGCTTTGTCCTCTGAGGATTTCAAGACACCTGACACCGAACTTAGGCGGTAGCCCAGACACCTGTTACTCTAGCCAACAGCATATTGTTCTTACCTGTGCCTCTCCTTTGAGGAACAGAGCCTGAAAAGATCTGTGCAAGAGCCAGGTGTTGGTGTCTCATACTAGTACTAGGCCTAACACACAGGCCTGACTGCAAACCCAAGTATCACCAAAACCCCCACAAACAACAACAAAAGATCTAAGCCAAAGTTAGCACATGTTGGAAAGGAATCCCGGAGTCCTAAGTCCAGACCAATGCCCTCTGCTGTCAGGCGCAGCTGGCCACAGTGGCAGGGCTTGTGAACTTGTTTCTTCATTTCACCTGAGGCTTTTGACTAAGTACTGCCTCCTGAGGAAAGCATCTAGCACTGATGTTAGGATTTCCTGTCCGAGCACAGCCCCAGGATCATACTTGCGTGTCAGCAGCCAGCCTTACTTTTCAGTGCTTAAAAGTAAAGCTCTAAGAGTGCTTTGCCAACTCACTGAGGACAAGAATTCCCCAACTTGGAGACATGGAAGGGTAAGTGGGATTTTTTTTTTTGGCCGGTCATGGGGCCTGAACTCTAGGCCTGGGCGCTGTCCCTCAGCTCTTCAGCTCAAGGCAAGTGCTCTACCACTTGAGCCACAGCGCCACTTCTGGCTTTTTCTGCTTATGTGGTGCTGAGGAATCGAACCCAGGGCCTCAGGCATGCTAGGCAAGTGCTCTTACCACTGAGCCACCTTCCTAGCTCTAGTGGGCTTGTTTTTAAATTCTCTTTATTTCCTCCCAAATGCCCTCCTTGGTCTTGAGCGGTCCACAGGTCCTGGTACTCCTTAGCTCTCACCCTGCACTCTATCGTTCACACCCCTCTAATGGCTTTTTGTGGGGAGGGAGAAAAGCTTCCAGGAGCTTCTGTTAAAAGTATGAAACAACTGGGTGACAGTGGCTCATGGCTGTCATCGTAGCTACTCAGGAGACTGAGATCTGAGGATCCTGATTCAAAGCCAGCCTGGGGAGGAAAAGTCTGTGAGACTCTTATCTCCAATGAACTATCAAAAATCTAGAAGTGGAGCTGTGGCTCGAGAGGGCATGCGCTAGCTTTGAACAAAAAACCTTGGGGATGGCGCTCAGGCCCTGAGTGCAAGCCCCTGAGACCAACACAAAGATAAAATAACTAAACAAAGACTGGCACTTGCTTTTGAATATTTAAAGTTTTTTGTTACCTTTCCAATTTTCAGTGGATTCTTTTTGTATTTGTTGGAACCAGGGGAAAGCTCATGAAATTGGTGACTCCTCTTCAAGTGATTACTAAGAAGACTAGGTTAGGAAGGGGTACCCCAGACTAGGCTTTCTCAATTAGGGGGTCCTGTCACATTGTTTTCCACATGGAAGAAAGTTGCCCTGAAACAAGGTAGGCCAATTTGTTTTTTTTCAGGTTCATCTAGTTTTTGGGAAGACTTGTGTTACTCTCCTTTCAACCCTTAGCGCAGAAAACAAGTACCAAAGAATGCATGGCATATTCTAGCATTTTCTTCACCTTAGACTAGTAAAACTTGTCATGGCTGTGTCTGTGTGCTAGTACTGGATGTTGAACTTAAGACCTCAAGTTTTCCCTTGCCTTTTTTTGCTCAAGACTGGCACATTCTACCTCTTGAGCCACACCTCCAGCTTTTTGCTAGTTAATTGTAGGTAAGTGTCTCACAGATTTTTCTGTTCAGGCTGGCTTTGAACCATGATCCTCAGATCTCAACCTCTTGCGTAGCGAGGATGACAGGTGTGAGCCACTAGCACGAAGCCTGTCATGGGCTTCTAATATTTGAAAGTAGATGATGGTTTGTTATTGTCTTCAAACTGAAAGAATGTCCCACTTGAAAAAAAAAGAATGTCTTCTGTATTCATAAGTCAAGGACAATGGAAGAACCAGATATTTAATGTTGCAAGCTATTTTTTGGTGTGAGGACTGGGGCTTGAACTCTGGGCCTCCTGCTCTTGCTTGGCAAGAAAAAGCTTAAGGCTAACATTCTATTCCTTCAGCCACATATCCATTTCTGGGTTTTTGGTTGTCAACTGGAGATAAGGGTCTCAGGGAACTTTCCTGCCCGGGCTGGCATTAAACTCTGAGCCTCAGATCTCAGCCTCTTGGGTAGATAGGATGACAGGTGTGAGCCACTGGTAACTGGCTAAGGTATGAACTAAGTTATCAAAGCACTGTACCAAAGAACCAAATGGCAGCTCCTTTCTTATTGCAAAATACTTCTTTTGTGTTTCATTACTTCCTTCATCCTTCTATCCTTCCTGGCCAATTAATTAGCATACAGTGGGTGATGATTATACACTTAGCAACACACTGTAAACCAAGTCTACTTTGGCTAGGAAAGCCTGGAGCCTTCCACAGCTGCTGGATGAGGCACAAGATGGCTTAGTGAACACCACCTCCCTGCACCTCTCCTCATCAGTGGACCAAAGTGCCTTCATCACTGTCAGTGGCCAAGTACCCCACGCATTTGGGAGAGATACCACGTAAGCAGACTAAACTGTCTTGGTAAAAGGAGAGAAGTTTATATGATCTAAAGAGAACCTGGGGAATGAACGACCTCTCACCTGACATCGACAAAACACTTTATGGCTTGCAAAGAGCGTCCAAATAAACTTCAATGGATTCCCACCTAGCACTGTGAAGTGTGGTCACCCATTTTTCAAATGATGGAACAGATGCCATGAGATGAAGGAGCTTGAATGGATTCTCCCCAACTAGAGATGCTAGGTAAAACCCAAACCCAGCACTGCGCGGCTCCAAAGCTGATGCTGCGTTCTTTTTTTACTTTTCCTAAACCATCTGGGGGTGGGGAGAAACTCATGGATGAATAAAACATTCCTACTGCTGTGCTAACTAAAGCGTAAAAACATTTCCTGGGTAATCTTAATAAGTCTTTTCAAAAACTTCTCGTTTGGTAAGTCTCCTCAAAATGTCCACCAGCAAAGTATCACACTCCTGAAACAGGTGCTCAGGGACTAAAGGAAGACCTCAGAGCCCAGGAAAGCAGAGATGAGGTCCAAATGCTGCATAGAATGCTATGCCTATGAGTTGATTTACCATTAGGGACCCATGTACAATGTGGGTCCGAGCAATCTGGCTGGGCCTGCATTCTACCGCAGTTTGGCTCAGGAATGTGTGTGGACTTCCGATTTCACAGTGTGGGTCTTTCTACTTCCTCTCTGGTTGGCTTTTTGGTTTCTACTCCAATTCTAAAAGCAGAGCCGCCCAAAAGTTTGCCAGCTTCTCTCTGTTTTCCAGCGGGCCACTGACTAAAGAGATTTCCCAATAAGGCTTTTTAAGCTCCATTTGAATTTTGCAAGTGAGGCCAAACACCTCCGTTTTCCTCCACAGGGAGCGTACACACACATTCCATTTTCCGAGGTTTCCCCATAGGGAACCACGGGGCAGGAATGACTGGCCAATGAGATGTGAGAGACAGATGAAAACACAACACTTACTTGGGAGGAATTCGGGAGACCGTGTTCACGTTTGTAGCAGGGAGAAGGGCTTGAAGGATGTGTTCCAGGGCAGTTAATCCACCAGCGGCGTGAAATGCGATCTGATCTGCTACATTCTAGACAGAAATACGGACAGAACTGAGTTCACCCTCCCAGGCATAAAATTATAACCAAATAGGAAGCATTCAATGGATGTAGTGACCTTACAAATATCTGTTGGCTGTTTTCTCTGTGCAGGAAATTTAGGTTAACAGTAGTGACCATAAAGGACAAAGCCCTGCCCCTCATGAAACTTACAATTTAGTGAAAGGGACCAATATGAATCAGATCACTATATACAAGCTGTCCTTCTTTATGATAAATACCCTGATGAGAAAAAATTAGCCTATGATCTTAGCTACTCAGGAGGCTGAGATCTGAGGATTGTGGTTGGAAGCCAATTAATGGCTGCTGAAGGATACAGTCTGAGGAGACTAAACTGTCAGAGCACAGCTCATAATGCCTCTGGTGTGATCCCCGGAGAAATTTACCCATTCTTTACTTCAGAGAATACCTTTCCCCCCATATTAGGAATAAGCTTTAGGACCAAAGAGTAAGTTTGTTTTTCAAGCTGAAGGACATGTTTGCCTTGAATCTTTTTTCTTTTTTTTTTTTTTGGTGCTCGTCCTGAGGCTTGAACACAAATCCTGGACTGAGTGTTTGTGCTGAAGGTGAGTGTTCTATCCACTGGACCCACACCTCCACTTCTGGCTTCACTGGAGGTGAGAGTCAGGCTGGCTTTAAAGCAAGATCCTCAGATCTCAGTCTCCTGAGTAGACAGGATTATAGTAAGACACTAGAGCCCAGCACTTTGAATCTTCTTACACTAGTGAAGGAATGAGTGGGGTTGGGAGACATGGGAAGAATGATAAAAGGGGTGACAATAATGATGCATCACACTCAGAAACTGACATAGTGAATTGAAATCCCTCCGTAGAACTACTTAAAAATAAACTTTTTTTTTTTTTGGGTCCGGTTGTGGAGCCTGATCTCTGGGCCTGGGCGCTGTCCCTCAGCTCTTCAGCTCAAGGCTAGCGCTCTACCACTTGAGCCAC
>NW_012267231.1:17137603-17148847 GCF_000151885.1 Dipodomys ordii | reverse complement strand
CTCAGTGGTAGAGTGCTTGCCTTGCATGCCTGAGGCCCTGGGTTCGATTCCTCAGCACCACATAAGCAAAAAGAAAAAAAGCCGGAAGTGGCACTGTGGCTCAAGTGGTAGAGCGCTAGCCTTTAGCTGAAGAGCTGAGGGACAGCACCCAGGCCCAGAGTTCAGGCCCCACGACCGGACCCTCCCCCCAAAAAAAACAAACACAAAAAACCAATGAACAAGCCGGGTGCCTTATGGCTGTAATCCTAGCTACTCAGGAGGCTAAGACTTGGGGATCATGGTTTGAAGCTAGTCTAAGCAGGCAAGTCCATGAGACTCTTCTTACTCTTCAATTAACCACCAAAAGCCAGAAGTGGAGCTGTGGCTCAGTGGTCGAGTGTCAGCCTTGAGCAACAAAGGGACAGTGCCCAGTCTTTGAACTTAAGCCCTGGGACCAGAATATAAACACAAAACAAACAAACTTACTGCCTCTCCAAACACTCAGAATGTGAAACTGGAAAAGTTTCATCAAGAACTTTACAACTGATTTGATTGGGAAAATCCGCCTCCTTCCCCCCCCCCCGCCCCCCCACACTTTAGGGGGTGTGAAATGTGTGGCTTTTCTTATGTACCTGTTGTAACACCTTAAGAGCTCTAGGTCCCCAGCTCTTTCCCATTGTGAGACTGACAACTGACTAATGAGATTAGCAGCTCCAGCTCAGCTAAAGGCCAAGCCAGAAAAAAAAAAAAGACAGCCTGGATCTGAATTACATGGCCGGGAAATCCATCCAATCATTAACTAGAGTAACCATTATTACCTCTCCCAATCAGAGGAGGAGCAGCTGTTAATCTTTGGTGGCCTGTGAAGGCTGGTGGCCTTTGTGCTTGACTTCTCTGTAGACAGTGATTATGTTCTTTGTGAGCTTGGAGGACGGAAGGCCTTCCTAGCTTTTTAGATAGAGGTGGCAGATGGGGAAAACTGTCTGCATGTTCAATTAGCAGGATAGCCTAGATTTGCTCTGAGCATCTGCGACACCTGTTTAGAGGAAAGACAAGTCGGATTTGGCAACCTCATCAATTTAGAACTTAGTTGCCCCATTTATAGAGATGGAGGATTTGAGAGCAAAAAAAAGTATTATTATTATTTTTTAACAATTGTCTTCCTCCATATGGAAAACTTCCCTAACACTTGAAGGATATTTGTCCTACTCATTTACTATTTACTCTTCACTATTAATGTTACTTTGGGGGCTTTACTGGTGCTGGTCTTGGGGCTTGAACTCAGGGCCTGGGTGCTGTCCCTGAGCTTCTGTGCTGAAGGCTAGTGCTCTAACACTAAAACCACAACCACTTCTGGCTGTTTTGGTTAATTGGAGATAAGAGTTTTACAGAAAATCCCATTTGAGATGGCTTTGAACCATGATCATCGGATCTCATCCTCCTTGAGTAGCAAGGATTACAGGTGTAAGCTACGACGCCCAGCTATCTTTACTAATTAATATTAGCTTAAAAGAAGCAGACGTAATGAGCTGAAGTCTCTCCTTCTGTTTTATCTCTTATACACTAAACCAGCACTGCTGGGGTCTTTGTAGTCCCAGCACCTGCGGTAAGTGTCTGTGCTCAGGTTCTCAGGTGTAAGCCTTAACTGTGAAAGATCAGGTTTCTGGGGACAAGGATAGCTCATGAATGAAATAATCATTTGTGGAGATGCGGTGCCAAATTGAGTGCTAATCACAATCTGCAGTCTGAAAGCTTGGGTGCAGCATATGGCAAGTGGGGCTAAGAACGTCTTTCTCAAGACTAGAGAATGCTCCCTAGCATGCAGACCCTTAGGAAGGCTTTCCCAGGGGAAGATGAATTGTGCCCATTTCTGACCCATTTGGATTAAGAAGCAGCAGCACTGTGAGAGAGGGCAGAATAGAAGTTGAGGAGAGTAGACTTTAGTGCCCTCTGCTTGCTTGCCTTCCTTCCTTCCTTCTTTCTGTCTCTCTTCCTGTCTTTCTTTCTTATCAGTAGTGGGACTTGAACTCTGGGCTTGGGTGCTGTCCCTCAGCTCTTCAGCACAAAGCGAGTGCTCTACCGCTTGAGCCCCAACGCCACTTCCGGTTTTCTAGTGGTTTATTGGAGATAAGAGTCTCACAGACATTCCTGCCCAGGCTGGCTTTGAACCACAATCCTCAGGTCTCAGCCTCCTGAATAGCTAGGATTACAGGCGTGAGCCACTGGCGTTCGGCTCTTTCTTTTTTTTCCCCGAGAGCCAAGGACCAAACTCAGGGCCTCGCACTTACCAAGAAGTGTTCTTCCCCTGAGCGAAATCCTCAACTCCGTGCCCTCTGTTTTTTCTTTTTTTTTTGGTCAGTCGTGGGGCTTGAACTCTGGGCCTGGGCGCTGTCCCTCAGCTTTTCAGCTCAAGGCGAGCGCTCTCTACCACTTGAGCTACAGCGCCACTTCCGGTTTTCTGGTGATTTATTGGAGATAGGAGTCTCACGGTCTCTCCTGCCCGGGCTGGCTTTGAACCGCAATCCTCAGATCTCAGCCTCCTGAGTAGCTAGGATTACAGGCGTGAGCCACCAGCGCCCGGCTTGTTTTTTCTTTTTAATTTGTGCTGGTCTTTGAACTTGAACTCAGGGCCTAGGCACTATTCTTGAGCTTCTTTTGATAAAGGCTAGTAGTGCTCTACCACTTAAGCCACAGCACCTTTTCCAGCTTTTTGGGGGTAGTGAATTGGAGATAAGAGTTACTTGGAGTTTTCTGCCCAGGCTGGCTTTGAACCATGATCCTCAAATCTCAGCCTTCTGAGTAGCTAGGATTACAGGCGAGACACTGGTATCTGACTCCTTTATTTTTTCCAGTACTGGGGCTTGAACTTTGGGCCTGGGTGTTGTCCCTGGGCTCCTTTTGCTCAACACTAGAACTCTACCAATTGAGCCACAGAGCCACTTCAAGGTTTTTCTGTGATAGACTGGAGATAAGAGTCTCATAGACTTTCCTGGCTGGCTTTGAACCACAATCCTCAGATCTCAGCTTCCTGAGTAGGTAGGATTATAGGCGTGAGCCAATGGCGCCCAGCTTCTTTGTCTTTTTCAGCTGTTATGAAGACAAATGGCTCAAGGACAGTAGAGTTCATTACTAGAATCCCACAAAGTTGACACTACTGCAATAGAGTTACTTTAATGTCTGTACCTCAAGCTATCCAGAGTTGTCAAGTGGCAAAATTGAAGTGGGCCCACCATTCACGGTCTAGTGAGAGAGACTTAATGCAAAGCTGGGCACTGATGGCTCACGCCTGTAATCCTAGCTACTCTGGAGGCTGAGATCTGAGGATGGTGGTTTGAAGCCAACCCACCCAGGAAAGTCTGTGAGACCCTGATCTCCAATTAACCTGCAAAAGGTTGGAAATGAAGCTGGAGCTGTAGTCCAAATGGTAGAGTAGTAGCCTTCAGTGAAAAAGCTAAGGCCCTGAGTTCAAGTCACAGTACTGGTAGACAAAAAAATTTACTTTTTTGAAAGTAAAAAAGGCCTACCAAGAATAGTATTTTGACAGCAGACCATGTGGCTGGCAACTGATAGCCCATTAGATGACTAAAGAAGTGATCTTAGAGGAATCTGTTCATTGCTCAAATTTATACAGGTACCAATGGCAGAGCTGGGAATTGGGTCTAGGTTTATCAGACTTCTGAACTGGGATGGGTTTTTAGTAAGAATGTTGTAGAAAAACTGAGTGTGTGGCTATAGGCATGTGTTTGACTTTTGGCACACACATCACTAACTATCCCCAAATAACAAAAGGCTTTGCCTCAATATTATTAAAAAACAAAACAAAACACCAAACTGATGTAAGTTTGGAAGAATAGTTTCTACAGGCTTTGATTCCGCTTTCTTTTACGATAACATGTTATATTACTTATCAAAATCAAGGAAGCACACCAGTACCATACCCTTGACAGACACTATGGGCCTTTATTTGGATTTTCTGTTTTTCTACCTCTGTCTGGATTACCACATTGTTGTTAGCTTGATCCTATTCTGAAGCAAACTGGCATGGGAGGAGGAATCGTCTCTTAAATTAGCAATCCCTGGCAGCTTCAAAAAAAAAAAAAGGCCTGAAGCAATCCAGACTCCCAGAATGTACAGGAATGTAAGTTTTACCATTGCAAGTAAATAAAAAAGGAAATGAAAGAGCTAACTAGATTCTGTAGGGCTGAAATATGAGTGTTCTTTTAACTGGGGGTGCAGTCCTTGAGACTGTCAGGAAATGGAAGCACAGTAGGAAGCAGTCCCTGGGTGAGGGGGAGGCCAGCCAGGGCTGGAAGATTCCAGACAGCCCAATACTTTCTTAGCTGGAGAAATCTTCATAAACCCATTTCCTTCCCCTCCCCTATTTTCCTTTCCCTTCCCCTCCCTACTCTTCTTTCCCTTCTTTCTTCCCTTCCTTTCTCTTCTCCTTTCCTTTTTTTCTTGTCCTCCTCTCTTCTTCTCTCCTATCCCTTCCCCTCTCCTCTCCTTTCTGGAATTCAGTGATGCCTAGATCATCTCTGGGATATTAATTCCAACTTCCACAAAGATATCACTTCAACGATCTTTACCGAAGCTTTCTCTGCTTATGCACATGATAACGTTTCGTGCAAGGTGGTTTTTTTGTTTTTGTTTTTTTCCCAAGCTTTTTCTTTTGTTTTCCTTCCAAGAATCAATTAGGTTAAAAGAATTGTGATAGAGCACACAGAAAATCCAGCCCAGCTGATTTGAGAAAGGAAGCATGGTGTCTGCTTAATTCAGTCTAGAGGATGGCGGGAGAGGAGGGAGATGGCTCGTCACACACCATCAGAGGGATTATCTAGAGTTGGCTTTTGGAGTTAAGTCCTTCTCTTCTCTGTATCAAAAAAGGGTATGAGAGACACCTAAGAGGCAAAAATACTGAAAAAAAATAGGTGCTCTGTGCAACATCTCTGTTGCAAAATGTGGTAAGGGAGACAGTCCAGTGAGCAGCCCGGTGGGCCTTGGGCCCTGCAAGGTACTCAAGTGATCCCTACTTTGGTTATGGAGGAATTACACATGGGCAACTTCTGTTTCCAGTCGAACACTACAGACCACAACTTCATCTGTGCCAAGCAGTGGGGTCCAGAATACATGCTTCTCCTTCTTGGTTTTGCTGAAGCAAACATGAACAAATGTTTCCTGAAAAGTTAACACCGAATCCTAACCTCAGAACTCCTCTGTGCTACACCTGTAGCCAGTGAGAATGAAACCTTTACACCTTTACTCAAGATGACCTAAGATGGCTGCAAATCTGCTGATTTGGGCCACACAAAATAACTCCGAGGAATCACTAGACAAACACAGGACCGGGACTGAATCTTAACTCTTTATGAAAAGGGCAAATATAAATCTCATTGCAGAGGACACTCTCAACTTTACTGAAAGAGAAAGATGATAATCAATTTATATTGACACAAGGATTTCAGTTTGAAGTAACTGATTTTTGCTTTAGGTCAGCCTGCAAGTTCATATGCCCATAACATAGGGAAGTAAGGTAATCATGTGGAAAAGAAATGCAAAGATCCTCAAGAGAGCCTGTACATTAACTTTATGCATTAAAGGGAATGCAGTATCAGGACGACTTTTCAGCAAGGGCAAGGAGAGGTGGGGTAATGTATGGCATGGGGTAGGAGGTGAAGGGGGCCTGACAGACCATTCAGGGCTGCTAGCCCTGTGACTTAAGGGGTCATAAAACAAGTCTTCTCCTTCTAGTTGGAGCCCAGACCAATCACGGAGAGATCACTGGGGCAAAGAAGGTGTTATTCATAGTCTTGGCACAAGGGTAATTCTGTTGCAATTTGAGTTCTGGCTCTTCTAGTTATGATGCGCAAAACATCAGAGCATTTATGCCTCTCCTTGAGGCCTTGGCAATCTCAAGTGGCCACTGAGAGGCGAAATAAACAAAGCTGTGTAAATATTAGTAATCATCAGCTTGCTGACCCTCCCGTCCTCCAGCTCAGCACTCAGAATCCTGTCATCAAATAAACAGCACTCCCCTTCCGGTCCCAGGTGCAGAGGGTCCATGGGTGATATTTCAGATATGGCCAAATCCAAGAACCATACCATGCACAGCTAGTTCCATAAATGGCACCAAGAAAGTCCAATCGCAAGATATGAACATCTTAAGGGAGAAGACCCCAAGTTTGGCAAAGAAGCACAGGAAGAAGAGCTTTAAGACGATACAGGCAAGCAAGGCCCTGAGCGTGCATCAAGACCCTCAGGAAGGCCAAAGCAGTCAGCAACAAACACAAGATGCCAGAGCAGGCCACCCACAAGCTCCAGCCACTTGCCTACATTGCCCATCTCAAGCCTGGAAGTGTGTTCGTGTCCACACTGCCCAGGGTTGCAGGCTCACTCATCCAAAAGCCAAGACCTAAGCCAAGCCATGGTGCCAACCCAAAGCTACAAGCTCCAGCTATCACACCAGCTAGGGCCCAGGCTCCAGCTCTAGCCCTAGCAGGTGCCCAGACACCCATGTAGGTGCCACAGCAAAGACCTCTGTCTGCCATTGTGAGGACAGGTGGACTCATGTGACTCCGGGCTGCTATGTTCGGGGGAGCTGTGTCCTACGCTGTTTCTACCAAACCTGAGGAAGAGCCTGAGCACCACCAGAGTTCTTGCTTCTCTAGTCTATCTGCTCACCCCATAGTCTCAGCTTCTCTCCTCCTACCTCAAGACTGAGCTGTCTTCCCACTACATCATGAACAAGTTGTTTTTCTCACCCCTTATGTTTTGTCATGTGGAAGGGCAGAACTTAGGGCTGCCTATCACCTGCAGCTTCCCATTGCCCGGCACAGAAAACCATCCACACCCGTGGATCTCCACGCACTCCTCCAAATGCATCTGTGCAGGAGAGCCTCAGACCATGTCACAACAGTGTGGAGCTGACACAACTCTCACTCCAGAGAAGGTAACTGACTGGCTTCCAAGGTGAGTAGGGCGGGTCCAACCCAGATGTATCTTCCTGTGGAATGTGAGCCTTTAATCACCAACACTGTCTTTCTTCTCTGCAGAACAGGCACTAAAATTGAAAATTGTTTAACTGAAGTAAAATGTGACTAAGCTGCCAAAGGAGTTGGAAATGAACCACAGATTATAGATAAAATGAGTGACAAACCTCAGATCAGAGGCGGCTCTATCACCCCTAACTGCAAGGCTGAGGACTTCGGACAGAACCAGTCCTTTAGCAGCCAAGAATAAATTGGAAAATACAGAATCTGAGAATCTGAAGACTTCAGGAGGAACGTGAAAATGATCTAATTTCGTTCATGAAAATTGGATGCTGCTTGAGGAAGGTGTGCACGGAATGCAGGAAAGTGGCCATTGGGTACATTGGAAATGTATATGCTATTTCTAGTTTTAGTATATTTTATAACTCATTGTCATGGGTTTATACACATACCAATGAAGGGAAATAGTATTTTGAATGTAAAAGGAATATATAATTCATTCATGTTCTCTCTCTCTCTCTAGTGTGTGCCAAGTTTATATTTTTATGTTTGACATTCTTGCGTATTTTTTTAAATACACAGTGAAAACAGTAATTTTGGAAGTTAATTTTTTTTTTCAGTTGTGGGGCTTGAACTCTGGGCATGGGTTCTTCAGCTCAAAGCGAGCACTCTACTACTTGAGCCACAGCGCCACTTCCAGTTTTCTAGTGGTTTATTGGAGATAAGAGTCTCATGAAGTTTCTTGCCTGGGCTGGCTTTGAACCTCGATCCTCAGATCTCAGCCTCCTGAGTAGCTAGGATTACAGGCATGAGCCATGGGTGCCGGGCTAATTTTGGCAGTTTAAATACACATTTTAAGACTCTTATATTAAGTAGATAAATTACACTAAAAAAATTGATCTTTGTAGCTGGGCACTGGTGATTCATGTCTGTAATCCTAGCTACTAAGGAAGATGAGATCTGAGAATCACAGTTCAAAGCCAGCCCGGGTAGGAAAGTCTGTGAGACTCTTATCTCCAATTAACCACCTAAAAACTGGAGATGGAGCTGTGGCTCAAGTGCTATAGTGGCAGCCTTGAGCAAAAACACTTAGGAACAGTGCCCAGTCCCTGAATTCAAGCCCCAGAACTGGCTTGAAGTGGTACCCAATCTGGCTGGGGGGAAGCTTGTAGGAATGGTAGGGAACACTTCTTGAAGTAGGAGATATGAGTCAAGCCTCAGGCAAAGCTGAGTACAAACCTCAGTATCACCAAATAGTAAGCAAACAAACAAATGAAATTGAGCCACAAAGGACAAGAAGCTGGTCAGGCTTGGTGGCTCAGATCTATCATTTCAGCAACTTAGGATGTGAGGGCTAGGGAGATCACTATACAAGGCTAGCTTGGAATCCCATCTCAGCAAGAAAGCCTGGGGTGGTGGTGCATGCCTATGATCCCAGTTAAAAAGGAGGCCTAGGTTAGGAGGATCAGAGTCCAAGGCAAGGCTGGGAAAGATGCAAGTCCCTATCTGAAAAGGTTTGGGGGTATAGCTTCAGTGTGAAGGTGAGCCGGAGATCCTGAGTATTGGGGGGGGGCATCCAATATTTGTTTATGTAAAGAGATAGTGTGTGTGTGTGTGTGTGTGTGTGTGTGTGTGTGTGTGTGTGTGCGCGCGCGCGCGCCTAAGCAGCCGCCATGGGCTTGAAAGCGGGGTGGATGCACCTGCTTTTCTAAAAGCAGTTCTAGAAACCACATAGAGGACAAGAACAGAACACCACATGGGAGGCTTCTTACTGTACTGCCACTGAAAAAGGGAATAAAGTTCCAACATGAGCCAATTCAAATGGGGCGGAAGGCTGGCTGGCTGAAAGCTTGTATTTTCAAGTAGGAGAATCAGTCTAGGTTACTGATTAGAGGAAGAAAAAAGTTGTCCCTCTCTCTTTTACTCTCTGTCTTCTCTCCCATCCCTTCTTCTCTCCCTCTTCTAATTTACATATAAGACAACTAGTCCAGGTCCGGAATATCCTCCTGGAAATAGCTGAAAATTCCAATAGATAAATCAGGCACAAAAAGAACCCCATGATTCTCAAGGAACTGTCAAAGTGTCTAAAAACCAAATGAGTTCTGCATCAGCCACAGGTTCTGGAGCACAACTGGGCAAGAGAGGGAGAACCCGGATTCCTCTTTTTTTATAAAGCCGAGTGAAGAACACTTCTAAAAAACCATTTCACTACTCTGGAGTCTTGAGATTTGAGATTCGAGAACTGTGGTTGGAAGCCAGCCTGGGCAGGAAAGTCCATAAGACTTTTATCTCCAATAAAAACTACTACTAAAAAAAAAAAAAAGCCAGAAGTAGAACTGTGTGTGGGTCAAGTGTCAGAATGCTAGCCTTGAGCAAAAGAAGCCTAGGGACAGCACCAAGGCCCTGAGTTCAAGCCTCAGGACTGGCATAAAAAAATAAATAATTCAACTTCAGTGAGTAATCCTGGTAAGCAGGATGGGCTACAATGCACAGAATTGAGATTTGGGTAGACTGTGCTGCAGGTGTCATAACTAGCTAGCACAGTTCAGGATCATTAATCCTATAGAATCAAAAAGGAACTGAGTATGGAGGAAGGAAGAAATAGAAGATAAATAGTTTTTTCTACCAAAAGTAAGCTTTTTCAATGGAAGTTATAGGCTAGTTTTTATGTCCTCTGAATGATCAAGCTGCTTAAATGTCTCCTAAAGTTGATTTACAAGGGCTCCTATAAACAGTTGCCCTGGTTCTCCAAGGATTTTGAAGAAATGAGTCTGGTACTTTCTCCTCTGAACAGATCAGCATGTTGTATCAGAGGCCACTATCAAAAGAGACAGCACAGAGCATGTGGATGGGCTGGAAGAAGAACGCAGGACCTTTGTGTCTAGCCTCCCAGCCCCAGCTGGCACCCAAAACATCTAAGCTTTGTAAGTTACCAGGTGCCCGCACAGGGTCTAGTGTTCCTCCCAGAATGGGTATTTCTGGGGAGTAACTAATTCTGACTAGAAATATGATGATGTGGAAGACAATTTACCTATATAAGCCACACTTACTTATTTCTTGCATTATTAACAAATAATTAAATTTACACTTCTATAACACCTCCCAGTCTAAAATGGAATAAATTGTAAAGTTACAATTGCTAAATACATTCAAGGTCAAAATGAATATGTTATTCTCAAGAGAATCCTATTTTATACAGATGTGGACATATGTAAATATATATACATATGCATATACACACACACACATATATATGCATATATAAACTTAAACATATGTATACACCAAAATATATAAATATATCTAAATACATATATAAACCTAAATTCATACATATCTAAATATATACCTATAAACATACATATATACACATATATAAATATATATATACACATACACATATATAAATATATTCACACACATACACATACTACTCTTGCTTTTGAAATATTTACTCCTTTCCAAACTAGATACTGTCAATGACAGAGATTGATTGCTCTGTGTCCCATTTACTAGTTACTGTCTCCACTGCCAACTTCTGCCAAACATTTTCATTTTCAGTCACTTACTCAGCAAACCTTTATCAAGTAGCATGCTTTTTATGTTAGGTACTAGGGACAGATAAAGCAGACATTCTCATACATTGCAGAATTTCAAACTTAGCATTCTCTCCTGGTATTGTTAGTTTCTGTTTTTTGTTTTTGTTTTTTGGGTCCAGTCGTGGGGCCTGAACTCTGGGCCTGGGCGCTGTCCTTCAGCTCTTCAGCTCAAGGCTAGCGCTCTACTACTTGAGCCACAGCACCACTTCCGGCTTTTTTCCTTTTTGCTTATGTGGTGCTGGGGAATCAAACCCAGGGCCTTGAGCATGCAAGGCAAGCACTCTACCACTGAGCCACCTTCCCAGCCTGGTATTGTTAGTTTCTAATCACAATTACATAAGGATTATAAATAGTAAAAAGAGGGTATGAATTTATTTATTTATTTTTTTGTGGGCCTTGAACTCTGGGCCTGAGCGCTGTCCCTCAGCTCTTCAGCTCAAGGCTTGTGCTCTACCACTTGAGCTACAGTGCCACTTCGGTTTTCTGGTGGCTTATTGGAGATAAGAGTTTCACAGAGGCTGGGAAGATGGCTCAGTGGTAGAGTGCTTGCCTTGCATGCATGAGGCCCTGGGTTCGATTCCTCAGCACCACGTAAGAAAAAAGAAAAAAGCCAGAAGTGGCGCTGTGGCTCAAGTGGTAGAGCGCTAGCCTTGAGCTGAAGAGCTGAGGGACAGCGCCCA
>NW_012267231.1:17134881-17136903 GCF_000151885.1 Dipodomys ordii | reverse complement strand
ACCACTTGAGCCACAGCGCCACTTCCGGCTTTTTTCTTTTTGCTTATGTGGTGCTGAGGAATCGAACCCAGGGCCTTGAGCATGCAAGGAAAGCGCTCTACAACTGAGCCACCTTCCCAGCCCCAAAAATAAACATTTAAAGAGAGGCCTAAACAAACAAATCTATTACTTAGTATCTGTAATCCTAACTATTCAGGAGGCTGAGATCTGAGAATCAGTTAAGAGCCAGCCAGGCAGAAAAGTCTGTGATATTCTGATCTCTAATCTCCCAGTGAAGAGCTGGAAGCGGAGGTATGGTTCAAGTAGTAGAGAACACACCTTGAGTGAAAAGAGCCAAGCAAGAATACAAGGCCCTGAGTTAAACCTCTAGTACTAGCACAAAAGTAAGTTATATCAGATTAAAATATTAAGATGATGCCAAGTGCCAGTGGCTCATGCATATGATCCTAGCTACTCAGGAGGCTGAGATCTCGGGATCACTGTTCAAAGCAAGCCCGAAAAGTCCCCATAAGACTCTTATCTCCAATTAACCACTCAAAAAAACAGAAGTAGAGCTGTGGTTCAAAGTGGTAGAGCATAGCTAGCCCTGAGTAAAAGAGCTTAGGGACAATGCCTGACCCCTGAATTCAAGCCCTATGACCAACACCCCCCCAAAAAAATTATTAATGGGCTGGGAAGGTGGCATAGTGGTAGAGTGCTTGCCTAGCAATCATGAAGCCCTGGGTTTGATTCCTCAGCATCATATACACAGAAAAAGCCAGAAGTGGTGCTATGGCTCAAGTGGTAGAATGCTAGCCTTGAGCAAAAGAAACTCAGGGACAGTGCCCACGCCCTGAGTTCAAGCGCCGGGACTGGCAAAAAAAATTATTCAGATGATAAAGTAAAATAAAAGCTAACTAGGAAAAAACTAAACTCTTAGATTTGATTTTGGTGTAGAACCTTCACATAATGATATCTCTAAACTCCAAACCAAGCTAAGCAAATGGACCAGTGGATCGATGGTGTCCCTGGGGAAACAGGACCGCTCCACTGGCTCATCCTGTAGATATCTGAAGGGGAGGCGGGGAGGCTGGGTTGACACTGCACAAGTAGAAAGGACTGAGCAAGAGCAGGCCAGTTTAATGTATACATCCATGCTTAAAAAACACACCCAACTCCAACCTTTTATGCTATGCCAACAACACGGATGTGACCTCTTGAAAACCTTCAGCCACAGGCTCTAATAGACATTGAGCAGGACAACAATCAGCCAATTTCAGGGTGATAAAGACCATACAAAGCCATTTTAGTTTTTTACTAATGTACTATTGAAAATTGAAGTTGTGTCACTTGAGGCTTTTCGAGAAAATAAAGAGAATAGCAACGCCAATGATGAAGTAGAAAAATCTCACAAATCTGTCCAGTTGTCCAGGGAGGGGTTCTGATTATGGACCCTTCTGACTCTGAGGTGCAGACGCCCCCTTCTGGTCACTCGCCTCCAGAGCACGGCTAGGGAAAACATTGCTTACTATCCCCCTAAACTTCTTCCCTGTTCCACCATTAAGTCCTATCTACCCCATCTGCTCTGTCCAACCTCTCAGCCCCATTCTCCCCTGTTTGCAGGCTCCTAAAGAGCAGTCTGATCCTGCTCACGCAGTAATCCTAGCTACTCAGGAGGCTGAGCTATGAGGATCATGGTTCGAAGCCAACCCAGGCAGGAAAGTCTATGAGACTCTTCTCTCCAATCCATGGGACTCTGACCTCCAATCAGAGTAAAAAGTCACAAGTAGAGCTATGGGTCATGTTATAGCGTTTATCCTTGAGCAGAAAAGCCAAGCAAGAGTAGCAGACCTTGAGTTCAAGCCTTAGTACTGGCGCACACGCACACACACGCACGCACACGCACACACACACACACGCACACACACACACACGTTAAAAACAAACACAAGGGGCTGGGAAGGTGGCTCAGTGGTAGAGTGCTTGCCTTGCATGCCTGAGGCCCTGGGTTCGATTCCTCAGCACCACATAAGCAAAAAGAAA
>NW_012267231.1:17067209-17114946 GCF_000151885.1 Dipodomys ordii | reverse complement strand
GGGTTCGATTCCCCAGCACCACATAAGCAAAAAGCCAGAAGTGGTGCTGTGGCTCAAGTGGTAGAGTGCTAGCCTTGAGCTGAAGAGCTGAGAGACAGCGCCCAGGCCAAGAGTTCATTCAGGCCCCACCACCGGACCCCCCCAAAAAAACATATTCAAAGAGTTTCACGGAGTTTCCTGCCCGGGCTGGCTTTGAACTGTGATCCTCAGATCTCAGCCTCCTGAGTAGCTAGGATGACAGGCGTGAGCCACCGGCGCCCGGCTTGGAATTTTTTTTTGTCAGTTGGGGTTTGAATTCATGGCATGGGCACTGTGCCTGAGCTCTTTTATTCAAGGCTGGTGCTGAGTCATAGCTCCACTTCCAGTTTTTGAGTCGTTAATTGGAGATAAGAATCCCATGGGGGGCTGGGAAGGTGGCTCAGTGGTAGAGTGCTTGCCCTGGGTTCAATTCCTCAGCACCACATAAACAGAATGGGCCAGAAATGGCTCTGTGGCTCAAGTGGTAAAGTGCTAGCCTTGAGCTGAAGAGCTGAGGGGCAGTGCCCAGGCCTAGAGTTCAAACCCCACTACCAAAAAAAAAAAAAAGAATCTCATGGGGACTTTTCTGCCTGGGCTGGCTTTGAACCAGGATCCTCAGATCTCAGCCTCCTCAGTAGCTAGGATTATAGGTATGAGCCACCAGCACCTGGCAAGGTATGGATTCTTAGGGTTGAAGGTTTTATCTGAAAAGAGCTCTAAAATGCAATTTATTCGGTTAACAAAGCTGTAAAAAAAGTAATTTTTGTTAGTAAAGTGACAGTGCTGTATTTTTGCCATCCACCTGTGCCCCTGATCTAGAAGTAGGTGCCAACAAACATAAATGACACATCATGTGCCAAGTGCATAGGGAGAAGTCATGGAGAACAGGGAGGGTGAAAGACGGTTTTAGAGAAGTTGCGTACAAGGTACATGGAAGGCACACAGATGTTTTCAGAAAGGTCATGTATAGATGCATTACAGACTGTTTAAGTCTCATTTAAGTTGGATAAGGAATCTATTAAATTTGTTTTGATGGCAGGTGATGCAAAGATAGTGGGCAAGTCTCAAGTTCTCTTCAAGTGGACTCAGGGTCTGAGCACCACGTGCCTCCCAGACACCAGGCAACTGATTAGTTTATCACTGATCTTGACTCCAAGGCTGTCAATGTATTATTCGTAAGTACAAACAGATGGCTGAAATGTGGGTGCACACACACACACACACACACAAATACAAACAGAAATATTTTTATACTAAGGGGAAGAAATATGTTATCAAAGTATAACAAATGCCAGGAAGTGGTGGTGTTAGGAGCATGAAGACTAAGGGGTAAACCAAGTGGTGCACAGCTCTGTGACTATATTAAAAGGCTTTATAGGCAGGGCACCAGTGGTTCACACCTGTAATCCTAGCTACTCTGGAGGCTGAGATCTGAGGATCATGGTTCAAAGCCAGCCACGGCAGGAAAGTCCTTGAGACTTGTATCTCCAATTAACCTTGGGAAAACCAGAGTTGGGGCTGTAGCTCATAGTAGAAAAGCACTAGCCTTGAGCAAAAGAGCTTAGGAACAGCACCCAAGTCCTGAATTCAAGCCCCAGGTCAAAAACAAATAAATAAAAGGCAATTCTCCTTCTTTCCTTGTTCCTATTTCCTTCCTTTCCTTTCAAAATTTATTTTTATTTTTGTGTTGGTCATGGGACGTAGGTGCTGTTCTTGAGCTTTTAGTTCAAGGCTAGTAGTGCTCTGCCACTTGAGCCACAGCTCCACTTCTGTGTGATATTAATTGGAGATAAGAGTCACAGTCTTTCCTGCCTGGGCTGGCTTCAAATCAGTAGCTAAGATTACAGGCATGAGCCAGAGGTACTTGGCCCTTTTGCTCCCTTTAAAGGGATGAGGTCTCCAGGCCATCTTCGACCTCCTGGGCTCTCAAACGATCCTCCTGAGTTGGGCTCTGGAAGAGTTGAGTCTAAGTTACATGACTACATCTGGTGAATTGTACACTTTAAATGGATGAATCTAAATAAAGCTGTCACAAATGTTAACCAAATGATCTAATAAAAATCTAACGGAAATACTGCTTTCCTACAAGACCAATGGAGCTTAACTCATCACATATCAATGACTTTAATAAAAGTTAGCCTACTGCTTTAAGTGAACACATTTCATTCAGATTAGAACACTAGTCTATAAAAATAGCTTTTCACTCTACAAAAGAATCCCATTTAGTCAAGCTAACTTGAGCTGTAAAGTCTTATGCAAGCAAGTCTTTATTAGCATAAAACAAGAACGTGTGGAGTCACACAGAATTAAATCTGGGGCTAGCTCTGGGCTTTTCTGGAGTCACAGAACTACTAAGCTATAGATTCTCAGGCCAATCACAGAATACCCTTGATGGAAATGTGACAGAATAATAAATAACAAACTAATAAAGATATTCAGAAGGTACATGCTTCCGTAAATGTAGCAATACAAGCAACGCTTGGATCTGAATTCCAAAAGCAATGCATCTGTACTCAGAGGCTCACTCATCCATTCTGTGAGGGTTTTGGGGCATCACCCACCCAGTTATCGGCTCCTATGTGGGTCTGCATTAGGAAGACAGTGAAACTACAATAGATCCATGCTACATACAACTCCCATCCGAGTGCTCTGAGAACGCAGATATCCAATTACAGGATTAATGTATGAAAAATCCTAGTGTAGCACAGTGTCGTGTATGCAGGGAAGGATGAAATACACTTTGGCGTCTCCATAAATGAGGTGCATAAATCAACTCTCAAAACTCCCCATTGCTGTGAGACCGCAGTGACTTCATTTAGCCTCTGCTACCTTTCCTTAATACGCAGCAACTCCTGACTCCTGTGAAACGGAAGGGAACACTTCAGGTGCTGAACCACTGGACGTCCCTCTGCAATAGTAACACAGTTTCACACAATCTTCCTTAATAGCTCACTCGAATACTGTACTTACTTGGCCAGTAAATCTGTAAAAATATTTCTTTGATTTGGGTAGGTCCTGGGGCTTGAACTTAAGGCCTGGACACTGTCCCCTTATTCTTTGTCACTCAAAGATGGCACTTTACCACTTGAGCTTTATCTCCACTGCTGGCTTTTTGCTGCTTAATTGAAGATATGAATCACATGAACTTTCCTGCCTGGGATAACTCTGAACTGAAATCATTAGATTGCAGCCTCCTGAGTAGCTAGGATTATAGGCATGAGCCACTGGTGTCTGATATTTTCTTACTCCTGATAGCCAGGGTTGATTTTGTATCTCAATACTTTTCAAATGTATCTTTTGTCGCAATCATTGCCAGCTTAGGTCAGGCTGCTACCACCTTACAGCTACTGTAAGATTTTCTTTTCTTTTCTCTTTTCATGAGGCTTGAACTCTGGGCCTGGGCATTGTCCTTCAGCTCAAGGCAAGTGCTCCGCCACTTGAGCCACAGCACCGTTTCTGGTTTTCTGATGATTAATTAGGGATGAGTCTCACAGACACTCCTGCCCAGGCTGGTTTTGAACCGTGATCCTCAGAGCTCCGCCTCCTGAGTAGCTAGAATTATAGGCATGAGTCACTGGCATCTAAGATTTTCTTATAATTCTGTGCTCTTCCAAACTATACACCACTAGTCTGAAAGATCTTTCCAAAATGCAAACTCCAGACAAGTTATTCCTTCTCTGCAATCCATCCATGGCTCTGTCTTTATCTGACTCTGCACTATGAGATCCCTGGTCATCTCTGCAGCATTTCTGCTGGCCCCTCTCCACTTTTGCCATGTTCCAGCCACAATCCATGCTAGGATTTGTACTCTCTTCTCTGTTATTCTAGGTCTCTGGCAAGTGCTATTTTCTCTGTAAGTTTTTCTACCTAAAAAGTTCTAGATTTATCGTGAAATCTTAGATTTTTTTTGGTAACTTAAATATCTTCTCTGACATCCACTGTTGGATCATATGCTCTCACAGAATGTTTTTGGATTTAACGTTTATCTCTTTTGACTCTTCTGCTCAGGTTGGCTTTGAAACATGATCCCCTAGATCTCAGCCTCCTGAATAGCTAGGATGACAGGCATGAACCACCAGTACCCAGCTCTATCTACTGATCTTTAGTGAAGTCAATGAACTAGATGCCTGGGTTGTATCCAGACTCTTCCACTCGGCAGACTTACTGGCATCAGGGCATGGCAGAGAAGCACAGATCAATCTTCCCCGGCTCAATATGTCTTCTCTTCGATGAGCTAGACTAGAACATAGCTCTCTCCTCTCCCACAGCGCCCCTGGTTTCTTAGTCCACACACTAACCTCTCTTCCTTCCCGCACTATAGTCTAACCTCCACAAGAGATCTGCTCATACGAAGAAGGGATGACAAAGAACTTTTGAAGAGCCTAAAATACTCTGCAATTTTCAGCATGGTGATGAATACTACAGGACTGAAGAAATGGCTCAGCTACTCTAAGAATCCATCAACTTTTGAGTCCTCCTCCTGAAACGGTTTTAAATCCATACACTGCTTTTCAACAATGTGCTTTGACACAGTTAGGAGGAAAGAAAACATGGAATTCTATTTGCATGATGTCATTCCTTTGTGCTTTTCTTCTTTAAAACTCCCATCTGCTGTGACTGCAGAAGGAGAGAGGAAAGGAGGAAGAAAGGAAAAGAGAGAGAGGAACACTCCAGGGCTTCATTGTAGAAACCACCACAGAGATACAGCCTAATCTTCCAAATAGTTCCAGCAATAAATCCATTTTGCCAGTCTGTAAGAACCCAAGATTAGAGGGCTGGCAGAGCTTTCCAAATAACTGTTCCACAGGTAAGACAAGGCTGAAAGGTCTAGCCATCCCCCAGAAGGCTTACCTAGCCATGCACTGCCATAATACCACTGAGGGGACACAGACAGCACGGGGCCATCCACACCAATACTGAAGCTCTGCTTGGATTTTATCTCCCAGCACTTAGCATCTGCTTGCAAGTCTGCAGGCTAATACTGACTGACTCTTCACTCATCGATTTTTGTATCGTTCATTCTTTTTTTTCCCCAAGTATTCGGAGGCTGATAGACTTACTCTCTAAGGCAGGAAAGATGGAATTCATCATAGATGTTCTGAAGGAAATGCATTGTGAATGTGATCTTAAAAAGAGTACACGTACAAAATGGGAAACAAGATCACAAGGGGATACAGAGAGGATGAGCAATGGTGGCACTTACATCTTAAGCTGCTGCTCTGGCCAGGCATCGGTGGCTCATGTTTGTAATCCTAGCTATTCAGGAGGTTGAGATCTGAGGATCGAGGTTCAAAGCCAGCCCTGGCAGGAAAGTCCATGAGACTCTTATCTTCAATAAACCACCAGAAAACTGGAAGTGGCACTGTGTCTCAAGTGGTAGAGCACTAGCCTTAACTTGAAGAGGGACAGTGCATAGGCCCAGAATTCAAGCCCCATGACCAACCAAAAAAAAAAAAAAGATGCTGCTCTGGGCTGCTCACACCTGTCATCCTAGCCACTCAGGATGCTGAGGATCTGAGGATCATGGTTCAAAGCCAGCCTGGGCAGGAAAGTTGGTGAGACTCTAATCTCCAATCAACCATCAAAAAGTCAGCTGTGAAGCTATGGCTCAAGTAGCAGAGCACTAGCTTTGAGAAAAATCTTAGGGACAGCATCCATGCCCTGAGTTCAAGATTACCCCCCACCTCTGAAAAAAATAATCACAACCCAATGCTGCTCTGGTTGCCACATGCGGTCCATGAACACTAGAGTTCTACAGGATGTAACTGATGTCCACTTCTAGACAGTCTAGAATACTCTGTGCTTTGTAATAGTAATATACATACAGTAAAAAAAAACAGTTCTGACCTTTGGGAATGTGAAATTTATTAGGGAAACAATCATGATAAGCAGTAACAGTGTATGGCAGAAAAGATGTAATAGCCATGAAAAAGGTGGACAAAGATGTAAAGTCAAACAATGTACACAGATGGTTTCCTCAAGACAAGAGGTTTCTGGGATGACTTTGAAGAATAAGCAGGAGTTGGCTTTGAAAAGTGGGTATTTCAGAAAGAAGAGCACTATTAAAAACACAATATTAAGCTAGGCACCAGTGGCTCATGCCTGTAATCCCAGTTACTCAAGAGGCTGAGATTTAAAGATTGCAGTTTGAAGTCAGCTAGAGTAAATAAGTCCGCGAGACTCCTATCTCTAATTAACAACCAAAAAGCTTCAAGTAAAGCTGTGGCTCAAGTGGTTCAGCATCAGCCTTGAGTGAAAAAAACTAAGGGGATGTGCCCAGGCCCTGAGTTCAAGCCCCTCTACTGGTATGCATGCATACTGGTATGCGCACACGCACACGCACATGCATGCACACACACACACACTTTATATCCATAGGAGTTACAGATACCCAAGGTCATATTCAATTTATCTGTTTCCCTCACTTTTGCTGAATAATTGATGGGGTAAATGAAACTGAGAAAGTCTTTTGCTGCTGTGACAGGTGACAGAACTCTCAGGCCAGGACCCCTCTGTCCTGCTGGCAGCTCATTTAAGAAAGATGATGGACCTGGCAAAAAACATTCTCCATGTGAATTCCCACA
Organism: Dipodomys ordii; assembly: GCF_000151885.1. Lineage (NCBI taxonomy): Eukaryota > Metazoa > Chordata > Mammalia > Rodentia > Heteromyidae > Dipodomys > Dipodomys ordii. The sequence goes on along the minus strand of NW_012267231.1, from coordinate 17,108,344 downwards.
CTATGCTTCCAGTAAAGGGTCAATTAACCCTTCCACTGCTGGAATGCTTCCTCTCAGCCTTTTGCCAACCTCCCTGGAAAAATCAATGCTTCTGAAAAGCCTCATTCAGAGCAATCCATAGTCATGAGTCCCAAAATTCTGTGCTATTCATTCTCTTGTGCTGTTATTGGTCGCTGGAGTGAGGAGGCCTGACAGCTTGCAGATTCCAGTATAAACACTGGCCTTGACTCAGTTAGGTTGAGGCCAACCATTTCTGACAGTCTCTGCTACGTGATAAACACCGTCTGTCTACAGTTCCCTTGTATTTGAAAGTTCCGACAAACATTTTGCTGAAATGTAAACAACTGACATCATGACTGGTGAAGCTGTGGGCTGCAAATTTATCTAAAATCACAAAAACAAAGATCTTGTTTGACACTAGATAAACCATTAGTGGTCGCCAGGGGAGTAGCTTAGGGAGGTCACAAATGCTGTCATCAGTCTTCAAAAAGTCCACCCCCCAAAAATATTGTCGCAACTTTGTTCAGGCAAGAAGAGGAACTATAAGAAATAAAACGATCTCAAACTAGGAGAAAAAAAAAGAGTAAAGATTCTCTTTAAAGGACAGTTTTAAACTAGAGTCAAACTTTACAATTTGTTAGCTGTACTTTCTGAGTGGTTTTTTTTTATGATTTTAAGTGAAAAGAGTATAGAATAAAATGTGAAACTAATTTTCTGTAAAATGTCATGAATTTATTTCTTCAACTTTTATGAGAAACCATTGCTATTCATTCTTGAGATAGCTTTCCTGAAAAGAAATGAAAGCTCAAAAGGAAAAGAATTATTTTGAAGAGTTTAAATTATCCTGAACACTTAATATAGCACTACAAGCTGGCACTAGTGACTCACACCTATAATCCTAGCTACTCAGGAGGCTGAGATCTGAGGACTGAGGTTCTAAGCCAACCCAGGAAGGAAAAGTCCATGAGACGCTTATCTCCAATTAACTACCAAAATGCTAGAAGTAAAGCTCTGCTTTAGCTTAAACTTCCTATGCTTAGGACAAAATTCTTATGCTAACCATGATAGGAAAGCAAGTTCTTATCCTTCATAAGGTAAAGTTTGTATTACGCCTCTTAATAATCTGGTCAGGCAAGAAAGTTTCCTTGATAATGTAAAGCCTATGAAGTTGTGAATTTTGACCTACCTCCCATTCTATCTTCCAACAGCAATTCCTGATGGCCAGGACTGCAAAAGAAGGGTAGTTCTCTTTTTTGGTGTGAGTACAAAGGGTATAGAGCGAGTATGGACACACAGGGGGCTGTCCAGGAGGGCTTCCAGAATATAAAGAAGCCTGTGTGTGTAGGTGTGTGTGTGTGCGTGTGTGTGTGGCACAGGTACCAGTTGTGGGGCTCAAATTCAGGGCCTTGGCACTGTTTCTGAGCTTTTTATTCTAACAGCTAGTGCTCTACCACTTGAACCACAACTCCATTCAGCTTTTTGGTATGTTACTGAAGAATCTTCACAGATTTTCCTGCCCAGGCTGACTTCAAACAATGATCCTCAGATCTAGCTAGGGTTACAGGCATGAGTCACTGGTGCTCACCTATGCCTGCCTCTTTGGTTTTGTTTTTGGTGCCAGTCCTGGGGCTTGAACTCAGGGCTTAGGCACTATCCTGAGCTGCTTTTGCATAAGGCTAGTGCTCTACCATTTGAGCCACAGCTCCGCTTCTGCTTTTTTTTGTGTGTGGTTAATTGAGCTAAAAAGTCTCACAAACTTTCCTGTCTGAGCTGGCTTCAAACCATGATCCTCAGCTCAGCCTCCTGAGTAGCTGGGATGACAGGTGTGAGCTACCGCTCCTTCATAATCCTGCCATTTAATAATGAGCTTCCAATCTTCTATTTTGCTACAAAGGTTTCCAATCAGAAAGAGGAAGATTTATGAAGGGCACTCCACGCTCACTGATAGGATGGCCACTGCCTTGTATAGTCTTCCATTTTTTTTGGAATAGGTCCCAGTTCACGGGGGTGGGAAGAAAACATGCCCTGCTCAGCCTGTCAGACCCAACCTGCCTTTAAGCCTCACCCTAATCTGAGAATGTCGGAGATAAGGAAACACACAGCAGCTCACATGAGGTAATGGCTACAATACACACGGTACAATTCCAGATCTAGGAATGTGTCCCACAGACTGTGCTTGAGTGTAGCCACTAAGATCTTCAGAATCTATCTGCAGTGCAGATCACGTCTCCTGTCTGTTAATACCTTCTTTTAGTTAGGAAGATAATAAAAAAATGCTTTTTCTAGGCTGGAAAATGTAGCTGAGTGGGAGAGTGCTTGCCTAGCATGCATAAAGTCCTGGGTTCGATTCCTTAGTACCACATAAACAGAAAAAGCCAGAAGTGGCGCTGAGGCTCAAGTGATAGAGTGCTAGCCTTGAGCAAAAGCAGCTCACGGACAGTGCCCAGGCTCTGAGTTCAAGCCCCAGGACTGCCCCCCCAAAAAAAAGACTGTCTTATCTTCCTTTGGAATGAGGTATGTGAGGATCCAAGTAGACCCATAATTTGAAAGGCTAGCAAAATATTTTTTCAGAAGATGTGGGTCTTGAAAGAAGTTGGAGCGCCGGGCACTGGTGGCTCATGCCTGTAATCCTAGCTACTCAGGAGGCTGAGATCTGAGGATCACGGTTCAAAGCCAGCCCGGGCAGGGAAAGACTGTGAGACTCCTATCTCCAATAAACCACCAGCAAACCGGAAGCGGCGCTGTAGCTCAAGTGGTAGAGCGCTTGCCTTGAGCTGAAGAGCTGAGGGACAGCACCCAGGCCCAGAGTTTAAGCCCCACGACCGACCAAAAAAAAAAAAAAGAAGTTGGAGTGTGTCTTTATCTCATTTACATTTGGACACTGTCTACAATAAAATGCATATCTCAATGTAAAACAGAGGTCTTAGCTTGGGCCAGCTCAGATACTTTCAGTGGATCCATAGGAAGGACTTTAACATTTATGATTATAGACTGCCTGATTTATCATGCCACGATCACCCTCTTCCTTACAGCATAGGAAAAATTTTTTAATTTAAATCTATTCTGTTACAGTCTTTTTGTATTTGAAGCTTCAGCACAGTTCATGCACAACATTTCATATACAAACATTTCCTTCTCTAACCTACAAACTGTAGAGCTTCTGGAATGTCCCAGGATTTTGCTACAGGGACACACTCTTTGCTCGGGCCCTAGGCTCTGCCTAGGCTGTCTTGGCGAGAGTAGATCAGATGGCTATACGGTGGCCATCCACCTATGCATCATCTCAAGAGTGTCTTGGAAGTGCCTGGAGGGGCTGGCTTCTCCTGGTGTCAGTAGTTCACAGGGCCTAGGGTGAACAATTCAATTCTCAGCCGTCGCTACTTGAGTTGAGGTGGCTGAGTAATAGGAGGGTCACCCAACTGTTTACATGCTGATTCTCTTTCAGGAGAGTACCTCGCACTCTCAATGCAAACATCACAATTTTTAGACAGGAGAAGAGTTGTAAGCCTGTAATTCCAGTTACTTTGGACACAAGTTTGATACCAGCCCGGGCAGCACAGTGAGCTCCCACCACGAAAATAAATTAATCAATAGGGCTAGACACCATGGCTAACACCGGCAATTTCTGCTACTCAAGAGGCAGAGGTTGAGAGGACTGCAGTTTGAGGCCATCCTGGGCAGAAAGTTATCATGATCCTATCTTCATCACTGAAGCTGGGTGTGATGGTGTACACCTGTTATCCTAGCTCTGCAGGAGACACTTTTGGGCACAGTACAGGCTAGCGCTGGCACAAAAAAATGTGAGGCACTAACTTGTAAAATGACTAAAGCAAAAAGGGCTTGAGGTATGGCTCAAGTAGTAGAGCACCTGCCTATCAAGTGTGAGGTCCTGAGTTTGAACCCCAGTATCATCAATCAATTCATTCAGAAAGCATGTCAGAAAAGGAAAATATACCTAACATTATGTTAGTATTTTACAAGAGTGTTTTAACTTCTTGTGTGGCTTTACACTGAAATACTATTATACTTGAACACTAAACTTACAATGTTAAATAAAAACCTTATTTTTGTTGTTGTACAAAGTCCTCACTGAAATCAATTAGTTGTACAAGGACGTTTCATTTTAACAAGTCCAGTTATGGTTCTAGGGCTTCTTGGTTGTAATTACCTCTCGGTTATTCAATGATATTTTTTAACTCCAGCTCTGAGAATTACTGTGTGGCCCTGGCCATGTTAGCTCATCTTTGTCTATTTCAATATCCATATTCTTCAAATGGGCCTAATACTACAGTTAGCTACAATGACTTAATAAGACAGTAGTAGATGTTATGGCAAGACATTTAATACACGTTAGATGCTTGGCACCAGTGGCTAATGCCTGTAACTCTAGCTACTCAGGAGACTAAGAATTGAGGGTAGCAGTTCAAAGCTAGTCTGGGCAGGAGAATCTGTGATTCTTTATTCCCAATTAACCAGCAAAAGTCAGAAGCAGAGGTATGGCTCAAGTGGTAGAGTACCAGTCCTGACTAAAATAAAGCTAAGGGATAGCACCCTGATCCTGAGTTCAATTCCCAGTACCAGCATGCATACACAAAAAAGGCAGAATGGTTAAATTTCTTTTTGCTAAGTGCTGCTGTTCACTAACAGAGAGGAAGAAAAGGTGAGGACTTCTACAATTTTCATGTACATTTGTACATTTGTCTCATGTTTATTACTAATAAACATGTATTTTTTGGGGGGGGAGTCCAGTCGTGGGGCCTGAACTCTGGGCCTGGGCGCTGTCCCTCCGCTCTTCAGCTCAAGGCTAGCGCTCTACCACTTGAGCCACAGCGCCACTTCTGGCTTTTTTCTTTTTGCTTATGTGGTACTGAGGAATCGAACCCAGGGCCTCAGGCATGCAAGGCAAGCACTCTACCACTGAGCCACCTTCCCAGCCCCTAAACATGTATTATAAAAACAGATAAATTCCCTTTTTTAAAAAAGGTCTTTTGAAAAGGTATGAAGAGGCCCCAAAACAGAGGACTATCCAAATAAATGACTCCATGATTATATGACAAAATATCACATGGTGCTTTCTTGTATGCTTGTGAGGAATAATAAGAAAGTACTACGTTACACATTCTAAAGCACATACTTACAAAACTTGAATATCTTATTGCAAATTTAAACAGGCATACGTATCTTTTACTGGAAATACTTGCGGTTGCAAGAAAAACATCTTCAGTAGAATGGAGTTGCTACAATGACCCTCTAGGTGCTGAGGACCAGTCAGTGCCCATCCCCCTCCACTAAGGTTCAACTTCCACATATTAGACTGGTGCCCATCTGCTCCTCTGCCCTTCCCCCACTCCAAAGCCCATTTTTTGTTCTCTTTAGGGAAATTCAATTAACAATATTAGTCTCTTATTCTTGTCGGTGATGGTGATCAAGAACTCTTCTTACCAGCCGAAGACATGTAAGATGTGCTTGCTGCGTCCCTGACTTGCTGGTTAACAGGAGAATTACTGCTGCTGCTATAAATGACTCTCTCTGCTTCTTGTCATAAACACAGTGACAGCGCCTGAAATCAATCTTCCATGACCTTATTGATTAGGACACTTAGAAATAATGAGACTTCACTGGTGGCAGAGTAATGCTTAGAAAAAGAGAGAAAAAAAAATTTCTCCAATGAGGGCTTCTCTATTAACACCGCCAAATTTATCTTCCCATTTGCCTTTCCCTATTACAGACATTCCCCTAGAAATATGTGTGATAAAAAGTTGATCATCAGTGTGGCTCATGTGCTTTGTCTTGATACTTGCTGGTAACATTTTTTAAATTAATAGACTGATTTGAAACAATTTTTGATCACTGATATCCTAGCCTGTAAGATTAGGGTACAATTTCTTTTGTTTTTCTTTTTCCTTTTTTTTTTTTCTTTTGGTGCCAGTCATGGTGCTTGAACTCAGGGCCTGAGCTGAGCACTGTCCCTGAGCTTTTTTTTTTTTTTTCTCAAGGTTAGCATTCTACCACTTGAGCCACAGCATTACTTCTAGCCTTTTCTAAGTACCTTATAGGAGTTATGAAGCTCATGGACTTTTCTGCCAGAGTAGGCTTCAACTTCAGTTTCTCAGCCTCCTGAGTACCTAGGATTATAGGAATGAACTACCAGCACTTGATTTATCCTTATTATTCAAAGAAGGAAACAAGCTTGCAAGGGTTTATTTTAGCTGGGAAATACTATTTCACATTATGTTATTAAATAGGAAAGAGTTTTCTACCTGCTTTGGTTAATATGTAAGGAACTTAGCATGAATTTAAAAGCTTATATATTTGTTCTGAACCCAGTGGAACTGAAGACCGTTGGCATGGAGTTCCATCTCCACGTGTAGGCAGCTTCTTGTTCTCAGTGTCATTATTTCCGAGAACGCAGACTTATACAAATGTGGATAAAAACAATAAGTGTACTCAGTCCTTGAGGTACTCTGTCACTGAGGTGGGGCCAGGAAGGCCGCTGGCAGGTGGGTACATGATGGAGTACTGTGAGAGCAACCTTTGACTGATGTCAGAAAGGTACCAGGAATTCTTGTCAACTGTTAGAAAAATGGCCAATAAGAACTTGGAAGCCGCCGGGCGCTGGTGGCTCACGCCTGTCATCCTAGCTACTCAGGAGGCTGAGATCTGAGGATCGAGGTTCAAAGCCAGCCCAGGCAGGAAAATCTGTGAGACTGTTATCTCCAATAAACCACTCAGAAAACCGGAAGTGGTGCTGTGGCTCAAGTGGTAGAGCACTAGCCTTGAGCTGAAGAGCTGAGGGACAGCACCCAGGCCCAGAGTTCAAGCCCCATGACCGACCAGAAAAAGAAAAAAAAAAGGAAATAGGAAATTGGAAGTACTTGAACCTACTTGCCAGTACAGAATTCTACATTAAAGGTACAGAGAGGTACCAATACATGCACGAAAGATTAGCAAGAGTTAAAGTCTAGCAGTATCAAGCATTCAAAACAAAGTAACAGGAGGAATAAATGGTATTAGGTTCTTGGGAAACCATGTAGCAGTTTATCAAGGTAAGTTATGCTGGGCTTGGTGGCTCACACTGTAGTTCTAGTGATTCAGAAAGCTGAAATGTGAGGATTGGAGTTCAAAGCCAGCTTGAGCAGAAAAATAAGAAACTCTTCTCTAGTAAAAAGCGGAAGTAGAGGTGTGGATCAAGTAGTAGAGAGCCAGCCTTAACCAGAAAAAACCTGAACTTGAGTTCAAGTTACAATACTGGAACACATGCAAAATGGTTAGGTTATAATACCTTGATACATAATACCTAAAAGCTAAGGGACAGGGCCTAGGCCCTGAGCTCAAGACCTGGTATTAGCAAGCGGGCGGGGGGGGGGGGGAGTATGCTTAGTAAAGGGGGTAGGAAAGATAGGCAAGAAAGTTCTGGATGCTGGTATATTTTATTTCTCAAATGTTTCAGCATTTGGGGTGGCTGTCTTTATTGATTATTCTGTACAAGTGTGTCTTATTAAATCTGTGTATTCTGTCAGAAAAGCTTTCAAAAAGAATTTAAGAATAGTCCATAAAGAGTTAAGTTGTATAAATGAGAAACTAGCACCAATATTAACCAATGAGCTTGTGTGTGCTTGAATTTAGGGCCTGGTCACTGTCCCTTAGTTTTTCCACTCAAGGCTGACAGTCTACCACTTGAGCCACAGCTCCAAATCTGGCTTGGGTAGGGGTGGGGGGGTTATTGGAGTTGAGTTTCTCATGGACACTTCTAGAAGCTCACATGAGCTCATGTGAAGCCCAAGCTGGCTTCAAATTGCAATCCTCAGATCTCAGTCTCCTGAGTAGCTAAGATTACACGTGTGAGCTACATCACTGCCCAGCACCATCAGCCACCACCATCCAGCTACCACTGAGCATTTCACAGCTGTGTGTTTTCTAAAAAGAACCTTTCATATGGAAGCTACAGTCAGTGAGCACAGGAGAGAACACGGGTGTGCATTTTGTTGTTGTTTTTACCAAGGCAATCCTCACCTTGAGAAGCTGTATATTTTACAATCATAAGACACTAGGTGTATCTTTAAAAAAAAACTAAAGCGCAATTCACACGTAATAAATGCAGAATTAGGTATTCATGCATCTTGGTAACTGGTTGTCACACATGTCCCCCCAACCTAAACCTAAAGGCACACTTCACAACAGTTGCATCCCTGGAAAATTCTTTCTAGTCTTTCCTGGTGAACTCTCCTCCTTCTAAATACTTCTCTTCATAAAATAAAAGCCATACATAAATAAAACCTGTGTTAGCTAGATGGAACAATAAACTCTTATTTTTCCTTATGCTAGTCTTCTCGCTCGAGCTAGCTGAAGGAAGTGCAAGGGGTAATTTCATTTTACCTTGGGCTGCACAATTCCCAGCACTTGACAAACTATGGGAGTTGTACAAACTGCACTCGGTTATTCCGCAGAGGCTATGGGGAACTATTATATAAGCCAACAACAGAGAGAGAGGCTGGACAGCAGAGATTGCTGAGCGAACGTTCCAGTGCTCAGCTGAAGAATCCCAGCTGAAAGTAAGAAAAACAAAACCCAACAGAACCAAACCTCCAGGGGGTGTGGGGGACAGGCAGCAAGCGTGTAGCAGTCCCCAGCACAACTTCCTGACAATGTGGCTGAAAAACAAATGCCCCAGGCTTCGTGATTTCTCTAAAGGACCAGTAAACAGTTGGCAACAAAGAGGAGAAAACGTGGAAGGATGTCTTCTACCTTCCTAGCCGCCATTGTTACTGGTGGATTTTCCCAAGATGAATCTTGAAAACCTAAAGCACAGCAGGGTTGGCTGCAGGGATTTTTTTAAAACTTCTGATTCCGTTCAGCTTAAGAGGCTGCCAGTTCTGCGGTTTGCTTCTTCAGGTTCGACAAAGTCGCAGCTGAAAGGCTAGTTACACTTGGCGGTACTCAGGCCTCTCCCCGTCCCGTGCATCTGCTCAGACTGTTTGCAGAGTGCGGTATGCCAATGTCTCATGCCCCGGTGGAGCACAGAGGGCTTCTGGGATGAGAAAAGTCAGCTAAATACACACCACACTCCTCTGCAGCAAGCTCAGGTGAGAGCAAGGCTGAGGAAATGCCTTTCCATCCACCAGAGTGTTCTAGAAGCTCACATTGTGGAAATTAAACATTTCCACAACAAGACCCCTTTTTTGTTTGGAGCAATTTATCTTACCTTAATTTTTTTTTTGAGTAATTTTAAGCTGAAAAATAAATGTAGAAACCAAACATTGGTGGCTCACGCCCGAAATCCTAGCTACTCAGGAGGCTGCAATCTGAGGATTGTGCTTTGAAGCTAGCCCAGGCAGGAAAGTCTGTGAGACTCTTATCGCCAATAAACCAGCAAAAAAGAAAAAAGAAGTGAAGCTGTGGCTCAAGTGGTACAACACCAGCTCTGAGTGAAAAAGCTAAGAGACAGGCCCCTGAGTTCAAGACTCAGTATGGCATGATAGAATAGATCAGGCAGACAGAAAGACAGACAGACAGATGAGCAGGCAGTCATGCAGACAAACAGATGAGGAAAACCAGAAGTAAGCAAGCATGATATAAAGAATAACTACAATTTGTACATTGTGGAACCATCTGGCCAAGAAACAGTAGGGTAGGAGACCAGAAGCCACTAGGGTGAGCTGAGCATGGTGGTGCACACCTATAGTCCCAGCATGTGAGACTCAAGAGGCAGAAGCATCAGCTGAGCCTAGGAGTTTGAGACCAGCCTGGGCAACAATGGGACACTCCATTTCTAACAAAGCAAATAGGTGATGTTTATGTGCTGGTTCCTGGCCAGACTCTTCTCGGGGTAATCACCACTATGGCTTTTGTGAAAAACTTTTCAGTATTTCCTTTAGAGGTTTTCTTTTTGTTTGTTTGTTTGTTTTGGTCGGTTGTGGGGCCTGAACTCTGGGCCTGGGTGCTGTCCCTCAGCTCTTCAGCTCAAGGCTAGCGCTCTACCACTTGAGCCACAGCGCCACTTCTGGCTTTTTTCTTTTTGCTTATGTGGTGCTGAGGAATGGAACCCAGGGCCTCATGCATGTGAGGCAAGCGCTCTACCACTGAGCCACCTTCCCAGCCCTTCCTTTATAGAGTTTTAACACCTACACATGCAGTATAAAACAATACGGGTTGTTGTTTTGGTTTTTAACCATTTTTTGAATTTTACATAACGGGAGTTCAAATGTACATAACTCCCACTTATTTGTGTTTCTGTTATCTCATGATGAAATCAGTCCAGGTTAGTTTCTTTTCATTGTTGAATATGAGTCTGGCTTATTTTGCCTAACATCAATTTCATTCTTCTACGGCTGAGTAATACTCTACTGTGCACATACACCACATGTTCAGTATCCATTTATCTAGTGACAGGCACTGAGGATGATTCCACAACTCAACTAATTTAAACAGGACTATTGTGAACATGGGGTGCAGGTGTCTCTACTGTGCACTGATTTAAGACGCCTTTGGGTATATTCCCAGGAGTGCTATAGCTGGAGCATACCATAGTTCTACTGTCAGTTTTAAGACAAACTTCCATACAGACTCCTATAGTGGATGCACTAATGTACAGTTGTGCCCTCACTGTAAAATGTTGCTCTTCACTCACATCGTCACTAATGCCGCATTATTTCCTTTATTAACTTGCAGGGATGTTTATGACTAAGTTTAGCATCAAGTCTAGCAACTCCTACCCAGGCCAGTGTGGGAGCAAGGGAAGAGCTGGCTTTCCCCTGGTGGCTAAAAGAAGACCTATGGTTGGTGAAAACACAGTTCTTCAACTGCATAAGGAACTGTGATTGGTTAAGGGACCATACCGTGACTGTGGCAGATAATGATTGAGATAATGTATGAGAAGATTGCTGTGATTGGTGCAGACACCCTTGCACTCTCCCCTGCTTCACACTCTATATAACAAACTTGACTCAGTGAGTAGCTGGGAAAACTAGGTTTCAATAAAGATGGTCTTCTGAGGGATCATGCCTATGTGTGCTGAGCAGAAAAAGAAGAAAAGATGAAGGCAACAAGAGGTGACAGCAGCTGAAGGAAAAATAACGAGGCTGGCAAGCAGTTCGCACAGCAGCAGGATTCACAGGAGAACGGTCCCTGTGGAAGTGGCCTCCACTAGCCATAGCCCACAGGACCAGAGGAAAACTCACAGGGATGGTAGACAGAACTGGTAGGCAGTGATCAAAGGGAAACTGACAGAGGCTGGCAGGGATCAGCCTGCAGAGACATCAGCAAGCTCCTGGGCATGAAAGAGTTTTAACACTTTAAGCCTCAGATCAGAACCCCAAGGACTAGAACCCCTATCTTGGAAATCAATCCTAAGTCCAGAACTCCAGGCCACTATCCTAGCTGTTAAAGGCCCTGGGTCTGGCCCCAGAGATGCATCTGCTGCCTTAGCTGTCCTAGGCGAAAGGCAGATGCACCACTGCTGCAGCCTGCAAATACCTGCCAAGGGCCCGGAGGAATGAGAGGCTGCTTCTTGCCTACCCACAATTCTGCTCTGGGTGAAGCAGTGGGACTCTAGCCAGCTAGTTTGTAACAGAATAATCAAGGTTGCTAGTTATTCTCTTTAGGGTCTGAAATACATTAGGTCATATGCTCTTGGCCTTTAGCACTGTTCATGAAGAGTCTGCTGACTCTGACAGGTTTTCTTTGTAAGCCATGTGTCAATTCTCTTTGTCCATATAGAAATACATACACATACATACACATATACATATTGCCATATGCATATATACATGTGAATTGTATACATGTATATGTTTGTTATATTACATACATATACATGTATATAATACATTATATACACATATGAATATATAACATAGGTGTACATACATAAACATTATGTATACATGCATTTTATGTACATATCTTGTGTTTGCACTATGTATATTATATTGCACTATGTATATTATACATAGATACACATGCACGTGTTGCTAGCTATTTATGTATATATAACATGCATATTATTTGCATGTGTTATACACACTCATATTACATATACATATGTATGTATATACATTCAGTGTATATGGAGTGTTAGCCATAGAGAATGAAGTTATGTCACTGGCAGGAAAACAGATTGAACTGAAGGCCATCATGTTCAGTGAGACAGACAAGTTCAGAAAGCCAAACACCTCATGTTTTCACTCATTTGTGGATCTAGACCTACAATAACGAGGATGAGGATGAGTTGCTATGAAGACAAAATCTCCTATCAGATCAGCACTTCAGCAGTTCCTAAGCTTTTACTTTTGTCCCTTTGCCCCATAAGGCTTAAACCATAAGCCACACTTGCCAATCTGGCAAATACTCTTGGGGCATTCAGCATAGACAACTATCTTTCTTTCCTCTCTTCCCCTCCCTTCCCCTCCTTTCTTTCTTTCTTTCTTTCCCCGTCCTAGGGCTTGAACTCAGAGCTTGGGCACTGTCCCTGAGCTTCTTTTGCTCAAAGCTAGCACTCTACCACTGGACCTACAACACCACTTCTGGCTTTTTCTGTGTATGTGGTACTGAGGAATCGAACCCAAGGCTTCATGCGTGCTAGGCGAGCGCTCCACCATGAAGCCAGATTCCCAGCCCTAATGCTCTTCTTTGCTGTAGCAATCTCTTTCCTTGTTTGGTTCAACTCTGGCGGTGCTGGGTCAGAACTCGGAGCCTCACACTTGCCAGGCTGGTGTTCCATCCACTTGAGCCCAGCTGCCAACCCTTTTTGCTTTAATTACTTTTGAGAACAGGTCTTGTTTATGCCCAGCCAGCTTAATGCAACCCTATTTTTTGCTTCCCATGTGGCTGGGATGACACCAGCATGTGGTCACACACCCAGCTATTGGCTGAGATAGGGGTTTCACTTTTTGCCCATGCTGGCCCCTAACTTTGATCCTCCTGACCTCTGTCTCCCAAGTAGAAGAGATTACAGGCATGAGGCACTATGCTCAAAATTTTTGCTCTTAGATGGCTTTAAAAATCACCCTCCCTGCCATAGCACTTTTAGATGAGAACTGATGCAATGCTTTAAGACAGCATGTATCTGACTGGAAGTGGCTAACGGTATTTCTTTTGTGTGTGCCAGTACTGGGACCTGAACACAGTCCCTTAACTTTTTTGCCCAATGCTAGTGCTCTACCATTTGAAATACAAGCCCACTTCAAGCTTTTTGGTTAACTGGAGACAGGAGTCTCACGGACTTTTCTGCCCATGCTAGCTTCAAACCACAAACCTCAGATCTCAGCCTCCTGAGTAGCTGGGATTACAGGTGTGAGCTACCAGCATGCGGCAAGACTGAAGATTTTTAAAAGAATAATACATGCAACAAAATCTATGAAGGTTTTAGGCTTGAATGCAATCAGAAAATCCAAAAAGCCAGAAGGGAGCTGACATGCATGGTAAGTACCAGAAACTCAGGCTCTTCCTTTTCCCCACCCTTCCATTACAAGGGGGCTTTTGTGTATCACAAATTTTAACCTGTTAACTTGGTAATTCTCTGATTCAGAAAAAGTTATCTCAGGAAAAACTGGGTCAAAGCACTCATAGAAAGCAGCAGTGTTTTGAGGTACGCACTAAATGGAGAAAGACTGGAAAATTTATCACTGAAAATTCCTCCGTGAGTGCTTGCCCAGCGCCCCGCCGGCCCCGCCCTGTCCCTCCCAGGCCGTCTTCAAATCTGTCACTGGGTACTTGGCTTCAACTCTAATGATTCTGTTACTTCAGGCAGGCTTCCAAACAAAAAGAAATGGCTATTTACATTTCCTAGACTGAAATCATAAATATGGTGAGCTGAATTACGCTGAGATGTCAGTGGAACTCTACAGAAGAGAAATCTTGGTCAGGTAAAAGGATATTTGTTATAAAAGTAGCAAAAGGATCTTATTGTGGATATGTTTCAAAGCTTAGGTGGTCCTCTAGCAGAGACTCAGGGGAGAGCTTTATAGTACGGTCTCTGACACACACCATTTAGACTGGGAGCCAGACTACATTTTTCTCCCTGAAATTATACAGGATCAGTGGTATTCCAGTAAATTGCCCCTTTGTGATTCAAACGTTCATACAAAATACCTTTCTTATATAGATCATTTTACTTTTTTTCTTAACAAGGTCTCCAAATGCTTTGCTTTCACACAATATTCCTGGGAATAATTACAATTGAGGTATCTTTGAGCAAATGCCTAACTCCAAGGATTAGCACCTTTCTACTTTGTGAAAAGTAATCAGCCTATGATAATCTTTATTTTTATAAGCAATAGAGATGTGCCCTTGGAACTCGAAGCTTCTCAATACTGTATCTAGTAGAGGCATGTGTGACGAGTCCCAGGCTGAGAAGCCCCTGCAAGAAGTGTTCTGACAGGAGCACTGACGCCATGTTGCATGAAAAGCTGCTCTGTTCCTCCTGAGCACTCTACTGCCCCTGCCAAACTGTAGCTAAGCAGAACGGGCTTCCAGAATGGGTGGTACACATGCCTGACAACCCAGAAGCTCCACACCTGAGGCAGATGCCCTGGGCTGGAGCAGCACATGGACATGGCAGAAATGCAGACAGTTGGACTCATCTGAAACCCACTCAGTCAGAAATCCAAAGTGGGAAGCCGGGAGCCGGTAGCTCACCCCTGTCATCCTAGCTACTGAGGAGGCTGAGATCTGAGGATCATGGTTCAAAGTCAGCCCAGGCAGGAAAGTCTGTGAGACTTGTATCTCCAATGAGCCACTAGAAAACCAGAGGTGACACTGAGGTTCAAGTGGCAGGGCACTCACCTTGAGCTGAAGAGCTGAGGGACAGCGCCCAGGCCCAGAGTTCAAGCCCCACAACTGACCAAAAAAGAAAGAAAGAAAGGGGGGGGGGAAGGAAGGAAGGAAGGAAGGAAGAAAGGAAGGAAGGAAGGAAGGAAGGAAGGAAGGAAGGAAGGAAGGAGAGAAAGAGAGAGAGAAAGAAAGAGAGAGAGAAAGAAAGAAAGAAAGAAAAAGGAAGGAAGGAAGGAAAGAAGGAAGGAAGGAAAAGAAAAGAAAGAAATCCAAAGCAGGGCCCAGCAATCTGTGATTCTGATGTCAGAAGAATGGACACAATCAAGTACTTATAGCAGAGAAAAATGAATGAAAAAGTTTTGTGTATGAGATTAAATAAACTCAGAACAGTAATTCTGACTACTCATAAAGCCAAGGAAAGCTAAATCATGTATTACTAAGAACTCATTTATAGCCATGAATCAAGCCTACAATTCCAGCTTCTTAGAGAGGCAGGGATCAGAGTCTCTCTGTTTGAGGCCAGCCTGGGCATAAAAGTTTGTGAGACTCGATCTCAACTAATGGCTGGGTGTGATGGTGAGCAGCTATCACCTCAAGCTAGGGGGAAGCACAATGGCTGGAAGGGACCTGTCATTCTAGCTACGCAGGGAAGCACTAATAGGAGGACTGCAGTCAAGACGGCCCAGGCATAAAGTGAGACCTATCACAAAAATAAACCACACAAACAGGGGCTGGCAGAGTGGCTTACATGGTAGAGTGCTTGCCTAATGCGTATAAGGCCTTGAGTTTAATCCTTAGTTCCATCTGCCCCTGAAAGACAAGTTTATGTGACAAAGACATAAAACTCTATGTTTGAAGACAGCATAGGAATGTCAATGAAAACTGCTCATCAGTTAAGGGATGGCGTAGGGGGAGAAGCTGCTCTGAGTCCAACGTAACGTAGGCATGTCTGAAATACCAAACTGAAATGCCCTGGTGTAATTAATACACACTTAAAAAAATAACAAAAGTGAAACAGGCTCTGATCAGGGGGGCACACCAGGAGGGGGGACACCAGGATGGGGCTAACAGAGGTGACTGCAGATGAAGCAGTTCATCTGCATGTAGAAACCTACTGTAACAGAGGAGTGGAATGGGAGGGGAATGGGGGTAAGGCTGATCAGGATACATTGTATACCTGAGTGGAAATGTCGCAATGGATCCCTCTTTTGTATAAGGAAGTATGCTAATAAAAATAGTCATAACCAGCCAGGTGCCAGTGGCTCACACCTGTAATCCTAGCTTCTCAGGAGGCTGAGATCTGAGGATTGCGGTTCAAAGCTAGCCTAGGCAGGAAAGTCCATGAGACTCTTATCTCCAATAAACCACTCAGAAAACCGGAAGTGGTACTGTGGCTCAAGTGGTAGAGCACTAGCCTTTATCTGAAGAGCTGAGGGACAGCGTATAAGCCCAGAGTTCAAGCCCCACAACCGACCAAAAAAATGTCATAACCATAAACAGACAAATTAGGCAAAAGAAAATCAAAGCTGAATAAAGAGAACCATTTTCAGAAAACAAGGAAATAATGCAACTTGAATTCTGCTCAGAAAACACATCAAGGGATGTGGGAAGATAGGCAAACAAGGGTAACACAGGACCTACAACTATATAGACAACAGTCTAACTTGAGTATGTTCACAGCTGTTTTTTGTTTGGTCGGTTGTGGGGCTTGAACTCTGGGCCTGGGCGCTGTCCCTCAGCTCTTCAGCTCAAGGCGAGCGCTCTACCACTTGAGCCACAGCGCCACTTCTTTCTGGTGGTTTATTGGAGATAGGAGTCTCACGGTCTCTCCTGCCCGGGCTGGCTTTGAACCGCGATCCTCAGATCTCAGCCTCCTGAGTAGCTAGGATTACAGGCATGAGCCACCAGCGCCCGGCTTGTTCACAGCTGTTTACTGTATTCTCAATGCTACTTCTATTACATGTTTTGTTTTTATATATTTTTTTTTCCGGTCGTGGGGCCTGAACTCTGGGCCTGGGCGCTGTCCCTCAGCTCTTCAGCTCAAGGCTAGCGCTCTACCACTTGAGCCACAGCGCCACTTCCGGCTTTTTTCTTTTTGCTTATGTGGTGCTGAGGAATCGAACCCAGGGCCTCGAGCATGCAAGGCAAGCGCTCTACCACTGCGCCACCTTCCCAGCCCCTATTACATGTTTTTGTTCACATCAAGTATTACATAATAAATTTTAAACCCAAAAGACAAAAATACCATCAAGTAAATATAAAAAAGGAAACCACCTAAATGTTTATGTTACTTAAATTGTGATACATCCATACAAAAGTTTAGACATGAGAAAGTATGTGTGATAAAATTAACCAGGTAAAAAGATGCATACTAAAAAAATCAGAATAGTAGTAGCTGATATTTTATCTCTTCCTTATACACTTAAAATCTTCAAAATCATTAAGAATATTTGCATGTGTGCGTACCAGTACTAAGTCTTGAAATTAAGGTCTGGGCACTGTACCTTCGCTTTTCCACTCAAGACTGATGTTCTACTACTTGAGCCACAGTTCTACTTCTGACTTTTTGCTGGTTAACTGGAGATAAGACTTTCCTGCTTGGGCTTTTCTGCCCCAGCTGGCTTCAAACCATGATCTTCAGATCTCAGCCTCCTGAGTAGTTAGGATTACAGGTGTGATCCACCAGTGCTGTTAAGGATTTTTTTTTTTACTGTCACTGAGACAGTCAATGACTCAAAGTTACTAAACTGTCAAACCTTTTGTTGGAAACAGCAAGAAAATTAGTATTTTGTGGAAATTTAGTTGTGATTTTATGAGCTACATAATTCAAAGCTTCATATTTTCTACCATAAAGTATGTGTGTGTTTATCTTTATAATTGTGACTCCTTATCAAATCATTTCATTTGTGTGTAGAGGAAAAACAAACTGAGAAACTATGAAGAAAATTTCAATTAAATAATTGAAAAACAATTCTGAATACAAAGACAAACAAGAATAAAAGTAAAAATCAACCATCACTTGTTAACTGCTTTTGAAAACACAAGAGAGAGGCAAGTATCAAAAGTTGGCCTTAGATCCTGTCCTAGTGAAAAAGGACTATAAGATGAAGGTTCTGAAGATGTTGCGTACTTACCTCCTTCTCCAATATTCTGGCAATCTCGCCCAGGGTCCGATCCAAAGCTGAAACCTTATTATTTGCCCATGTGCCACTATCTTGAACTTGTAGTTGCTTTAGAAGATCTTTGGCTAATCGTTGAAGCCTTCAACACAAAAGGAATGACATTAGACACCACATATTTCATTTTGAGGCACAGACTTCATTTTCTTAAGCCTTTGAAAGGGAGTTACTTTCAGTATTCTACTTGAAACTACTTCACAAAGCACCTGGAGGGAAAAAAACAAGGGAACTTAGAGGATGTATTACTTTTATATTCAAGACCACCAATCTATTCCTCTGACCTAAAGCAGAATTAGTAGACAGTATCTCCCTCATTCACAGGATGGGCTGAGAGCATCAGTTTTTGTGTAATCCAGAAGTTAGAGGGGACTGAAAGCTGGGGAGAAGGTAAAAGGCTGGTGACAGAGAAAAGGAGCCCAAGAACCCAAGCAGGTACTTCTATTCTGATTTGATTCTTTAAAGTAGTCTTGGACATTAGAAGCATTTGTAAACACACACAATGTTGAACCATCCTGGGGCCAGTTTATAGGCAGGCAGTTCACCATCTTATACAACAGAGTACTTGGTTTTCACCGAGCAATACCACCAATTACCTGGATTATAAGATTCCTTAGTGTCCTCCCTTGGGTTTTTCACACTTCTTTATGTGGTCCTCTCCTCTCCTTTACTTCTATGCTTGAGCATTTGTTGGCAGAGTTACTACTCGTTCCCCGGATAGTTACCAAGTCGGCTTTCCCCTGTTGTCCTGATTCAATTTTGAAACTGGCAGATGCCATAGGGCTCATGACAATCATCCTCTTGCAAGAGAGCCTACATCCCCTGTCTACCACTGCAATCCTTGCTTCTACCGTACAAAACCCAGCCATGGCTAACAACGTTTATTTAGCTCTTATTACGGACCAGATACCATTCTGTGTCTTGAAAGTTTTAATTTAGTTATACAACTTAATGAAATCACCCACTAGCCTTTTTCATTGCTGAGCCTGAGAAAAAGTTGCACCATAAAAAAAAGATGAATGTGACTAAATCTCTTTAGTCTGTTCAATGTTCCAGTCTCCACAGAGTGCTTCTCTATTTCCCTTTCCTCTCGCTCTCTCTCTCTTGTTTTTATAAAATCATACATTTCGGAGTAAACGGAAACGAGTGGAACAAGAAAAACCTCAGTTTCTGCCACAAAATCTGCAAGTGATCTTCATTTCACCCAGGCTCCTTTGTTTTTCCTATTACAACTCAGGAAGGGCCCTTCTTCCCTCCTGAGCTGGACCAGGCTCTGCGGTGCATGGGGTCTCTCCAGACCTCAATTCCACTTTTCCAGCTTCACATTCTCCCCAAGTGTTCTTCAATCCCTCTTTCAGAAGTGCTGATTACCTGGGAACTTCTTACTTACCCATCAGCTCTTAGCACAAAAACTCCTTTCACCAAGCTGGCTCATCCCAAGTGAAACAAACACTTAGCTAACTCCATTATCCCATGGACATTTTTCTCATGTGGCATTTTCCAGAAGAATAGAGACATTCCTTCTCTTCACAATCCAATATGGGAGCTGCCACCCAAAATGTGGCTACTATCACTTAAAATAGGAACAATGTGGCCAAGGAACTAAATTTTAAATTGTATTTCATTTAAATAACTCAGTGATGTGACTAGAAGCTATTCTATGGCATAGTACAAAGTATGGTAGAAGCTTACATGAGAGAGAGTCTTTGTCTAGCGTCTGTTCAGCTTTTTTATCCTTACATGTACTAAATAGATGCTCAATAAATAAATGGCCTAGATGAAATACTTTTCTTTGATCTTAATATCTGTAACCACAGTTATAAAATACTTCCATGCACCTGATCTGTCTAATCTTCTTAGTAACATGGACAGTACTATCCCTCTGTGAAAAATGAAGAAACTAACACTCAGGAAGTTAGATGACTTTCCCAAGTTCAAACACTTGCCAAAAGCACACAGACCTCAGCCTCTGCTCTTCCAATCTCATGTCTGGTCTTCATGCCATGTTACCAAACTAAAATAAGGAAGCTTAATTCACCAACAAATTTCCAAGGATAAATTTCATCTAAAAATTAATGTATGTAAACTCTAAACATTTCCCAAAAAACAATAGCAAAAGCTGTTAAAAACAAAACAAAAACACAACAAGCCAGCCCAGACAGAAAAGTTCCTGAGACTCTTATCTCTAACTAATCCAAAAAACTGCAAGTGAAACTGTGACTCAAGTGGTGGAGCTCTAGCATTGAGCAAAAAAGCCCAAGGACAGCACCCAGGCCCCAAGTTCAAGCCCCAGGAATCACTCATGCATACACAAAACAACAACAGTGACCTCAAGCTTAAACTTAAAACTCTTACATGAAGTCACAGCATGTACCATGAGTATAAACCCCGGAGAAGTTATTTCATCTCTCTATAGCTCAGTTTTGTTTTTTTTTAAGTTGCATGTATGTGTGTGTGTGTGTGTGTGTGTGTGCGTGTGTGTGTGTGTGTGTTATATGTGGTACTGAGGAATCAAACCCAGGGCTTCATCCATGCGAGGCAAGCACTCTACCACTAAGCCACATTCCTAGCCCAAAAGTTGGATACACACACACACACACACACACACACACACATACACACACTTTCAGAGCTTTTTAAAGATCAGAGATAATCTCGATTACCAAGCATTAAAGCAGACATCTAATAAATGGCCAATGATCATTACTATGCGTTAACAGGAGGTCTTTATCTAACAAAAGGGGAATATAAAAGATAAAATGATAGCAACATATTCTTTTTCACTCTAAACCAAATATGGGCTCGAGTCCCATCCAGATTATAGTTACTGGCCTTAAACGTGGAAGAACATTGGCAGCAAACCTCATTGTGTGATAGGTCAGCAGCTATTGCAGCTTCCGGCTGAATAGGCTGCGCACTGTGTAACTAAATATACAGCTATAGCAACAGGAGCTAGCATTATTCTTACCCAGAATGCTCTCATTCTTCTGAAAACTAGGAGGACTGAGGGAAGCACAAGGCCTGTTTTAATTCACAGAATAAAAGAGGCTTATATTTCACCCTGAGGCAGATCAACTCTGGGGTTCATATGAGCCTCCCTTCAAGGAAGAATGCTAAATCAAGGGGATGCTTTGGTAACGTGAGCTAAACCTGCCTCACTCCTTGCGTCCCCACAAGTACCACAAAGGATATGGCCCCGCTCAATAAAAATTAAAACATCAAGTTTTGATGCATACTACAAATAATGATAGAATGCTGTCCAAGTCAAAGCTGAAAGCTGTCCTTCTGCTCAACAATGAATAAAAACAACAACCAGGAGCTACTCAGAGAACGTAGATTTTTAGCAGAGAAATTGTCACTTGGGTTACTTGGGGCAGATCATTTTTCTAGCATGAAAAGGAAAATGGAAGCTTCCTAACTTGTTGCTAGAACATGAGGAGTATCTGTCCAGTAAATGGCTTTGTGAAAAATGGTAGAAGATCAGGTATTTCATTCTCAGAACTTGAAGAAATTCCAACCCACTGTTAAGTATCGCTCTGCGGGGCCCTTTCTTTTATTGCTCTGAGGTGGGGCTCTCCTAGGGACATTTAGAAGCCTTGAAAAAGTATGAAAGACAACAAGTCTACTCCAGAAATTCACTGCTCTTGAGTGTGACAGAAGGAAGACAAAATCATGTTAATTCTTCTCTTTCATTTCCTCTATTTAGAAAGGTACTGGGTATAATTTAAAGCTACTTACTCCCTTTTACGCTTTTATTTCCCATTTTAATGTAGGAAATCAAACCTTTTGTTGTACCCTGTATAAGATGGAAAAATCAGTGTACATTCATTGCCTCCAACAGCAGTTCTCATGGAAAAGAAGACATGGAACAGGACTTCTGTCTTTAAGAACTACCCAACCTGCTCACGCCTGTAATCCTAGCTACTTAGGAGGCTGAGAGCTGAGGATCGTGGTTCAAAGCCAAACCAGGGTAGGAAAGTCCAGGAGACTCTTATCTCTCAACT
Organism: Dipodomys ordii; assembly: GCF_000151885.1. Lineage (NCBI taxonomy): Eukaryota > Metazoa > Chordata > Mammalia > Rodentia > Heteromyidae > Dipodomys > Dipodomys ordii. The sequence goes on along the minus strand of NW_012267231.1, from coordinate 17,086,395 downwards.
AACCACTAAGAAGTTAGAAGCAGAGCTGTGTCACAAATGGAAAAGTGAAAATACTAAGGAAGAGTGCTCAGGCCCTGAGTTTAACGCCAGTACTGGCATACTTAGAGGGGCAACACGATGTGCCCAACTGTTGTCTTAATTCTAGACTCTCAGGGAATGTACCCATCACACTACACACACAAGCACGTCTGTATCTGGAGATAAATACAGATTAACACCTTACTTCCAATTCACCATCACAAGGTTTTTCTCCTCTCCCTGGCTATATTTTTAACCCTCCTTCTAGCAGCAAAGAGTCATCTGCCTATGATTACGACTATATTTTCTTATTGGCCTATTCCCCTCTCTTTCTATATATGGGTCGCTTTCCTGCTTAGGCTCTGACTGTCCATTTGGGGTTCTTTCAGGTATCTCTTGCTCCTTAGACTCTGCATTGGGCCCCCACAGACCCAGCTAGAAAACCCCTAACACAGTAGCCAGGGAGGGTGGAGGAAGATACTTACTTTGCCTTGTAAGGTGAATCAGACCCACAATTTCTTGTTTCCATTAAACTCTCATATTCCTTGGCCCTAAAGAGAAAAAAAGTTTGATCACAGTTATTTTGTAGCTAACTTAAAAAAAAAAACACATCATTTTATAAAACCCCAAATCAGCTGGGTGCTGATGGCTCACACCTGTAATCCTAACCTACTCAGGTGACCGAGATCACGGCTCAAAGCCAGCCCAGGCAGAAAAATATGTAAGACTTTTAGCTCCAATAAACTACTCAAAAAAGCTGGGAGTGGTGCTGTGGCTCAAATAGTAGAGCACAAGCCTTGAGCATAGAAAGGCTCAGGGACAACATATAGGCCCGGGTTCAAGGCCCAGGACTGGCAAAAAAAACAAAACAAAAAAGAACAACAACCAAAAAAAAGGAGCTGTATTTTTTTCTCTCCCGGTATAAAATCAGGCTGTTAATGTAGCAAAATAAGCACATTTATCTTAACACTTTAGTTCCTCATATTTCTTCTCCAAAGTTACTACACATAACTGTGAAAGATTATAAAATACAACTCTTCATAGAATATACTCCGAAAAATTCTTCCAACTTTATAGACTTGATCTAGAATAGATTTTAGAAAAGTGATATTTCATAATTAAATCTGAAAATCTGTAAAATTGCTTCAAAGAGCCCTCAAGTATAAAACACACATACACTCTCTCTCTATATATATGTTTTTTAAAAAAACCTTGAGAAATATTAATTTTATTTTATTTTATTTGGTGGTTGTGGTACTTGAACTCAGGGCCTGGGAACTGTCTCTGAGCTCTTTTAATCAAGGCTGGTACTCTACCACTTTGAGTCACAGCTCCACTTCCAGTTTTCTGGTGGCTAATTGGAGATAAGAGTCTCAAGGGAGCCGGTCGCTGGTGGTACACACCTGTAATTCTAGCTACTAAGGAAACTGAGATCTAAGGATCACGGTTCAAAGCCAGCCCAGGCAGGAAAGTTTGTGAAACTATCTCTAATTAACCACCAGAAAACTGGAAGTGGCACTATAGCCTAAGTTGTAGAGCACAAAAGTCTCAAGGGGAATTTTCTGCCTAAGTGGGCTTCAAATCATGATCCTCAGATCTCATCCTTCCGAGTAGCTAGGATTACAGGCATAAGCCAATGGTACCCAGCAAGAAATAATTTTTTTTTTTTGGGTCCGGTCATGGGGCCTGAACTCTGGGCCTGGGCGCTGTCCCTCAGCTCTTCAGCTCAAGGCTAGCACTCTACCACTTGAGCCACAGCACCACTTCCGGCTTTTTTCTTTTTGCTTATGTGGTGCTGAGGAATCGAACCCAGGGCCTTGAGCATGCAAGGCAAGCGCTCTACCACTGAGCCACCTTCCCAGCCCAAAAAATAATTTAAAAGACTATGAACATGACTTTTTTTTTTTTGCTCTTTTGTCTAATTAGGCTCCACCTTGCTAAACCAATCGTGGACAGCCAGCAACAAGTCTTACACTGGACAGGTCTCACTCCAGCAACCCACAGTAAATACTGAATTCATCTGGTTCTCATTTAAAGGGGGAATCAATGAAAATGCTAGTTTAAATGCAAAGCTCTCATCCAAAGGGCCCTAAGTAAACTTCAACGACATGCAAAATAATAAGGCACAAGGTATACTAATCTACACAGCAACATAAAAATGTGAAAGATACAAATTACAGCAGTGCTAATAAATACAAGCATTAAGTTTATATATTCATGATAACTTTGGTCAACGTCACTCCCTCTTACCCACTGTTGTCACCACTCCCTGCTCCCAACTGTCTTCTAATTCACCTTTGCAAACAGTCTTCCTTCTACTTTCATGTTAAAAACAAATCTAGATTCTATATATAGAACAAAACATGGTATCTGTCCTTCTGAGTCTGGCTTATTTCACTTAACATGATCATCTCCAGTTCCATCCATTTTCCTGTAAAGGATGTAATTTCACACATTTGTATACATATAGATGGATTTTAAAAATCCTTCCTGTGGTGATGGGTACCTAGGCTATTGTGAAAAGTGCAATAAATATTGGTATATAGCTACCTGGACTGAATGTATGCTGTGAGTCCTTGGTGTAGTGTTTCAGCTGGATTAAATGGTAATAGCATTTTGGTTTTTTTCTACACGGTAATTTATATTCATGCTATCTATGTATACTGGTTCTCATTGCTTATCACCTCACTGTCAACCGTTTTCTTGATGAGAGCCATTTTGACTGGAGTGAGGTGAAATCTCCCTAATGTTAAAGATGGTGAACTTTTTCATGTATTCACTGGCCATACTGTCATATTGTACTTCTAGTGAGAATAGTCTGTTTAATTCATTTGCCCATTAATTCATAGAATGATTCCATTTCATGTTCAATTTCCTAAGTTCTTATATATTCTGGATATTAGTCTTCCATCGGATGAATAGCCAGCAAACATTTTAACCTGTTCTGTATGCTGTCTCTTCACTTGGTTTTACTTTACTTTGCTGTGTAAAAGTTTTTGGACGGTTGTGGGCCAGGGCACTGTCCCAAGGCTAGGGCTCAGGGCTAGGGCTCTACCACTTTGAGCCATAGTGCCATTTCCACTTTTCTGGTGGTTAACTGGAGCTAGAGTCTCACAGACTTTCCTGCCCAGGCTGGCTTTGAACCTAGATCCTCAGATCTCAGCCTCCTACCTAAGTAGCTAGGATTATAGACATGAGCCATTGGCTTCTGGCTGCGTGAAAGCTTTTTAATTTGCTGCAATCCCCTTTGTCATTCTTGCTATTATTTCCTGTTACTGGAGTCCTAACTTTGAAAGTGATTGCTTATGCCTATACTTAGAACTGTTTTTCTATCTTTTACTGGAGTTGTTGTAAAAATTTTACTTCTAACATTAAGGTCTTTGATCCATTTTCAATTGATTTTTTCACAGGGTGAGCAATAAAGACTGGCTTCAGAATTCTGCATGTGGACATCCAGGTTTCTTAGAGCCATTTGTTAAGGAAGCTGTCTTATATCCAATATATTTCTGAAATCTTCATTGAAAATTAGGTAATTATAGCTGCACAGGCTTATTTCCATGTCAACTATTCCACTGGAAAGCATGTCATGCTATCTGTTCCTTTTTATTTTGGCAGTCGCAGAGCTTGAACTCACGGCCTTGGAGCTGTCTCCAGGCTTTTTCACTCAAGGCTAGCACTCTACCACTTTGAGCCACAGCATCACTTCTGGTTTTCTGGTGGTTCGTTGGAGATAAGAGTCTCCCAGACTTCCCTGCCTGGGCTGGCTTTTAACCGGTGATCCTCAGATCTCAGCCTACTGAGTAGCTAGGATAACAAGCATGAGCCACCAGCACCAGGCTTGTTCCTTTAATGCTGTAATTAGGTATTGTAATCAGGTACTGTTACAGCTCCAGGACTGGTGTTTTGGCTCATGTATACTTTGCCTATTTGGGATCTTTTATGTTTCATATGAACTTTAGGACCTTCCCCTCACCAAATCTGGTGAAAAATGATACTGGAATTTTGATGGAAATTGTACTGAACTGCAGGTCACTTTCAGTAATATAACCATTTTCATAGTATTAATTCTGCTGATCCATGGAAATGAGAAGTCTTTCCAATATTAGTGTCTTTGTCAATTTTCTTACTTTACCATATCAGTTGTCACTGTAGAAGGCTTTTACTTCTTTTGTTTGGTATACTCCTAGGTAGTTTATTATTTTAAGATTATTGCAGATGACATTTTTTTTTTTGTTATTGGTCCATGGGAAAGCTACTCCTTTTTTTTGGTCAGTCATGGGGCTTGAACTCTGGGCCTGAGCGCTGTCCCTCAGCTCTTCAGCTCAAGGCTACCGCTCTACTACTTGAGCTACAGCACCACTTCCGGTTTTCTGATCGTTTATTGGAGATGTTTCACGGAGTCTCCTGCCTGGCCTGGCTTTGAACCATGATCCTCAGATCTTAGCCTCCTGAGTAGCTAGGATTACAGGCTTGAGTCACGGGCACCCAGCAAGCTATTCCTTTTTGTATGCTTTTGTGTCTTGCTATTTTGCTGAACTGTATCAGAACTACTAGTTTTAAGAGGAAGGATTCTGGATCTTTCATATATAGGACCATGGCATGAAATCATAGGGATAACTGGACTTCTTCCTCTCTTGTTTGTATCCCTTTAACTTCTTCATTTTTCTGTATAGATGTTTCTATGAATTCAAAGACTGTAGTGAATAAATGTAGAGTGTGGATACCCTTGTCTAGTTCCTGATGTTAGAGAAAACATTTTGGTTTTCCCCCTTTCAGTATATGTTGGGTATAGGTTTGACATATGTAGCATTTGTTAGGTTAAAGTATGATCCTTCTTTTCCTACATCCTTCACGCTTTGATTATGAGGGCTTGTTCTGCATCTATTTTGGTACTTGATTCTATTTATGTGTTGTAGTACATTTATTGATCTGAGTATATTGAACCATCCTTGCATCCCTGGAATGAAACTATCTTTTCAATGGGTTGCATGTATTCTACTAAGGACGTCTACTTCAACGTTCAAGGGAATTGGCCTATAGTTTTCTTTTGTTGTTGTTGTTGTATCCTTACCCAAATCTGTTACCAGGATAGATTCATAAAATGAGCTTGGAAGGGTTCATTCTCTATTTTATGAAACAGTTTGCAGAGAATTGGTGCTAGTTTTTTTTTTAAAGTATATACAAGCTGGGCGCCGGTGGCTCACGCCTGTAATCCTAGCTACTCAGGAGGCTGAGATCTGAGGATCACAGTTCAAAGCCAGCCCGGGCAAGGAAAGTCGGTGAGACTCTTATCTCCAATAATCCACTAGGAAACCAGAAGTGGCGCTGTGGCTCAAGCGGTAGAGCGCTCACCTTGAGCTGAAGAGCTCAAAGCTGAGGGACAGCACCCAAGCCCAGAGTTCAAGCCCCACGACCAACCAAAAAAAAAAAAAGTATGTACAATCAACAGTGACTCTGTCTCTGGGATTATTTATGTTGGAAGATTATTGCTGCTTCAACTGCACTGCTTATTAAAGATCATTTAAGTTTTTTTTTTCTTTTGCTGGTCCTGTGGCTTGAACTCTAAAAGATAAGTTTTCTAAGTATCCCCTAATAATCCTCTGGACTTTAATAATTTAAACATTCACTCTTTTCCCTTCTAATTTTAATTAATTTGGGTCTTCTTTCTCTTATGGTTAGTTAACTAGAATTTGTTAGCCTTGTTTATCTTTCAAGGAATCAACTCTTTCACTTTTTTTTTTCTTGGGTGATAGGCTATCCCTGGAACTTGATTGCAGGGCCTGGGTGCTGTCCCTGACCTTTTTCAGCCAAGGTTAGCACTCTGCTGGTTGAGCCACAGCTCCGCTTTCAGCTTTTCTGGTGCTTAATAGGAGATAAGAGTATTGCATACTTTCCTTTTTGGGTTGATTTCAAACCTCAATCCTTAGATCTCAGCCTCCTGAGTAGCTAGGATTACAAGTGTGAGACACCAGCTCCCGGCACACTTTCTTTGTATTGTTCTTTTGCTCTCCATTTTGTTCATTTCCTCCTGATCTTTATTATTTCTTTCCATCTAGTAATTTTGAGTTTGGGAGTCTTCTTGTTTTTCTAAGTCCTTAAAGTAAGCCATGAGATTAAGATCCTTCCAATTTTTTAATGTACTATGTAAAGCTATAAACTTTCTTTTTAGAATTGCCTTTGTTTGAGTCAGAGGTTCTGATAAGCTGTATTTTCATTTTTATTTGACTAGAATTTCAAAAATATTTTCTCCCAAATTTCTTTAAGAATTCATTCAAAAGTATGCTACTATTCACTCTGTAGTAGTGTGTAGTAGTTTCTATAGTTCCTCTATCAATGTGTGATTTTATTCCAATATGATCTAGTAAAATAATTCAATTTTTAGAATGTTAAGATATGTTCCATGGCACATATGTGCTCTATCTTAAAAGTTTCATTTCACAGAACGTGTATTTGGCTGTCAGTCAGTTCATCTGATGTATAGTGCAGTTTAATTCTGACGTTTCTTTACTGATTTTTGTACTAGGGTTTTACAAAGGTACTATTTGAACTCAGGGCCTTGTACTTTCATCTGCCATGTCAGTCACACCTTCAACCTTTTTGCTTTTTTATTCTTTCAGATAAGGGCTTGAATGTTTTCCCTGGGATGGCTTAGACCATGATCCTCCTACCTTAGACCATGATGCCTCCTAAGTACCTAGGGTTATAGGTGTGAACTTCTATGCTCTGCTTACTTTTCAAGTTAAGTTCTTGCTAGCTTATTGCCTGCCTGACCTCCTGAATAGGTAAGATTACAGATGTCACCAACATACTCCACTTTTTTTTTCTTTTTTTGCTACTATCACAATGCATAAATTGTCCTTTTGAAGGTGCTTAAAGGGTCTTCCTGGTCTTACTCATTTTTCACTGAACTTTTTATTTTGCTCCTCAGATCTCATAATTTCTGTGGTCCTATTTGAGAGTTTATTGATTTTTCTGCCTATTCAAATCTACTTTTGCATTTCTCCAATGAGTTTATTTCTGCTCTTGTTCTTTTCAGCTACAGAATTTGGTTGTTTCTTCTTAGGTTTTCGATGTCTTTATTTCGATTTTCATTTTATTCAGACTTTTTTGGTCTCTTCCACATCACCCTTCAGTTCTTTGAGCAGCTCTAAGATAGTTGTTTTAAATTATTTGTCTACTAGATCTACTATTGGGTCATTTCAAGGACAGTTTTCATTGATTCAATATTTTCTTCTCCATGTTCCACACTTACTTACTCATTTATGCCTTCTGAAGCTTTTTTTTTCATTGAAAATTAAGCATTTGAGTCTAATATTGTGGCAAAACAGACTTTCTACCACACCAGTGTTGCTTTTTTTCCTTTTTATTTGTTCTGGTTTGTTGTGGCCATTGTTTTGATTATTATATTGCCTCTGAACTAACAAGTGACCTGACATGAAGTTCAGTCTTCTCCATTTTTTGCTAAACCCTTCCAATTTTTCACACACAAGAGATTTGTAAGGTTTTAGTCTTCAATGCCTGGCTCTCCAAGTGGCACTTTCCCTTAGTTTTTTCACTCAAGACTGGTACTCTACCACTTGAGCCACAGCTCTACTTCTGGCTTTGTGGTGGTTAACTGAAAATAAGAAACTCATGGATGGGCTGGGAAGGTGGCTCAGTGGTAGAGCGCTTGCCTTGCATGCATGAGGCCCTGGGTTCGATTCTTCAGCACCACATAAGCAGAAAAAAAAGCTGGAAGTGGCGCTGTGGCTCAAGTGGTAGAGTGCTAGCCTTGAGCTGAAGAGCTGAGGGATAGTGCCCAGGCCCAGAGTTCAGGCCCACGACCGGACCGCCCCCGCCCCCCCCAAAAAAAAGAAACTCATGGACTTTCCTGCCCAGGCTGACTTAGAACTGCAATCCTCAGATCTCAATCTAAGTAGCTAGGATTACAGGCATAAGCCACCTAGCACCCAGCTAGTTGTCAATTTTTAAATGTACTGTTAGATGATTCAGCCACCATGGGAGGGACTTGCAATGACTAGAGGCCGTGCAGTAATGACTGTGTGCCTCTTTGCCTCCACTGAACCAATTATCATCAGTGCTCTAGAGCATAAAATCATATATTTAAGATATTTATTTACAAAAAAAGGTATTTATTTACATGTCACTTAATAAACTATACGTTTTTTTTGGGGGGGGTCTGGTTGTGGGGCCTGAACTCAGGGCCTGGGTTCAGCTCTTCAGCTCAAGGCTAGCGCTCTACCACTTGAGCCACAGCGCCACTTCCGGCTTTTTTCTTTTTGCTTATGTGGTGCTGAGGAATCGAACCCAGGGCCTCATATATTGCAAGGCAAGCACGCTACCACTGAGCCACCTTCCCAGCCCTAAACTATATGTTTTGAAAAAGTTAATAAGCATAAGTATATATGCATAAAACTCAGGCAAAATTATAAGCAGAACTATAGGCATTTTTCTATGTGTGTTTTAAAGATTTTCTGTAATATACAAACACTACCTATATGAAGAAATCAGGCCCTTTGCTCACATTTACATGAGAACAAAACCAGAAGGAGGTGAGACAGGCACGTGTGTGGACAGATGGGAGGAGGGCCCTCTTGGAAGAGGACTATACTGTACATGTTCCGAGGGTACTGAGAAGCGGCATGCTCTGACATGTACGTTCACAGGCTCCCTCTGGCAGGAGTACTTAGGCAAGGGCAGAAAACAGGAGCTCGTCAGAGGACAGCCATAGCAACTCACGGGAGAGATGATAAAAAGGACAGTCCGGGGTTAGGGGAAGGTATTACAACTTTTTAAAAAGATAGGTTCTGAGGACATCTTAGACAAACCAAACATTACTGACAATGAAGATTAAATGTGAGGTAAAGGAGAAAGGGAAACATCAGGATGACTTAGGGTTTTGTCTTGGCAATTCAAATACTCATTTAACTGAAATGCAGAAGACTGGGATGAGGTCAGGTTTGGGGTGAGGATAGGAGAGAGTAAGTTTATTTTGGACAAACTGAATCTGAGTGAAACTGAAGGTATGGATGGGTAGTCATCAGCAAGGAGAAGGAATGTGACGCCACGGGATTGGATGAGCTCAGCAAGGGAATAAGAAGGTAAAGAAGAAACCCAAAGAACAGCTTCAAAGGCATTTGAGTGTCTAGAGGTCAGCAAGTTCTTAACAGACTCTAGAGTGACGGCCAATAATATTCCAGAGTAACCTGTGAAACTATCATCAGAAAGCTGGAGTGACTTCAGAGACTAAAATCAAACTGGGTGCTGGTGACTCCAACCTGCAATTCCAGCTACTCAAGAGGCTGAGACCTGGAGGATGGAGGTTCAAAGTCCATGAGAACAACCTCCAATTAGCCAATAAAAGCCAGACTGGAGGCCTGGTTCAAGCAGTACAGCCTCAGACATGTACAAGCAAGTTGAATAGGCCTACGGTTCTGAGTTTAAGCCCCCTACTGGCAAGAAAACCCCCACCAAACTAGACTAAAACTAAAATCAATACGACTCTTTAAAAATTCCTTGCATAAAGGAGCACAGATTCCACAGGATACAATAGACACCTTGGCAGATCACAACCGGGACACAGAAACCACAGAGAGACAACTGTATCAGTCACCATGGTTCAAGTCCAAAGCTCCTCCATATTTGAGATATTGAAAGTATAAGGACAGGTTTAGAATGCTCCCCCACATAAAACCAAGGACTACCTACTAAGGAAGAACTGTATTTGCATCCTCCAGTGAGCCCCTTGGTCAGCAGATGCTGCTCAGAGCTTGTGAAGTAATGTACTACACGGCAGCCTGATGTGCACGTGTCGCTCTGGAGGCTGATGATAAACTACAGGTCTGACAACTCACTTTCCATTTCAAGATATTTCTTGAACTTTTCCTTGTTGTGACAGGTGACCAAATTGATTAAACCCAGCCAAGGGGTTTGACACGACAGCCAACAGACTTCTATTTGTTGATTGCTATTGATTTTCTTTGATACTTCATTTAAAAATCAATAGGTGGAAAGAAAAATAGGCTTGGTTTACACATACTCAAATACACTATTGTATGCCGGTGAAGGCACAAGTTTGGCACAGCTCTGGCATCCAATTATAAGAAGAGCTCTTAACAGGTGAACACAAGGGCTTTAGATCGATACGGTTTTCTGTCTCAATCAAAGAAAGTGGCTATAAATTAGGCTCATCAGTGTTATTTCCAAGGCTTTCTGGAAGCAAACAACCTTAAACTATTTTTGTCTTCCTTAGATTAACATTAAAGGATCTACCATGAGAAGATTCCATTTGATTTCATTCTTACAAATGTTTAAGGTACCTGGAATTCATCCGGGCTTTTATCTTTTTGGCTTTTTTTCTGTTTTTCTGCCGCTCTTCCCCATCTTTCAAAGACTCTGGTGGAGCTGTACTTTCAACCACAATGTCAACAACATACTTCTTCAAGGAAAGATGCTCCTGCAAGATAGACCAATTAAATAATGGTATTTTCCCACAATACAAGACTGCTACCAACTAACAAATAGACCAGATTAAATGCAGGAAGCTACAAGTCATCTCTATTCAAACACTGGTTCCCCAAAGGGCTTTGAAAACGGTCCAAGGAATGGTCTCACTTGACATTTTCCTTGATTTGTCAAGCCTTTGCAAAATGTCAACTGGGCTAAATTTTGAGACTAACATGGACATTATCCCTGACCATAACATGAGTGGAAGAGGAATGTTTAAATACACACATGATACCATAATACCACGCAATTAGCCAAGTGCTATGAGAGTTTAAAGGGAAGAGAAAATTGTTCTCTTGGGTGGTGAGGAGGGAGGTCCTCAAGAAGGTAGAACTCTGATCTTTTTTCTTTTTCTTTTTTTTTCTGGTGTTGGTCCTGGGATTCAAATTCGAGGCCTGGATGCTGTCCCTGAGATTTTGTGCTCAAGGCTAGTTCTCTATCACTTTGAGACACAGTGCCATTTCCAGATTTTTCATAGTTCACTGAAGAATCTCATGAACTTTCCTATCCAGGCTAGCTTTGAACCACAATCTTCAGAACTTAGCCTCCTGTGTATCTAGAGGATTACAGGCATGATCCACTGGCCCCCAGCTTCTGTCTGCTAACTCTTGAAGGATGGATAGAATCTGGACACACATCTACTGGCTGTGTGTGTGTGTGTGTGTGTGTGTGTGTGTGTGTGAGAGAGAGAGAGAGAGAGAAAGAGAAAGAGAGAAAGAGAGAGAGAGAGAATGTGTGTGTGTGTGTTTAAGCCAAGGGTAAGAGGGCCAGAAAGAGAAATAAGATAGTTCCAGAAAACAGATCTCAGAGATGAGAAAGTGGCAAATCTGTCTGATCTGGCTGGAGCACTGGAGGTCTGACCCACTTCTGTCTCCATCTGTCTTGGAGCTTTTGCGGCCAGTTACTCTAATCGCTCCATTTCATACACTTGACTACTCTGCCCTTCTTCTCCTTTCACACCCACAGGGTGAAGTCTCAACCCTAAATCTAGCTCTCCATCTATTCGAAGCTTCTCTCTGGGCCGATTAGCAGAGCCATACTTACCCAGCATGCAACTGCTCTGCTCGAAGTCTGTGAGGCTCACAGCCACTCAACTCCCAGGCCATCCACAGGCCTGCTAGGCAGTCCATTCCCTCCCCTCCTCACGTCCCCAACCCTCAGCCAAAGTCTATCCTTATTTTCATGAGGAAGCAGCATTATACACAAGAAAACTTGCACACATGGTCAGGGCCAAAATACTTTGCCCTTCTCCTACTAATGTCACATGAACACCATGTCCTGTCTAGGGTCAAGTCCTCTAAAGGCATGGAGTACCATCTCTTCTCCCCTCCACATTGAGGCAGCTGTGAATTTCTCCTTTGTGGCAATGTGAAAAGAAGCCTTTCAGAACAGGTGCTGGAGGCTCATATCTACCATCCTAATTACTGAGGAGGCTGAGATCTGAGGATCAAGGTTGGAAGCCAGCCTGGGGAAAATAAGTCCAAAAGTCTCTCATCTCCAATGAACCAGCAAAAGCCAGCCAGAGGTAGAGCTGTAGCTCAAGCAGTAGAGTACCGGCCTTGAGGATAAAAGGGAGAGCTCTCAGGCCATGAGTTCAAGCCCCAGTACTGGCCAAGAACAAATGAAAGAAGGAAGGAAGGAAAGAAGGAGAGGGGGAGGGGGAAGGAGGGGAGGGGAAAGAGAGGGGGAGAAAGAAAGAAAGAAGGAAGAAGAGAGAGAGAGGGGAGGGAAGGAGGGAGGGTAGGGGGAAGGGAGGGAAGGGAAGGAAGGAAGGAGAAAATGGAGGAAGGAAAGGAGGGAAGAAATGAAAAAAGAAAGAGAAGGAAGAAAGGAAGAGTAAAATAGAAAAAGAAAGCAAGAAAGAAAAAGGGAGAAATGGAGAAAGGAAGGACTTTCATACTAGGAATTCTGAGTGAGCACTAATGGAGGGGCTATTTTACCCAGATATAGATCGGCATATGAAGGAGTAGAAATTAGGAGAGCCATTATTTCAGGCCAAGCAAGTGTGAAGCCTAAAGAAGACTGTGGCAGGAAACCAGACTGCCTCTCAGAAATGTGGCTCAAGTGGTAGCATTCTAGCCTAGCACGGCCTAGCAAGCAAGCATGCCCTGAGTTCAAAACCCAGTATCCCAGTATTACCTTGCTCCTCCCCTCCCCCAAATGATCAGATATTACAAAATTGATGAATAGAAGGATGTTAAACTATCAAAGGGAGAAAATGCTGATATCCAAAGCATACTACTAATATTTGAGGAGGTTTGTTTAAATTCCGATGCTCAGAAGCTCCTGTTTCATATAAATTAAATCTTTAGTTACCCAATGGTGTTTAATGCCCTATCCTTTGAGTTTTGGCTTAAGTTCTGCTTTTAGCACAAAAATCTGCCAACTGCATAAGTACATCTTTGTTTTAGAAATTAGATTGTACTTCTTAAGACTATTTTCTTAAACAGCTGGACATTTTGTTATTAAGTAAATATGACCTGTAAGTTCTTTGTCAGAATGTTTTAAATTATATGTTTAAATGCATTAGTGATCCATAATTAGTTTTACAAAAATACATTTTGTTATACTATTTAAAAAAAAAAAGAAATTGCAGTGAACTATGACTGAAGAAATCCTTAAGACAAGTCTACAAACTCAGCCTGAGGGATTTCTCTGGGCTTCTGCACCCTACCTAGCAAAACACAGATTAGACAATAAGTTCAAAAGTCCTCCTTTTCTAATATTTTAAGTACCAATGTAACAAGCTCAAAAGTTAACTAATGATGACTAATTCCAATCTAGTTTTTAAGTCCTAACTGTGATTTCTTAGTTAAAAAAAACACTGTTATAATATAAATTACTAATAATATACATATATAAGGAAATGAATACCTATACAGATATGATCTCATCAAAGTTTACACCCTTCTTATTCTCTTAATTACCTTTTATAGCATACTAGACCAATGCTCTGGCCTTTCTAATATGATTTATTACATTAAATGAAATAATTCATACTAAGGTTCTGACCTTGATATTCTACCAGACTCTTCCTAAATGCTCCTGTATTTCCTTACGTTTAAAGAGAGACATGAAAATATTGAGCTAGAAATAGGTTCATGATCTTCAGGAAACACTAAAAAAAAAAAAAAGGATAAGAATGAAAATACAAATGACATAGGACTTTATTAAACTCCTATTTTTAGAATGGTTTCAAATGTTGCCTTAAAACAAACATTTTATAAGATGATACAAAAAAAATCTATTTCCAACTGCTTCAACATATTCACACATAGAACTAAGAATTTTCAAGGATGTTATTCTTTATAGATCAAAAGGACTTAAGTGTCTGCTTTGAAAAGAAGGACCAAAACTTCACTGCAATAATAGATTTTTTTTCTGAAACCAGTCGTGTCTTTTGATAGAAATTCATCATGCTTTAAAGGCTCATTTCCTTTTCTTTTTTTCCTTGGTGTAGGGCTTGAACTACTGGGCCTAGGTGCTGTCCCCAGCTCTTCAGTTCAAGGTGAGTGCTCTACCATTTGAGCCACAGTGCCACTTCCAGTTTTCTGGTGGTTTATTGGAGATAAGAGTCTCACAGACTTTCCTGCCCAGCCTGGCTTTGAACAGTGATCCTCAGATCTCAGCCTCCTCAGTAGCTAGGATGACAGGCATGAGCCACCAGCACCCTGCTAAGACTCATTTCTCTACAACCAAAAGTCCCCCCCACCCACCCAAGACCAGGGTGGATGTCAAGTTACTAATCTAAATAGACAAGGGAATGATGAAAAAAGAATTTCCCTCTTTGGAAAAACATTTGTCTTCCAACTAGCCTGGGCAAAAAGTTGATGAAATACCCATGTTAACCAATGGCTGGGTGTGGTGGTACATGCCTGTCATTCATGGCAGAGAGGGAAAAATAAATAGGAGAATGAAGGTCTGGCAGCCCCAGACAAAAGTGAGACACCACTATCTCAAAATTAACCAGGACAAAAAGGGCTAGAGAGTATGGCCTAATTGAGAAGTCAGCTGACTAGTAAATACAAAGCTTTGTGTTCAAATCCTACTACTGTCCCAAAAAGTACACCTGAGAAAGTCTGAAATACAATTTCTTTTCTCAAAAGAATGCCCTTTTTAACAGCACCATTTTGAAAAATTAAAATATAAATGGCAATGACAACTCCTTAAACTAGATAGGCTATTTTAATTATAAAAAAGATGAAACTCTCTTAGGGTCTACTCCTACAGATGTAGAATACACTTATGGTTTTCTCAATTACAATCTATGTATTATGTGAAGGGACAGCAAGAGAAAGGAAGCTAATGAAATACTACAAAAAAGACACCACATGCGAGGCCATCTTCTGATCAGGACGACCATCCACCGTCTGTCCCTCTGTCACTCCCGACAATTACAAATAGTCTATCAGTTTGCTGGTAGGTGAAGACAAATGGGGCAAAGCCTTCTTTTGCAGATTCTTCTATTTGTTCTGATCTAATCTGAGCTTTAATGGATGACTCAAGATAGACCCAGAGTTCAACTATCTTATTAATTTATCATGCTGGGGAGGGTGAAAAAAGGCTGAGTTCAATACTGCAACCTGGAATGTTCAGCAGTGCTAAACTAAGTATCACTGTGAAATGGCTCAGCAAGTACTCAACTAAGTCTCAACATGGAATGGCTCAGTGGTACTGAACCAAGTCACATTGTGAAATGGCTCAGTGGAACTGAACTAAGTCTTATCAGCAGTACTGAACTATGTCTCATTGTGAAAGATGTTTTCCCCAAATGCTC
This sequence comes from Dipodomys ordii, assembly GCF_000151885.1. NCBI lineage: Eukaryota > Metazoa > Chordata > Mammalia > Rodentia > Heteromyidae > Dipodomys > Dipodomys ordii. The sequence continues at coordinate 17,071,094 of NW_012267231.1, read as the reverse complement.
AGACTTCAAACACACAAACCGGGATTGCTATCAGCTTCATCTTTAAAATCATTTTGATAAAAGAGTAACACTAATACCACATTTCACAGACAACATTGTCCTTTCGATCAAGAGAAGGGGGAGTAGGATTATCAGAGCCATACCTCTTCTTCTTTTTTTTTTGGATCCAGTAATGGGGCCTGAACTCTGGGCCTGGGCACTGTCCCTCAGCTCTTCAGCTCAAGGCTAGTGCTTTACCACTTGAGCCACAGTGCCACTTCCGGCTTTTTTCTGCTTATGTGGTACTGAGGAATCGAACCCAGGGCCTCTGCATGCAAGGCAAGCACTTTACCACTGAGCCAACTTCCCAGCCCGCCATACCTCTTTTTGATAAAGGCTTCCAAAGCTTTGGAGAGGGAAGACCCACAGGGAGGGGGCCTAAAGGAGGCAGCAGTTTCAGATCATATTTAATGCAGTAGACAAGTTTTCCCTTGAAATATGTTGCTGTTTGAGTGTTTAAGAGAAAGACGTGCAAAAATGCAATACATAGGATAGAAAGAAAAAGGATTTTAGAAAAACATACACGAACATTGGACACAGGACAGGTTGGAATGGCTTCAGTAACACCAAGACAAGGGAGGTTTTCATAGCAAGACTGTGACCAAGACAAAAAAGGTCATCTCATGGTAATAAAGCCACTGACTGACCTAGAAGACATGGCCATCATCAACATTCTTATGAACCTGACACTGGCTGCTAAAAACATGAAACAATTAGCAGAACGAGTCAGCAGATTCTAACAGATCCGCTGTTAATCAAAGACTCAAAACATCTCAGGAAAACTGCGAGGAGGAGACAGAAAATCAGCAAGGTCTCTAGACGAGGAAACTCATCTATAAGTTAATGAATACTTTTCATGTCTTGTACATAGTGATGGGTTTCTGAGTATATGCATATACTAATGCTTATTACATGACATAAATTAATAGCTTAAAAGTGCAAGTTCAGGTATAACAGCTACAACTCCTTAATAACAAAAATAATAAAATGATATTTCTAATTCTTTTTTTATTGTGAAAATACTGTACAGAGGGGTTACAATTACATGGGCAAGATAATGAATACATCTCCTATCAAGCATTGTAGGCTCCTCTTTTTGTTTCCCCTTCCCATCCCTTCCCATTCCCCCTCCCACACACACACAATAAAGTTGTAAAGTTCGTTTACAACGTAACAACTTGTCCATCTCATTGTTGCAATGGGTCCACTTGTATCCCTATTTAATATTTCTAATTATTTAAATGAAATTCCCCAATTTTTTTGGGTCAGTTATGGGGCTTGAACTCTGGGCCTGGGTGCTACCCCTGAGCTCTTCGGCTCAAGGTGAGTACTCTACCACTTGAGCCACAGCACTACTTCCAGTTTTCTGGTAGTTAATTGGAGACAAGAATCTCGTGGACTTTTCTGCCCAGGCTGGCTTGAACCATTATCCTCAGATCTCAGCTTCCTGAGTAGCTAAGATTACAGACATGAGCCACTGGCATCCCAGCTGCAAAAATTTTTTTTACAGTAAGGCCCACACTGCACTGAAGAATAACATTGTATGATATATTACAGTACTGTAATATACCATATCCATGTAAAAAAAAATCATGCACTAAACCAGATGCTTTAAGACTACAATAAAAACAAAATGCAGCTGGGCACTGGTTGCTCACACCTGTAATCCTAGCTACTCACAAAGCTGAGATCTGAGGATCCAAGTTCAAAGCCAGCTTGGACAGGAAAGTCCATGAGACTTATTTCAATTAACCATCAAAGAACCAGAAGTGAAGCTGTCTCTCAAGTGGTAGAGAATCAGTGCCAAGCCCTGAGGTTCAAGCTCCAGAACTGGCACAGACACACAGAGACACACACAGATACTCACACACACACAAATCCAGATACAAGCTGTTTATGAGATATTTTTATTATATTATATATTATTATTATTATTATAAACTTTTATAAGAGTGTCCAGCTTGGCACTAGTGGCTGATGCCTGTAATCCTAATTAATCCTAGCTAATTAAGAGGCTGAGATCTGAGGATCATGGTTCGAAGCCAGCCGGGGCAGGACACACCGTAAGACTCTTATCTCCAATAAACTACTCAAAAAAGCCCCAAGTGGCTCCAGAGGTAGTGCTCTCACCTTGAGCAAAAGAAACTCAAGGACAGTGCCCAGGCCCAGAGTTTAAGCCCTAGGGACCTTAAAAAAAAAAGCCAAGTTCCAGAACTGACTGCCTGTCTATCTAATACCATTTTGAATTCTAAATTTTACAGCTGACTTAACAAGTGAAAAAATCTGTGAAGCTACCCATGCCTTTGTTCTGTTTCGGGTCATTTTTACTTCTTTAATTTTTGCCAGTCCTAGGGCTTGAACTCAGGGCCTGGGCCCTGTCCCTCAGCTTTTTTCATTTAAGGTTGGTGCTCTACCACTTGAGCCACATCTCCACTTCCAGTCTGTGAGACTCTGATCTCACTCTGATCTGACTTTCCTGTTTACTGGCTCCAAACCATAGTCCTCCGATCTCAGCCTCTTTAGTATTTGGGATTGCAGGTGTGAACCATTAGTACCCAGCTTTCATTGAGTTTTCTTAAATATCTTTATTTTTATTCAAGTTACCTATACATATAATTTAAATAATAAAACAGAAACAGTTTCATACCGATTTCTCCATCTTCTTTCCCTAGTTCAGAGGCAGCAAGTTTAGCTGATTATCTTGTCTTTTTTCTGTATTATTTATTTTATTTGTTTTGTTTTTGGGGTCCTGTCGTGGGGCCTGAACTCTGGGCCTGGGCGCTGTCCCTCAGCTCTTCAGCTCAAGGCGAGCGCTCTACCACTTGAGCTACAGCGCTACTTCTGGCTTTTTTCTTTTTGCTTATGTGGTGCTGAGGAATCGAACCCAGGGCCTCAAGCATGCAAGGCAAGTGCTCTACCACTGAGCCACCTTCCCAGCCCCCTTTTTCAGTTCTCTTATCTACTGAGCTCACAGCAGGCAACATCAAGACTCAGCTCTACTTTCTACACTTGGTCCCATCACTCACATGCTATATCACATGTTTGTTCAAAATACAAAAAAGTGTTATCATAAACTGGTAGAGTGCCTGATTAGCAAGCCCTGAGTTCAGGCCCAGTATCATCAAAAACAAAGTAAAAAGCTAGCTGCAGTGGTGGATGCCTGTGGTCTCAGTTGGGAGGAGGTGGTAGACAGGTGATAGAAGTTGCCCCTATCCAAAGAGTAACTAGAGGAATGGGACTGGGGTTCAAACAACACAGCACCTGTCTAGCACCTGCAAGGCCAGAGTTCAACCTCCAGTTCAAATAAACAAACAAACAAATAAATGGTATAAGCTCCTCAAGTGTATTTGTTATCTACTTGTTAGTAATAAAGCAAGTCTTTAGAAAAGATTCAGAGTAAGGCCCAGTAGTACACATCTGTGATCCCAGCTACCTGGAAGGTGGAGTTAGCAAGATCCCAATTGGAGTCTAGCCCAGTAAAAGTGAGAGACCCTATCTGAAAAATAAGCCAAAAGGCAAAAAGGCTGAGAGTGTGGCACAAGTGCTAGAGTGACTGCCTAGCATGTGCCAGGTCCTAGGTTGAATCTCCTGTACAGCAAAAACAAAAAACAAAAACAAGGGTGCTGTGCCTTATGCCTATAATCCTAGATATTCTGGAGACTGAGATCTGAGGACTGTGGTTCAAGACCAGAGGGGCAGCAAAGTCCATGAGACTCTTACCTCCAATTAACTACCCTAAAAAATCTAGAAGTGGGGGGCTGGGAAGATGGCTCAGTGGTAGAGCGCTTGCCTTGCATGCCTGAGGCCCTGGGTTCGATTCCTCAGCACCACATAAGCAAAAAGAAA
>NW_012267231.1:17034440-17067159 GCF_000151885.1 Dipodomys ordii | reverse complement strand
GGAAGTGGCGCTGTGGCTCAAGTGGTAGAGCGCTAGCCTTGAGCTGAAGAGCTGAGGGACAGCACCCAGGCCCAGAGTTCAGGCCCCACAACCGGACCAAAAAAAAAAAAAAAATCTAGAAGTAGGCGCTGGGAAGGTGGTTCAGTGGTAGAGCACTTGCCTTGCATGCATAAGGCCCTGGGTTCGATTCCTCAGCACCACATAAGCAAAAAAGAAAAAAAAACTAGAAGTGGAGCTTTGGCTCAAGAGGTAGAGCACTAGCCTTGCGCACAAGAGCTCAGGGATAATGCCTAGTCCCTGAGTTCAAGCCCCAGAACCAGTACCAAATAAAAAAAAAAAGTAAACGAAAAAAGACTGATGTAAGGAACTTTCTATACCTTTGAGTTACACACAACTCACAAGCTCTAAAACACCACAAATTAACTTTAAGTTTTTGTTTTGTTTTTTTCTTTCTCTTTTGGGCCAAGATGGACTCAAGTTCAGTACCTGATACTGAAACTTGCACACTGGCTAGTGCTCTATCAACTGAGCTACGCCTCCAACCTCATAATTTAAGTTTTTGACATTGGGTCCTTTATTAATGCTATCTCCCAAACTAAACACTAATAAAAGAAAAGCTTACCAAGACAGCAAAGTGGCTGTGATTCCGAGGAGTGGAGGTGGAGAGGGCATACAACAATGAAGAATGAGAGAAGTACACATAAAGTTATAAACATGTTATCCTTTTAAAAAGTCTCTCTTCACACACCATCTCTCCCAAGTCCCATCACAGAAGTGATTAGAATTTTATGTCCTGAAAGCAATGCAAAAGGAAGCAGCCCATAATAACCACCTTTACAGATGCAGCGTGCACATACACAGCAAGACTTCTGTGCAAAAGCTATTGTCCCAAGGTGGAACACATTTCTTCATCTTGTCCTTTAGCAGGTCAAAAATCAACGCTGGAGGACTCAACTTCTAGCATTTACTACAGTGGAGGACTGGGGAAAAGAAGTATTCCAGGGTGTTTGAGGCTTGGTGACATGGCTATGGTGAAGAGAAGGATGTAAAGATTCTTCTAGAAAGTGAGAAGCCAAGCAAGAGCTTGAGGCTTTGAGTTCAAGCCCCAGTACTGGCACACATGCACACACACACATACCCCTAAGGAAGCAGGCATGTTAGTGTGGTGAAATGCAGAAGTGGCTGTTCTCAATAGAGAACGTCTCTTCAGCAGCCCTGGCACTTCAGCGGCCCCTGGCACAGCTTGGAATGTGATCTCATCCTGATGGTCCACACTCCTGTGGTTTAGTGCCCCCAGGACACCCAGTTCCCATACAGAGTAGACCCTGTGGCTTTAGCCAGGAGGCCCTCCAGAGGCTAAATAGTGGCATGGAGGCAGTGGCAGAGAGGACCAAGTAGAGGCTGGTCAGCAGGAGGGAACGTAAGGCCCAAGTGATCAGAACATCCATTTTTTTCCCCTTTTTTCTTTGTGTGTGTGTGTGTGTGTGTGTGTGAGAGAGAGAGAGAGAGAGAGAGAGAGAGAGAGAGAGAGAGAGAGAGAGAACGTGCATGCACGTGCATGTGTGTGCATGTGCAGTACTGAGTATTAAACTCAGAAACTTGTATTCTTGCTTGACTTTTTTGGCCACTTTAGTCACATCTCCCCTTCCAGTGTTTTGATAGAGATGCTTCAGACTTGTCTTCCCTGAAATAGCTCTGAACTGTAATCTCTAATCTTAGCTTCCTAAGTAGATAGGATGACACCATGAGCCCCCTGGTACCTTTAAGCCTGGTAGCCAGGGCACTGAGGGTATGGGTAGAGCAGGGCTGCACAAAGTCATTCCGAAGGCAGAAGGCAGTAAAGCAGTAAAATGCCAATGTCATACTCCTTTTCTGTGCACAGAGGTGCCCCCGAAGGACCTCGGGACCAGGCTGTCTGTGCCTACAGAATGCCACAGACAAGGTGTCTTCAACAACAAACCCTTGTCTCCCTCGGGTCTGGAGCTGACAAGTCTAGAGTCAGGGTGGTCATCTGGTTGGGTTCTGGTGAGGCCCCTCTTACAGGTTCCCTCATTGGGGTGCCTTCTTGTCACTGTCCCCTCACACGGCAGGGGGAGAGGTGGAGACTGCAAAGCTGCCCTCACGGCCTGATTACTGCCCCGGTCCCCACCTCCAAATGCACAGATGATGGATCTAACACAGGAATGGAGGGAAGGGCAAACGTTTAGTCCACAGCAGGGACTAAGCATTTTGTCTTTTGTTTTGTGTTTTTTGTCAGTCATGGGGCTTGAACCCTGGGCCTGGGCGCTGTCTCTCCACTCTTCAGCTCAAAGTGAGCATTCTACCACTTGAGCCACAGGGCTGGAAATGCACGTGTGCCTAGCACACATGAGGCCCTAGGTTCAATTCCTTGGTACAACATAAACAGAAAATACAAAAAAAATTTTAAAAAGAACCCCAATGTTTATACACACACACACACACACACACACACACACACCTATATTAATTACTCCATACTACTAAAGAGAAAATCAAGGCAAAAGATAATGACACCCTGCAAGACAGAGGAAGATGTTTTAAATTATTTCTCAAATTAATAAACTTACTAGCCCTACTGCAGTATGATCCAAAAGTTTTTGAAGATTTATTCTACATGACTTAAAAGTTTGTTCATGCAATTTGCTTTTGTGTGGAAAAGCAAACAACACATTTCCCAATGCAATGATAGATAGATACGAGCTGGAACTTCCTGAATGGAAGTCCTAGCTCAGCAAATAAGAGCAAAGGCTGACAGACAGCTTCAAATCAAACTAAAAGGCTTCTGCACAGCAAAGCAATCACCAGACTAGAGAGACAGCTCACAGAGTGGGAGAAAAATCTTTGCCAGACATTCGCCTGACAAGGGATGAATAACCAAAATATACAGGGAGGTTAAAAAAAAAATAACGGAACTCCCAAAGACTCAATAACTCAATCAGTAAGTGGGCAAAGGAACTGAACAGACCATTTTCCAAAGACAAGGTACAAATGGCCAATAGATACATTAAGAAAATGTTTAACATCTCTGGACATAAAGGGAATAGGAACTGAAAAGATGCTGAGATTTCTTCTCACTCCAGTGGCAACTGTCATCATTGAGAACACAACACAAATGCTGTCCACAATGCAGTGGAAAAAGAACCTTCAAGGTAAACTACTGTAACCACTGTGGGAGTCAGTATGGAGGTTCCTTAGAAAACTAAAAACTAAAACTTGCATCTGACCCAGCAATACCATTCTTGGACATACGTATATGAGAATGTTAATTAAGGTACAACAAGGGCATCTGTACCCCCAAGTTTACTGCTACACTGTCCACAACAGCCAAGTTACATAAATGGCCCAGATGCCCTGCAACAGATGAATTAAGAAAATATGGTATGAAGGCTGAGAATGTAGCTCAGTGGTAGAGTGCTTGCTTAGCATGCCAAAGCCCTGTGTTTGATTCCTTAATACCACATAAACAGAAAAGGCTGGAAGTGGTAGAATGCTAGCCTTGAGCAAAAGAAACTCAAGGACAGTGCCCCCGGGCCCTAAGTTCAAGCCCCAGGACTGACAAAAAAGAGAAAGAAAAAGAAAAAAATACAGTATGAAAATACAGTGGAATATTAGTCAACCAAATACTGAAATACATTTTACCATTGTATCAAGATGACATAATGAAATGAGTGATACAGGGCAGGGAGAGGGGAAAAAGAAAAATAGCTCAGAGATGCATCTGATTAACATATTAGATGCATGTGAGAAATACCCTGGCACAAACTCTTTGAACAATGAATATACACCCACAAAATGCACAACAAACATGTAAAACAGACCCGGGGAGGGGTAACTGGTGGGAGGAGGGAAAGTGAACAGGGAGAGTGAAATAGGGTCAACATGGTCAAAGAACTTTATACAAAAAAAAAAAAAAGAACCCTGTTGAAATAGTTTAAGAAAGAGGAGAGGGAGAAGGGAGAGCTGGGTGTGAATCTGACCAATGCACATTGTAAGCAAGTCTCAGGTATGTTAAAATGAACCTCCTCCGCCTTGTGTAACTATAGATTCTAATTTTCAAAAAACAGTAGACATTCTTCTTCTACAAACGAAGGTGAAGACTGAATGAATCTATAAAGAATCATCTGCGCTTCCCAGAGGGATACCACCTCTGGGAAACACCCTGTCCCCTTCCCTGTCAATGCCAGTGACGCCCTGTCCAAAGGGCTCAGTTTACATCTCACTAAATAACATTTGCTCACTTAAAATTTCTTTTTTACTGTCAATCACCCAATAAGCCTGTTTTCCATGGGATAAATACTAACTGGCATTTGCAAAATTATACTTGATTGCAAGATCCTGTCCATACGTTTCAGGAATCAAATGAAAAAGAATTATTATTTTGTTTAAATACAGAACTTGCAATTTACATACTTTTAAAGCAAAGGAGTATCACTAAGAGATACACAGATGCAAAAAAAAAATTTTAAACCCACAACTTTTAAACTTCATTCTCTATGTAAGCTTAAAGGTACTTCTAGCATCTAACGCCAAAAATACTATTCTTTTAGATCATGTGAAAATAGGACCACAAAGTAACCAAGAATTAAATGTAATATTGTTTCTTTCACAATGTATGACAGAATATAAACTATAAATATATTTGTAACTAGCATTCACTTTTCACCTTTAAAAACCTTGCATTTTATCATTTTAATTTTAAGGTGATAAAAAATTCAAATACACAGTAGCTTTTTGTGAACATTCAAGAAATTACAAATTCTCTAGTCAAAATTCCAATGAAAATCCACAACAATAAAGCTTTCTTATGCAGCAGCCACATATTATGTTTAACAGGCTTAAAATGAAATAAGTCAAAGATCAAGAGTAAGTTATCTGAGATGTCAAGTGCACAGGGTCAAAGGTACAATTTTATTAGGTCAGAGGTGACATAAATAAAATCTTATATGCCAAAGAAGAAGGGTCACAGACAAGGTGTATATAATATAAAGACATCACAGATGACAAGTAATAACTTTAAGTAGAATTGCCATATTTACTATAGATACCTTCACTGATTAAAAACATGGAAAATACAAAATAGCCTTTCTAAATCGTGTAACTCAGGGGTTATATTGCACCCTTGCTTTCAAGAAGGGCTTTCACCAAGATAACTACAGAACTTTAAGAAAATCTAATTCCTTTGAACAGAAACAGTACACAAAGTGATTAGATCAATCAAATCTCAAACCAATCACTACTGAAAGATCAGATGTGACTACTATTTTCTTAACGTAACTACATCTAATACATCCTTTTCACCTCCTCTCACTAAATAAACACACATTTTTAAAAAGTTTATCCTTCAGTTTATCTAATATTTTATTTTTTCAATGCTAGGCTAGCAACTTACCTAGTCTGAATGTTAGTTCTGAGAGATCACTCCAAACCCAGAAAATTTCATAATAATACATACTCATAATAATATATTTAGATTTTTCATTAAGGGAACCTAATTAATGCATATCTTATGACTGAAATAGTAATCCTCTTTATAAATTAAATTCTGTGGTTTTTTTGTTTTTTTTAGGGGATTTTTGGTCAGTTGCAGGGCTTGTACTAAGAGCCTAGACACTGTCCCTGAGCTCTTTCACTCAAGGCTAGCACTCTACCAGTTTGAGCACAGCGCCATTTTCGGTTTTCTGTTGGTTAATTAGTGATAAATGTCTCATGGACTTTCCTGCCCGTGCTGGCTTTGAACCATGATCCTCAGATCTCAGCATTACAAGCATGAGCCACCAGAACCCAGCTTATAAAGTACATTCTTCTAGTTATAAAAATGAACTTTTAGCTTATTTTCAAAATGGAGTACATATACAGGTAACTTTAGTTTTTTGGTTTTTCTGTTGGTCTTGGGGCTTGAACTCTGGGCCTGGGCTCTGTACCACTTGGGCAATAGCACAACTTCAGGTTTTCCAGTTCCTGCCTGAGCTGGCTTTGAACCTTGATCCTCAGATCTCAGCCTCCTGAGTAGCTAGGATTATGGGCGTGAGCCTCAGGCGCCTGGCATGATTTTTTAAATCATTTTTGTTATCTTTAAATAGTTATACAAAGGGGTTTCAATTCAACATTGAATTTGTGTGTACAATGCATCTTGATCAGTGTCACCTCTTCTGCATTCTTCGCCACATCTATCCCAGCCCCACCCATACCTTTAAGTTTCCTAGCTCCACTGTCACGTATGTACATTGACTATCATGACCTCACTCCCTCAGTAAGACTTGTTTTAGCTTCCTGACAGCCACTTGGTTAATCTGCTGTTTGCTGTTCAAAGAAATTTACCCAGTGTACATCATGCTTTAGTTTGGCCCTGGTGGTGTCTTCATATATGTTATTTTAGCTCTTACTTCAATATATAATAGAAAACATGTCCTTTGTCTCTTAGCCTGAGTTAATTCATTCAACATCATTTTTTCCAGATCCATCCATTTCTCTGAAAATGACATAATATCATTCTTCCTGATGGATGAATAAAATGCTATTGTGTAATTACACTATACTTTCTTAATCTAGTCATGGACTGTAGGGTAGCTGGGCTGTTTTTCATATGGTGAACAGTGCAGCAATGAACATGGTTGTGCAGTTATCTTTAATGTATTCTGACTTTGGGGATAAATGACCAAGAATGGTATTGCTGGATCATTGAATAGTTCTATGTTTAGGCTTTTAAGCCATCTCCACACTGCGTTCCATACAGCTGAACTAATGTACATTGCCACCAACAGTATAACAGGATTCCTTCTGCACAAAAGATTTAAATAAAAAGATATTCTTTACCACTCATAAAATACCTATGCAATTTGTACAAAAGGCAAAACATTATTTGAAGTAAACGAAATAGGTAATTAGTTCAGAGAGAGCAAAAGTATCTCCTATTTACAAGCAGTCCAATTCCAATGATACCTTCAAGCCATATGTGTAACCTTTCAATAGAATTCAACTCAACAGGTGCCTACTAAGAGCCTTAACTATACATCATACATGATGTCCAATACAAACCCACTGCAGTTTTCATTCCAGCAACAGCTTATTGCCCTAATCTTCCAACTCCTACAGTTGAACAGAAAACTCAAATCAGCTATGTATAGTCTTTAAGGAACAGTCAACAGATAAAGCTTGAAAGACCTAGGACCCTGAAAGTGGAGAAACACCCTAATTGACCTCCACATCCACCCTGCACTCTTGCTGCAGGTAATGTTGATTTCTGGCATGGAAGAGCCATGCAAACTACAAGTGGCCCAGACTGCATGTTGTGAACAAAGGACAAGGAACTTGTAGTCTAGAGCCACCAGGTTGAACTTAAAGGGAAACTTGCTCAAAGGAGGAAATCACAGAGAATTGAGCCAAAATCCAGAAATCAATGAGAAACCAGTAACGCCATTCCTCCTGCCCAGATAAAATTTACTAAGAAGCCAACCTCAGAATTACTCTACTCACCTCCTGACAGTATTCAGCCCAAAGTAAAGCTTCAGTTCCCTAACTCTCCCCACCAAATCACCTATATAAAGCCAAATTCTCTGACACGTCTTTTTGGGTTAACCTACTTACCGAGAGGCTCCACAATTCCCCAAAGTATGTTTATCTTTATGTTAACAACTCAGTAAACCCAATTTTATTCAACTATAGATGTGTTCCTTGATGGTCTTTATCAGCAGAGTATTGATAAAAATCTAGGAACATAATTAACCCTGACTTTACATAAAAAGGAAACATCCATCTCCAGACCTAAGGAGCAAGACACAGCAAAGCATGTACTGTATAATACCATTTATACCCAATTCAAGAATTGGCCCTCAGAGCAGGGACCTGGCAGGGGGCAAGAAATATATCTGGATATGGGTAGGACTTATCTGTGTATTCACTGTAAAACTGTCAGCTATATATGTGAAATGTGTACTTTATTATTGTATGGCATACGCCAAGAAATTGAGCATACACTGACATCTATACACAGGTACATATTGCCCTCAGAAAACCACGATAACATCCTGGACATCTTTTTTTTTTTTTCTTTTTGTTTTTGGTCAGTCGTGGGGCTTGAGCTCTGGGTGTGGGCGCTGTCCCTGAGCTCTACGGCTCAAGGCTAGAGCTCTACCACTTCAACCACAGCGCCACTTCCAGTTTTCTGGTGATTTATTGGAGATAAAGAGTTTCATGGAGGGGCTAGGAAAGGGGCTCAGTGATAGAGTACTTGCCTTGCATGCATGAAGCCCTGGGCTCAAATCCTCAGCACCACATAAACAGAAAAAGCTGCAAGTGGTGCTTGGTTCAAGTGGTAGAGCCCTAGCCTTGAGCTGAAGAGTGGAGGGACAGCACCCAGGCCCAGAGTTCAGGCACCATGACTGACAAAAAAAGAATTTCATGGGCTTTCCTCCCCAGGCTGGCTTTGAACCACGATCCTCAGATCTCAACCTTCTGAGTAGCTAGAAACACGGAGGTGAGCCACCGGCACCTGGCTATGGACATCTTAAAAGAAGCTTGACAAATACGAATTTCCATTCCTGAAGAGCTTTCACAATGCTCTATAATAAACAGAACAGCCGGGCCCTGGTGGCTCACACCCGTAATCCTAGCTACTCAGGAGGCTGAGCTCTGAGGATCACGGTTCAAAGCCAGCCCAGGCAGGAAACTCCATGAGACTCTTGTCTCCACTAAATCAGCAGAAGTGGCGCTGTGGCCCAAGTGGTAGAGCTCTCATCTTGAGCTGAAGAGCTCAGAGACAGCGGCCAGGCCCAGAGGTCAAGCCCCACAACCGACAAAAAGAAATAAAAATAAACAGAACAAATAAATCCAAAGATGACCAAGCTGTATCATCAAGCTATTCATCAAGTCTCAAGAATAGATGAATGAAAAATGTTTTATAAACATGTTTATACAAATGAAAATCTCATGTAAGAAACTATTTAAATAACGCATTTCCAAAAACAGTTTTAGGGGTTAGGAAGGTGGCTCAGTGGTAGTGCTTGCCTCGCATGCATGAGGCCCTGAGTTCAATTCCTCAGCACCACATAAGCAAAAAAAGCTGGAAGTGGCGCTGTGGCTCAAGTGGTAGAGCGCTAGCCTTGAGCTGAAGAGCTCAGGGACAGCACCTAGGCCCAGAGTTCAGGCCCCACGACCAACAAAAAAAAAAAAAGGTTTAAAGTGATTTACTAATCCAAAATTATCCATATACATGAAATATATCTGTTTTGGGGGAGGTGGAGAGAGAAGGGATGGTAGGGGGAAAACAAAGGAGGAGGTAACAACACTCAATAGGAAATGTACTCATTATCTAACTCCCTCTGAACAGTATTTTTACAATAAAAATATATACAAAAAAAGAGATAGCTGCTAAGATTAGGGGTGAAAATATCATTGTTGCTTTGCAATACACAAATGTGTGTGATTGATAATGTGTGAAAACTAAAGAGAAAGCTATAAGTATTACTAAATATAAAAACAATTTAGATTGGAATGTCAAATATTATGTAATATTGTCACTGAATATAAAAGAATTGATAAAGAGAAGACAGAGGGGAGAAGACAGTGTTGGAAATGATCTTTACAACTTTGGCAGGAGGTAGGAGGAGTGGGGGAGGTGGAGGAGGGAAGGGATAGGAGAAAAACAAAGGAGGGGGTAACAATGTTCGACAAGAAATGTACTCATTAACTTTCTCATGTAACTTTTACCCCTCTGTACAGCATCTTTACAATAAAATATTTACAAAAAGAAATATATCTGTTTTCCAAGAAATTTGAAATACCACATTAACTCTTACCTTGTGTTATTAAGATTGTATGGAAATGTGCCAGCCACTGGTGGCCCCTGCCTGTCCCCTTCTAACTATTCAGGAGCTGGGAGATCTGAGGACCACAGTTCAAAGCCAATCCAGGCAAGGAAGTCCACCAGACTCTTATCTCCAATTAAGCACTCAAAAAACAGAAGTGGATCTGTGGCTCAAGAGGTAGAGAGCCAGCCTCAAGCATAAAAGCTAAGGAACAGCATCCAAGTTCCTAGTACTGGCGCGCGCACACACACACACACACACACACACACACACACACCTATGTAAATGATAACGTAAAAGTGTTGTTTCTATGTTATTTGCATGTATACTGAAATCTTGACACATTTATATACTATACTGCAGTAGTTGCAAGGCACTGAGTCTAGTTTAAATACACTAAAATAAATGCAGACCAAGGCTCCTGTCCCGGAGCTCATTCTGGACACTTGTATCCCCCCTGCAAGTGAAGGGAGTCAGGCTCACCACTTCCTCGTCGGACAGCTCTCGCCCCTGGATGCTGCTGTTCTCCCTCACCACTTGCTGATGCTTCTTCCCTTTAATGTGGCTGAAGAGATATACCTCAGAAGAGATCTACAAGCATGAACCCAGCAATGAGTCAGTATCACACCATAGCTACTCTTTTAACAGTAAACATGCAAGCCTGCATGCACGCTATATGCAAGTTAAGATCACTTTAGCTTGCCTGGTGTTGATGGCTCACACCTGTAACCCTAACTACTCAGGAGACTGAGATCTGAGGGTCACAGTTCAAAGCCAGCCTGGGCTTTGAGCCCAAGAGACTCTATCTCCAATTAACCTCCAAAAAGCCAGAAGCAGAGCGGTGGCTCAAGTGGTAGAACACCAGCCTTGAGCAAATAAACTCAGGGACACTGCCCAGGCCCTGAGTTCAAGCCTCAGAACCACCACCAAAAATAGAAATAAAAATTAAAATCTCTCTAGCCTGCCCTTACTAACTTTAAAATATTTTCCTGGGGGGCTGGGAAGGTGGCTCAGTGGTAGAGCGCTTGCCTTGCATGCGTGAGGTCCTGGGTTCGATTCCTCAGCACCACATAAGCAAAAAGAAAAAAGCCGGAAGTGGCACTGTGGCTCAGTGGTAGAGCGCTTGCCTTCATGCATGAGGCCCTGGGTTCAATTCCTCAGCACCACATAAGCAGAAAAAGCTGAAAGTGGCGCTGTGGCTCAAGTGGTAGAGTGCTAGCCTTGAGCTGAAGAGCTGAGGGACAGCGCCCAGGCCCAGAGTTCAGGCCCCACGACCGGACCCAAAAAAAAAAAAAAAAAAAAAATTCCTGGGCTGGGATGTAGCTCAGTGGCAAAGCGCTTACCTAGCAAGTGCAACATCCTGGGTTCGATCCCCAGTACCAAAAAAGAAAAGTCGGAAGAAAAAAAAAATTTTCCTAAAGACAAAATTCTGAAAATTCTCTGTAAGACATATGATTTTTTAAAAAATGTGCTATGAGCCAAGCACAATGGTTCCCACGTATAACCTCAGCTACAGATTACAAAGTGTGAGGAGACAGAGATCAGGAGGATGGCAGTTCTAGGTAAGACTAGGCAAAAGAACAAATAAGAGCCCATCTCAACAGGAAGTGGAACAGGGCAGTTCATACCTACAGTTCCAGCTACACAGGAGAAATAGCTTGGACGATCATAGCTGGCCCAGGCAAAATCATGAAAAGTAACTAAAAGCAAAAGTAACTAAAGCAAAAAAGAAGCAGGGCTATGGCTAAGGTGGGAGAGAACCTGCCAAACATCAAGAGGCCCTGAGTTCAAACCTCATAGTCTGTACCACAGATCATGGCAAACCTAACAGTGAACCGCTTCCTCCATTCCCACAAAGTGTCACGGTTTAAGACTCAGCACTGAAAAAAGCCTGCTGTTTTTGGTTCCCACATCCCTAAATACTAATTCTGGCTATTTCTGAGGAGATAAGCACCCATTTTAGTAACAACTACATGCTTAGGCATTGGCACTGCTACTCCTGGAGTACCATGCACTGCAGTACTGATACTCCTGATACTGGGCACTACAGAACTGCCGTTTACTACAGTACTGTGTACTGCTTCTCCTATAGTACTAGAGAACTGCTAATCCTGTACACTTTATTCCACAGGACTGTTAATACTATTGTACCATGTACTGCCTCCCTGTAGTACTATATAATGCAATACTGTTATTCCTATACACTGCAGTACTGGCATTCTTGTAGGTACTGTGAATGGCAGTACTGCTATTCAGCACCTTGAGATAACTCAGAGTTATCTGCCAGTTCTGTATCTTATCTACCCTAGCATGGGCTTCCTAAACTGCAGTGGCGCGTGGAGACCCTACGCACTGCCAGGACACCCACCAGCACGTTGCAGAGCGAGCACTGCTTCTTCCTCTCGTACGGGGTCAGTTTGGGGGCGTAGTCGGTGTTTGCGTGCCGCCCGCTGCTCAGCTCGGCTGCCTTCTCCTTCCTCTGCTCAATCTGCTCCATGTGTCTCCGGATGCTTTCGTCATGCTGCAGGGAAGTTGGATGGAAGTTACATGAAGAACCTGGGCAAGCTTGGTCCACTACAAGCTCTCCGATGGGAGGAGAGAGTCTGACTTGGATGGTAGCTCACACACTGAGGTGTACATGAAGTCCTTCCATACCTCCGTGAGCACAGCGTCTCCAGAGCTGTGCACCATGCAGCGCTGACAGGTGTCTTGTGGGCAGTGCCACAGGCACATGAATCTGGGGACCAGCTAATGCTGAACAGGTTATCTGTATGCTGGTCCAGGAGCTTGAACTCAGGGCTTGAGTACTATCCCTTAGCTATTTCGCTCAAGGCTGGTGCTCCACCACATGAGCCCCAGCTCCACTTCTGGCTTTTTGGTGGTTCAGTAGAGATAGGAGCCTCCCAGACTTTTTTGCCTGGCCACGATCCTCAGATCTCGGCCACCTGAGTAACTAGGATGACAATGTGGGCCACCAGCAGATAGGTTTTTAACAGAACTGTCCAGCGCTTCTAGTCAGTCACTCTGCTCTATGGCGAGACAGGCTAATTCATGTTATTCAAGTTTTGCCCACCACTCACTTTTAAGAACTATTTTCTAGCACCTGCTTAGGGCTTTGACCCACAGCAAAGCTGGAGCTTGGCCTCACAGCAGGTGACCCCATCAGGATACATGCCTCACTACAACATGTCTGGCTGTCCCTCACCTCCCAGGGAAGGCTACTAAAAAGCTAGTTCAAGCAGGGGGCCAGTGGCTCATGCCCATGGTCTTAGCTACTCAGGAGGCTCAGACCTAAGGATCTCAGTTCAAAGCCAGCCTGGAAAGGAAAGCCTGTAAGATTGTGATCTCTAATGAACCAGGTAAAAGCTGCAAGTGGAGTTTTGACTCAAGTGGTAAGAGTACCACAACAGCTAAAGGGAGAGCACCAAGAAGATGAATTTAAGCCTGAGTACCGACTCACAAAAACAAACAAAAAAACTATGACTATCAGAGACCTTATGTCATTAATGAATTGCTAAGTAAAAAACAGGAAACTTCTGAAGGCTTTTTTCTACAATGATTTTTTTTTTGGGGGGGGGTCCAGTAGTGGGCCTGAACTCTGGTCCTGGGCGCTGTCCCTCAGCTCTTCAGCTCAAGGCTAGCGCTCTACCACTTGAGCCACAGCGCCACTTCCGGATTTTTTCTTTTTGCTTATGTGGTGCTGAGGAATCGAACTCAGGGCCTCAGGCATGCAAGGCAAGCGCTCTACCACTGAGCCACCTTCCCAGCCCCTACAATGATTCTTTCTACTTTCTACTATATAGAGCTAGGTCTGAAGCAGTCACCCAACCCAGCTCTTAAGAGTTGTTGTCTAAAGACTGATAACGTAAGCCAGTTCACATCTCTGTATGTATGAATTTGGACCCCACGCCACCCTGTAGGCTCAGAACTGTGACTGAGGCTGCACCACCTGCACACCTTGTGCTGGATCTTCTTCTGCAGCTCTTCCATCGCCTCTTGCTGAGCAGCTGTGAGCGCTGCTAGCCGCTCCTCTCTGTCCCTGTGTCAAAAGAGCAAATCCATAAATGACTGCAAGGAGTAATAGCTCTCAGGATGCTATAAAAGTACACCAAGGGTCAGGGATGGAGGCTCATGCCTGTACTTGGGAAGTGAAAGTCAGGAGGACGACAATTCCAGCCACCAGGACGAAATGTTAGTGGAACTCCATTTCAACATATAAGTCAGGCGTGGTGGTACATGACTCTGGTTGCAACTGAGGAGCTCAGCCTGAAGCAAGCCCCAGGCGAAAACATAAGACCTTATCAGAAAAATAATAAAGGGGGCAGGGAAGGCTGAGGACTTCGCTCAAGCAGTAGAGTGGCTGCTTCGCAAGCTGGTGGACCTGACATCACAACCTGGTATAACCAAAATATATACATATATACACATAGCAGCTTATGTATTTGAAAGGATACTATTTTTTTAATTATTTGTCTTTTTTTAACTGTGGGTCAAAGCCAGGATGCTGCATTTGCTAGGCAAGCACTTTGCACTGAGCTACATCCCAGCTCTGATGGGCTATTATTTAAAATATTCTTTTGACCTCCAGATTGATTGTTAAGCATTTGGGAAGTAAGAGAAGGTGACTGCTTCTCTGTCACCTGGTGGCCCGCATTGTCATTCTATTTAACTCAGGTGGCTGAGATCTGAGGATCGCAGTCAGATAGAAAAGTCTGGGAGACTCCTATCTCTAATGAACCATCAAAAAGCCAGAAGTGCAGCTGTGGCTCAAGTAGTGGAACACCAGCCTTGAGCTTATTCCCTATGAACATGAAATTCTGAACCCAAGCAAGGCCTTAAGTATAAGCTTTGGGTCTGTTATTTGAATGTAGCATGTTGCATATTTTTCTTTGCTACCTTGAAAAACTTTTTTTTTTTTTAACGGTGTTAGGGCTTGAACTCTGGGCCTGGGCTCTTCAGCTCAAGGCTAGCACTCTACCACTTTGAGCCACAGTGCCACTTCCCATTTTCTGGTGGTTCACTGGAGATAAGAGTTTCACACTTCCCTGCCTGGGCTGGCTTTGAACCACAATCCTCAGATCTCAGCCTCCCAGGTAGCTAGGATGACAGGCCTGAGCCACCAGCATCTGGCTGAAAAACCCTCTTAAAAGCAGGAGAAGGGCTGGAAAGGTGGCTCAATGGTAGAGCGCTTGCCTTGCATGCATGAGGCCCTGGGTTCGATTCCTCATAACCACATAAGCAGAAAGAAAAAAAATGCCAGAAGTGGTGCTATGGCTCAAGTGGTAGAGCGCTATCCTTGAGCTGAAGAGCTGAGGGACAGCGCCCAGGCCCAGAGTTCAGGCACCACAACCGACAAAAAATAAAAAAAAAATTTAAAAAAAGCATGAGACAAGGCATAAACTCACAAAGAACAGGAGAAGAAATGATCAAATCATAAAACTAATAATCACTATTTCAGAAGCTAAAAAGTGAACATGGGGAGGCAGAAAACTCAGCTTTCAGGGAGAAACCACCAAGCCAGGTAATTACATGAACAGATTCCACAAAAGCTCAGGAACTGGAGAGACTCCTGGGGAAGGAAGAGATGTAGGCCAAGGAAGCAGGCCACAGATTGGTACGGTGGCTCTTCTGTGTGATCTGAGAGTGCTAAGTGCGACTCCTCCTTGGGACAGAGATGGAGATGATGGAGATGTTGGAGATGATGGAGACAAGGACAAAGACAGGGCAGCACACGTGTACCTAGCTCGTTCCCGGGCTGCATCTTCTCGGGCCTTCTCCTTCTCCTGGCGTTGCTGCTCAATCCGGGCTTCTTGTTCCTTCCTCTTCATCAGCAGCTCCTCCACGCGGGCCTGCCGTTCTGCCTCCAGAGCTCTCTTGCGTTCCTAATGTGTAAGGTATTTTTCAGGAGGTTAGAAATGTGTGCAAATAAACCTAACTGAAGGTGGCGTGATGTATAAACCCTAGCCACATAAGTCCCTGCCTCACTTACAGGGACACCAATCTCAGAACTTCAACAGAAATCAAAGGCTTTTCATAGGCCATTTACCAGTGTTGCATCATCATGATCAAACTGTGTCCTGTGCAAACTTCTGCCTGCAGCAGAACTCGCTACTTCTTAAGCTTACCAGCAATGATGCATTGCTTTCAACTGTTCCCCATGTCCCTGATCCCTCCTTCTTCACCACTAATGCAGCAAATGACAGGTGCTCAAAGGCATCCCACTTACACAGCCTCCCTCTGCCTTGAAAGAGCCACTGGTGGTTAAGAGATCCTAAGTAACTAATTTTTGCTAAGCGTTCAACAGAGTATCTAGGCATAGGAAGGGCTCTGTAATGGACAGCAATTTAAAAAAAGGCTGCCTTTGTCAACCAAACCCCAAAGATCTTTGCTGTTCTTCCCTTCCCTCCCAGAATACACAAAGAACTAAAAAATTAAACAGCAACAATAACTTAAACAGAACCAATAACTTAGTAAGTGATCAAGTGAATTGGATAGTTCTCATCAAGAAGAAATAACAATGGCCATAAACACACAGAGAAATGTTCAACATCCTTAGTCATAAAGGAAATGCACATCAAAACCCCACTAAGATTTGACCTCACCAATCAGAATGACAGCCATAAAGAAAACACACAACAACAAACGTGGGGCTGGGAAGGTGGCTCAGAGGTGGAATGCTTGCCTTGCATGCATGAGGCCCTGGGTTGGATTCCTCAGCACCACATAAGCAGAAAAAGCCAGAAGTGGCGCTGTGGCTCAAGTGGTAGAGCACTAGCCTTGAGCTGAAGAGTTGAGGGACAGAGCCCAGGCCCAGAGTTCAAGCCCCATGACAAACAAACAAACAAAAAAAATGCTGGTGAGGACCTGAGGCCAAAGGTACCTTGTTACACTACTGGTGGAAATGTAAATTGCTATGGAAATCACCTTGGAGGGCTCTCAAAAGACTAAAGATAGCTCTTCCTTATAAACCCACCATACCATGCTTGAGTGTATAGGTGAAGTGGGTGAATCAATACACCAGAAGACACCTGCTCACCCAGGTTTACTGCAACACTGTTCACAACATGCAAACAATGGAATCAGCTGAGGTGCCCAATCACAGATGGATGGATGAAGAAAATGTGATACGTTTCCAACAGTGCTACATTAACCCATGTGTTAATATGGAACAAGGACAAGTTAACACTCCTTTATGGATTCTCAACACTGACTCAGCCAAGCAGGTGACAGGTGTTCAGTAGGTGTTTGCTGAATACAAGCCTACCTGCACGGCTTCATCGCGTGCTTGCTTTTCTTCTTGTCTTCTCTGACGCTCTTCCTGTAACTCATTAAGTCTTTGCTCATATTCCTTCAATTTTGATAAGACATCGTGGCGTTTATTCTGGGCTTCAAGGGTATTTATGAAGGCAATTTCGTTTACCTTTAATAAAAAATTATGAAAGCAGAGATAGAATCAAGTTGATTCTAGTATAGGTCACAAAGTTTGTAATTTTACAAGAATCTTTATGTAAACCAGTGGTAAGTCACAGTAAAAACAAAAATAAGAAATAAGCTGGGCACCAGAGGCTCACACCTATAATCCTAGCTACTCAAGAGGCTGAGATTTGAGGACTGCATTGGAAGCCAGCCTAGGAAGAAAAGTCTGTGAGACTCTTATCTCCAATTAATCACTCAAAAACCAGAAGTGGAGCTGTGACTCAAAGTGGTAGAGCACTAACCTTGAGCGAAAAAGCTCAGGGACAGCACCCAGACTTGAGTTAAAGCTCCACGACCCACCAAAAAAAGAAGAGCTGAACCAGGCACTGATGACTCACACCTGTAATCCTACTCAGGAGACTGAGATCTGAGGATGATGGTTCAAAGCCAGTCCAGGCAGGAATTCTGTGCAACTCATAACTGTGGTTCAAGTGGGAGAGCACTAGCATTAAGCAAAAAAGTTCAGAGACAGCAAGCCCCAGGACCAGTACCAGCACACACGCATGCACACACATATGCATGTGCAAATACAGACACATAAAGAAATGTAACAGTTGGTGGGGGTTTTTCCTTCTAAATTCTACCTCAAAATGAACAGTAACCCAGTTTACTTAATGAAACCACAGACTATAGTAAGAACTAATTTACAGAGCTGCCACTGAAAACATTTTTAAGAAACAATTTAAGATTTTTACAGAGAGCATTTTATAAAGTTGTATTTTATTTTTAACTACACAAAATACTCTATATTTAATTAGGTAATTCATATTATTCATATTATATAATTCATATTATTCTAGTGAGTTTGGGAACAAAAGTTAAAATAATATTTTTTCTTTTCCATATACTGAATAAGCAACAATTAGGTACAAAGTGCTCAACCACATACTGTATCCTTAGCCTCTCACATTGATTGCTTTCATCTGTGGTACTGGGGTTTAAACTCAGGCTCACATTTGGTGGGCAGGTACTATATCCACCCCCGTACACAGTCCTTTTCTTTCTTGCTTAGTTGTTTTTTAGATCAAGTCTTACTTTGGCCCACGGCTAGCCTGATATCAAGATCCTCCTTCTAGGATTTCAGACACGTGGGAAACCAGCCATATTATTATTTGTTGAGATGGGTTGGGGGCTGGGGGGTAGTCTCAATCTTACGAGGGTGGCCTCAAACTGTAACCCTGCTCATCTCTAATCTCTGCGTCCCAGACAGCTGTGGAGCCTAGCTCCCTATACTGGATCTTAGCAGCCAAATTTTGTGAGACAGGCCTTTACAATCTCACTTGGCAGCTAAAGGCTGGCACACCACCACTTGAGCCACTGGCTCTACTTCTGGCATTCTGCTAGTTTACTGAAGATAAAAAATAATCTCACACATGTTCCTGCTTGAGTTGGCTTCAAACCTTGATCCTCAGATCTCAGCCTCCTAGTGGCTGGCAGCTAGGATAAGCTACTAGCTAACAGGTAATCCTAGTAGCTAGTATTAGTGTCAAAGAATTTTTGAAATACGTAGAGAAAGTAGGAAGAAATTAGAAAAGGGAAGGGGAACTAAGAAACAGTAGTAAGAGGAATTTGATTGAAGTACATTATTTGTATGTGTGAAAATGTCACTGGACACCATTATTTTATACAATGAATATACACCAACAAAAATGCTAATAGCTAAAAACTAAGACTACAAATATACTCCTAAGAATTTACAAAAGAAAAATAAAAGCATACACCCACACAAAGATTTGTGAATGTGTGCAAACCAAAGCTCAACTTACAAATTAGGGTATTTCATGAAGTATTCATGTGTATGCTTCCATTTAAAAGTATTCGTGTGTGTGTGTGTGTGTGTGTGTGTGTGAGAGAGAGAGAGAGAGAGAGAGAGAGAGAGAGAGAGAGAGTTGGTACCAGGACTTGAACTCAGAGCCTGGATCCTGTCCCTAAGGTTTTGTTTTTTTTTTTTACTTCAAAGCTAGTGCTCTTCCCCCTGAGCCACCAGCTTTTTGGTGACTCAAGATAAACATCTCACCAGGCGTTGGTGGCTCACACCTGTAATCCTAGCTAATCAGGAGGTTGAGATCTGAGGATGGCGGTTCAAAGCCAGCCCGGGCAGGACAGTCTGTGAGACTCTTATTTCCAATAAACCACTAGAAAACGGGAAGTGGCGCTGTGGCTCAAGTGGTAGCGTGCTTGCCTTGAGCTGAAGAGCACAAGGACAGGGCCCAAGTCCAGAGTTCAAGCCCCATGACTGACCAAAAAAAAAAAAAAGATAAAGATCTCACAGACTTTCCTGCCTGAGCTAGCTTTGAACTGAGATTCTCAGATCTCAAACTCCTGAGTAAATAGATGACAGGTGTGAGTCACTAGCCCCCTAAATGGTATCCTTCTTTTCAGGGGAAAGAAAGAAATTACTGACATACACAATAACATGGGTAGAATTCAAATAATTCTGCTGAGTGAAAGAAACCAGTACACTGTATATGATCTCCTTCAGGAGAGTTCTAGAAAATGCAAACATCTAAGGTGACAGAAAGCAGATCAGTACCGCATGGTAAAAGATTTAGAAAAAGAAGTGAATTACAAAGAAGACTTATTATGTTCATTGTACAGCTGAAAACTCATGCAAACTGAACATTTTACAGGTACGCTGCTCATTCTCTGTCCAGTAAACCTCAGAAGAGTGAGAAAATAAATGGTTCTTAAGATTACTGGAAGGATAAAGTAAGATACTGTACCTAATAAATTTTAAATGAGTCAGTAAAATACACAGCTATTCTGCAACAGAACCAACACTTGATAAGCATCACCATCTATGAACACTATAAAATGCTACCAAAAGTCCGTGGCAATTAACTGCATGTTAAAGCGCCTATAACAGACCTTAGCTTCCTCCTCTTGCGCTTTTTTCACAATTGCTTGTAACTGCACTTCCCGTTTGAATTCAGCATGAAGTAATTTCTCTTCCATCATCCTGCGTCGCTGATCTAGTAGTTCTTCCTTCCACTTTCGGACATCCTTCTCCTGTGTATGACAAATGATGCTATCATTAACTTCAAAGCAGAAGTGCACACAGGTAAGAGGCTCAGGACAGACACAGCATAAACCTGAACCCATCTCCAAAGCCTGAGAGATGACAAAAGCCAGAGACTGTGAATTCCTGGGGTCCATCATCACCTAGGATAAACCATATACTCAGCTGCACAGTACACAGGCAGCATGTTTAGCTATCATATCTACAAAAGAGGGATAAGAAAAGTAGGATCTGACTCCTAGGGTTATTTTGGACATTGAGTTAACCATGTACAACTCGGTACTGGACTATCTGTGGTTATTACCTTGTGCCATACCACAGACCCACTCAAAACAAACTTATTTGTATTCATTATCTCTATAATAAAATCCACAGTCAAGAAAAATAAGTAATTTCCATATACTTTTTTATTTTGCCAGTATTGGGGCTTGAACTCTGGGCCTGGACATTGTTCCAGAACTTTTTTTGCTCACGGCTAGCTCTCTACCATTTGAGCCACAGCACTACTTCCAACTTATTCTGTGTATGTGGTGCTGAGGAATCGAATCCAGGGCTTCATACATGCTAGGCAATCACTTTACCACTAAGCCACATTCTCAGACTCCATATACCGTAAGACCCTGTCACAGGAGAAGTAAGACTTGTTCTGTCTAGGAGCTGGTGCCTCATGCATGTAATCCAAGCTACTCAGGAGGAGGCTGAGAGGTCAGAATCAAGGTTCAAAGCCAGCTCAGGCAGGAAAAGTCTGTGAAAATCCAGAAGGGGAGTTGTGGTTCAAGGGGTAAAATAACAGCCTAGAGTGAAAAAGTTAGGGAATAGTGCCCAGGTCCTGAGTGCAAGCCCTAGTAATATTAGACACCAAAAAAAATATGGTTTTGTGCTCTAGCAACTAAGATTCAGCACCAATGATGAGAAATCACAGAAAATCAAAGCAGCTCGACATGAGTATATCCAAACAGTGATACTTTCACATTTGCTGATTACAGAAGTTAAGCAGCTTTCCATAAAAGCATTTAGCCATCTGCACTTATCCTTTGGAATAGTGTTGTTTTTTTTTTTTGTTTGGTTTTTAGTGTTTCACCCACTTTCTATCAGGTTACTTGTTCTCTTGTTATTGTTCAAGTTTCTTTAGATCTCAGCCTCTGAGTAAAAGATTACAGGTGTGAGCCGCAGTGCTCAGCAAATGTCTCTTAATATTATTTTTGTTACAGACTACAAGTTTTAGAGCTTTTTTTTTCATTTACTTCAAAGAATTACTTATATCCTTTTTTGATTTGTTTTTCCACACAGCCATTTTAATAGTGTGATTTTTGGTTTTCATATCTTTGCTAATTTTGCTAATTTCTACTTTGATTCCACTGCAGTCTAAAAAGGCACACACTGGCTTTTTGCTGGTTAATTGGAGATAAGCGTCTCATGGACTTTCCTGCTCGGGCGTGAACCAGGCTTTGAACCAGAATCCTTAGATCTCAGCCTCCTGAGTAGGATTACAGAAGTAAGCCTCTGGCTTACCCATTATTAGGTGATTTTAATGGTTTCTTATGTGTTTACAATAATGTTTGCCTTTGAGCTTATAAACATGTTTTAATTTTGCTGGGTGCCGGTAGCTCAGGCCTATAATCCTAGCTACTCAAGATGCTGAGATCTGAGGATCACAGTTCAAAGCCAGCTCAGGCTCAGGCAGGAAAGGCCTTGAGACTATCTCCAATAAACCACTAGAAAACTGGAAGTGGCACTGTGGCTCAAGCAGTAGAGCACTCACCTTGAGCTGAAGAGCACAGGGACAGTGCCCAAGCCCAGAGTTCAAGCCCCACAACCGACAAAAACAAAACAAAACAAAACAAAAAAACATGTTTTAATTTTAAAATAAACTAATTTCAACAGCATACAAAACTTACACATTTGGGCTGGGAAGGTGGCTCAGTGGTAGAGCACTTGCCTTGTATGCATGAGGCCCTGGGTTCAATTCCTCAGCACCACATAAGCAGAAAAGCTGGAAGTGGCGCTGTGGTTCAAGTGGTAGAGCGCTAACCTTGAGCTGAAGAGCTGAGAGACAGAGCCCAGGCCCAGAGTTCAGCCCCACAATCGACAAAACAAAAACAAAAACAAAACCAACTTACACATTTACCCACCATCATATTTTGTCATCTTGAAGAGTTAATTACTTTTTATATTGCTGATGTACTTACAAATGTTGGTTGTTATGATGGTTTTTCAGTTGTCTTTGGAATTTTCTACTAGAGTGGCTAGTTGTTTGTGCACCACATCTAAGTGGTCAACCCCTGTGAATCTCATTACTCAGCCTAATGATACTTCTACTTTCCTATGCTTGCTCATTGCTCTCTGTGGTCATTGTTATTTTGATTCTATTTTTTTTAATCTATTAATGATGTCTTCCCAGGCAAGCCAGTTGTGACTAATCCTGTTTTTGTACAGATAGACAGCTTGCAAGGCACAGCATTCATAGTTGGCATACATTCTTCAACCGCAGAATTTTTTTGTAACCCTTAACAATACTCAGGTGTTTATTTTGTGCAAATTGAAACTACCATTGTCAGGAGACGATTTCCATTTTACTTTTTGGTACACTGTCCGGTTCAACTTGACAAATCAACTTCAAACTAACTTGACACATACTAACGTACATAACCTACAAATAAATATGGTTCCCCAGTGGGCTAGCCGCCAGACCTCTTACCACAGCGGCACAAGGTTGACACGTCTAAACACAGCACAGCATACCATTTGTTCCGATCCAGGATTTCTACATTTCTTTTTGTTGTTGTTGTTGGTCATGGGCCTTGAACTCTGGATCTGGGCGCTGTCCCTTAGCTCTTTACCTCAAGGTCAGCGCTTTACCACTTGAACCACAACACCACTTCTGGCTTTTTCTGCTTAGGTGGTGCTGAGGAACCGAACCCAGGGCCTCATGCATGCAAGGCAAGCACTCTACCACTGAGCCACCTTCCCAGCCCCTCTACATTACTTAACGTTTCTCTTCTTTTATGAACTTTTCCCTTTGCCTTCATATTTTCTTTCCGATTTTGTGAAAATCATTTACTCGTATTCTCTTTAGCTCACTGACCTTCCACAGAACAATTATCCTGAATTTGTGTCAGGAAGCTTGTGGTTCTCCACGTGCTTGGGTCCACTAGTGGGAATTTACTTGGTTCCTGTCCTAAATTTAAATAGTTCCTGTATCCTGGCATTGCTGTGTGACATTTATGGAAGCATCCACCTTGTCCAGACATTATGAAACTACCTTTGGTAGTCACCACAGGACAGATGATGGAGGCACTGACAGGGAAAAGGGTGGAAGAATGGGTAAAACAGACGGTGTTGCTGCACCAGGGCTGGCAGTAGCCTGTGGAAGGCCCACTGCAGGTACTTATGTACCGGCCCCGAGGTATGCAGTAGCACACTGGTGGCTGGGGTTGGTGACATCAGTGACTATACATTTCCCAAGTGCAAAACATGTTAGGTATGTGCAGTGCCTTCAAAGGCGGCTGAGACCCTCAGGATCCACATATAACAGTGAACACACCTGCGCAGGTAGGGGCCAGAACCTCCGGCATGCACAACTCTAATGTTTGGCAGCAGGAACCATTCACATGCTAGACTCAGCATGCGTACACTGTGAGGATGGGAACCAGGGTGATTGGTGGCTTAGAGTCCTGCAGCTGAGGGGGCGGGCCCAGGCACACGCTGAATAGTAAAAATAAATCAAAGCCAGCCAGTATAGAAAAAAAGTCAAAGTGGAAGCCAGGGTTAATTCAAGAAAGATACACACAAGAAATATAAAAATCTCAGCCTCATTTGCCGGGAAATGGATGGAGCTAGAAGAAATCATGTTGAGTGAGATAAGCCAAGAGCAAAGAGACTAATGGCACATGGTCTCCCTAATAAATGGATGTTAAATCCAAAATGTTAGGTGATACAACAAAATTAACAGGACTTAAGAAACAAAGGACTTCCACTCATCTAGTCGAATCACTACTAAATAACCCCCATGCTGCTGATCACATGTATGGTGTATATGTGTACACCGGAGGGGAACCAGGAAGACAACACAGAACTAGAGGGAATCAGGGAAAAACATACACCAGCGGGACCCATCAGCTGCACTGGACACTGACCAAAATGAACTAAGCAAGTCAATGGCAGCGATGGGAGGGAGGGAACAAGTGGGAAAGAGGGAACAGCTGATGCTATGCAAAACGAAAGAAATGTACATATCATATCACCCAATGTGGAAGAAATAGCTGTATTGCAAAGCTCACAGAACCCATAAATGTTATTATAGACCATGACAGACAATTTGCTCCAGGAAAGTTAGAATGTGTTTGTGACTTTAACTGAGCGTCAGTATCCCACAATACTGTGAAATTTGGGAAATTATATAACCACTTAATCACAATAAAAAAATTTGAAAAAAAAAATCTCAGCCTCAAAAACCATCCTAAGGTGGTTCCACACTAAAAGTGTATTCAAGGAAACTGCCCAATGAAAATGGCAAAAGCAAAGCACATCTTCAAAAATCCATGCTACCAGGCACTAGTGGCTCATACCCGTAATCCTAACCTACTCAGGAGGCTGAGATCTGAGGATCACAGTTCAAAACCAACCTGGCAGGAAAGTCCATGAGATTCTTATCTCTAATTAACCACCAAAAAGCTGGAAGCGGAACAGAAGAGGCAGAGCTCTAGCCTTGAGCAAAAAAGCTCAGGGACAGTGCCCAAGCCCTAAGTTCAAATCCCAGAACCAGAACAACAACAAAATCCACGCCAACTTGCAAGTATACGAAAGAAAACATTCTTTTCCCTTATAAACAATTAACCTGTGGAATTGGGCAGAAATACCTCTATTTCCTAGCATATGGCTCTTTTACCTTCTATAAGATCAGAAAGAAAAGGTCTACTTGAAAATGAGCCCATCAATACTTTCACGGACAGTGGAAGCTCACCCTTTCTAGTAATTTCTGAAGCTTTAATGTTTTCTCTTCACGTAACTTTTCCCGCAGCTGCTGTGCTTTCATGTGCTTTTCTTCATATTTCTTCTTGGATTCTGCAATTGTTCTATTAATACAAACACGGGAACAAGAGACACACAAATGTTTATATCAGGCCAGAAACAGGGCTTTTCAGACTTTCAAATGCCTTCACACACACACACACACACACACACACACACACACACACACATGCACGCACATGCACGTGCATGCAAACGCACTATCACACACAGGACTCCTTTTGCTATTCTTCAAGAAGGTACTTTTACATTTCAGTGGACCTGAAGCTATCTGGAGATCCTGTGCAAAAACTGGCTATAGAACAGCTCTACTTAACAGCCCAGAGTGGCCAGCTGCCCTCTGTGAACACGTCAAGGTATTTTCAAAGATCAGACCTCTTCCGAGATGGCGAGGACAGTTTTTCGTGCATGTGAATGCCATGCCCTGGGAGTCTGGCGGGCTCTTCGTCTACAATGTCCCCCCATGATGTATTCTGACGCCAAGATTCTCGAGCTGTTCAGGAACAAAGAAAACCATGATTCCATGAAACCAGCATCCAAATGCAGACTTTAAACACTCTATCACGTTTCCATCTCAAACTATTCATTTTATGCAGAAACTGCATACAGTAAAATGATCAATTATATCCCACCTATACCACACACACATACACCAAATAATACCTTCATAATCCGCAAGGACATCATTCCAGTCCATAGACAAACCACAGAAAGACACACTCCCAGTGCCCATGCTGGCCTAAAAAGTAACAAGAGAAATCAGAAAATAAATTTCAACACAATTATTTTCACCTGAAAAGAACTGAACTCTACATGGAAATGATCCTATGGTTACTAAACTTCATTTTGAAAAAAAAGTTTAATATCAGCAAAAAAAAGCCTCTATTCTTCTGCAGTCACAATAATGACCAAGTTAAAATTCCACTTTTTCTTTCTTCTGTGTGACTTGAACTCTGAGCCTGCTTTTGTGCATAGCTATACATTTTAAAAGGCCATGAGAGCAGGGTGCCGGTGGTTCACACCTGTAATTCTAGCTACTCAGAAGGCTGAGATCTGAGGATCCCAGTTCAAAGCCAGCCTGGGCAGGAAAGTCTGTGAGACTCTTAGCTCCAATAAACCACTAAAAAAACGGAAGTGGCGCTGTGGCTCACGCGGTAGAGCGCTCGCCTTGAGCTGAAGAACACAGGGACAGCACCCAAGCCCAGAGTTCAAGCCCCATGACCAACCAAAAAAAAAAGCCCATGAGCCACTGAAACAAATAAATGTCAAGAGATACACAGGCCTCAGGCAATTACCACACACATGCTGACATACAATACACAAAGCATACATCAGAACTCCAGATTAAGTTGAGTAGAAAAATGTACAAGACTATAATTTACTAATCGCTGTTGTTCTTCAGGTTCCTTTCACTCACACGTGTGCCTGCACTCTGGAGGGCACGCAGGTGTGTGTCCTTGTTAGTAGACCACAGGAAGTAAAGCCACTTTATCAAGTTTTCTTCAACCCCCGTTAGTTACACTCTGAGTACACTGCAGTTCTTACTGTCCTCAATCAGAAAATGACAACTTCCCAACTTGTTGACTGCATCATATATGAAAGCACTGTGTAATGGTACAGTATTTAAAAAAATGATTGGCTATTATTATGGAAGACTAAATCACCACAGTGATTAATAGCTACTATTTTTTTATTGTTATTGAAGATGACTTGAAAAATCAACAACTGAAATAGCAGTGGATGAATTCTTATGCCTTTCTAGCCCTAGGAATTTTATACCTGTATAAGCTGAATGATTATGTTAAAAACTGGAAAAGCTCACAGAAAAATCACTGTCATTGTCGGTTTCAATATTAATGTCATTGTTTTCCTCAGCTTCGATTTCTCTAGTCAGCTGCTCTTCTTCAGCAATGGCACTAGCAATGGCTTCTTCGTTGGCCTTTTCCAAGCGATCTGCTAGCTCTTCTTTTTTAGCAAGGACTTCTGCCATGGACTACAAAGTAACAAACAAACGAAAGAGAGAATCATCATCACTAGACTGAAAATTCCACCAATTGTTTATTTCTTCACATTCCAGTGATGAATTAAACAGTACAAATCAAATAACAATCTAGAATCATAAAACCTGGGTCCAATAGATCCTCAACCACTGCAATCAGTATTTAAAAGTCTCTTTAAACCAAGAGCCTATCTGTTGTCCCATAAAACAGAACACTGATCCATAACTTACCTTCTCTACCCAACTGCTAGTAGGAGAAACTGTGATCCTGATTTAAGCCTCCTGAGTAGTTAAGGTTATAGGCATAAGCCACCAGCACCTGGCTTGGATAAACAGGGAAGAAGGGAGAATAGAGGGAAGAAGAGATAGGTAAGGAGGGAGGAAGAGGGAGAGAGGGAGGGAAGGAAAGGGAAGCTAGCTACTGGTTACTCACTCACATAAAACTAACCACTCAAAAAACGTTGCAAGAAGCTTGGTGCTGGTAGTGGCACACATCTGTAATCCTAGCTACTCAGGAGGCTGAGATCTGAGGATCAAGGTTCAAAACCAGCCTAGGCAGGATAGACCATGAGACTCTTAGCTCCAATTAATCAAAAGTAGAGCTGTGGCTCAAAGTAGTAGAGCACTAGCCTTGAACAAACAAGCTCAGGAACAATACCCAGAACCCTGAGGTTCAAGCCCCACAGCTGCCAAAAAAAAAAGCTTTGCAAGCTCCCATTCTCAACCAATAAACCATCTGGAATTGGGATGTGCATCTGTCATCCCAGCTACACAGGAAGTATAAATAGGAGGATCACAGTTCATAAGGGCCTATTTGTAAAGTAAGTAAAACAAAAAAGGCTAGGGGTGTGGCGCAAGTGGTTGAAAACCCATTTAGCAAGCACAACTATCAGAATGCTGTGCTATGGAAACCTTTATTGCTACAGGGGTAGTTTCTGTTACTTGTTTTCTTCTTTTTCTCCCTTTCTTTCTTTTAATTTGGATGTGAGGTTTAGTTTCTAAATCTTAAGCCAAAGTGCATTTGATCAAATCACATACAATGATTTTGGAAAAGTTTTCAAGTCTTTCTTCTTGTACCAAATAAGAAGAATCTTCATTCTATTGAGAGACTACATTCATGATGATCCCATTAGGATAGATAACTTAAATATACATCAGTGAACAACTAAAATGTAAAATGAAGCAATACACACAAAATGCCTTGTAAAACAGTGCTTGGTCCAACACAAAGTGAAAATGCAAATCCACATTACTGAGTTGACTGGCTTTTAACCCACTGGCCCAGAATTCTGAGAAGTTGCTCTTACCAAGTTAGCGGCACTCACATTTGAAATGTCTGAAGGGTCCATTTCTGTGTCTATCCTTGTGTGTTCTGCCTGAACTGCAGTCTCATCTGGTGGCAAAGAAGGGGTGTCCCTTGACTGAGTTCCCGAAACACACACTGCATTCAGGTGAGCAGCAGGCATGTCAAGAACTGACATGGAAGCATCTTCACCACTGCTAGAATTCCTCCCATTATCCACGGGGCTCACCATGAACTAACAAGACACACACAAGAGATGAATCAGAGATGGTGGAAAATACTTGCCAGCTGTTCAATCCCTAGTTCATTTGTTCGTTCATTAGTTCTCTTTCTTTCTCTCCCTCTGTCACACAACACATACACAAAGGGAAGATGGTGTTTTTAAAAAAGGGACATTGGCTTACACCAAATACAATACCTTTCAAAACCTTTAATTTAGTAAATATAACCCAGCCTTTATTTTCACTTTCTAACAGTGTAAACAATGGAATGTTTTATAATTACACTTCAATTCAAAAAAACCAAAACCTAAAACTGTGATTTTAAAACTCATACGGCTCCTTAAATAAATATTTAGTTAAGCACTGCAGAGGTCATAAAATTCCAGTTTGACTAATTATTCATATAAATATTAAGCTTTGCCAAGTCTTACAAGCTACTTCAGAAATTCTGCCA
The DNA here is from genome assembly GCF_000151885.1 of Dipodomys ordii. NCBI lineage: Eukaryota > Metazoa > Chordata > Mammalia > Rodentia > Heteromyidae > Dipodomys > Dipodomys ordii. The sequence continues at coordinate 17,037,832 of NW_012267231.1, read as the reverse complement.
TTGGTCAGTGAAGTGTTCCAAAATGTTGATTTTTCACACGAGCATTACTTAAATTGTGCTTCACTGTTTATACTGCGATCAACATTATTTATATGTCAGTCACCACAGTTTGTAATCTTCTTGGCAATATTTGTATTAGCATTACTGATATTTACAATTAAAGAAACCAAATCAAAGTGAAACTATAAAGTAATATGAAGAAAAGATGTAATAGGCTAATTCCATTTTTTAGGAGGACAGTAAAGAAAACAAATACAAATTGGCCACCAGCAATGAGCTCCATACTGAAACATCTTAGAAATAGTTTAAGTATTTAAATTTTCTGTATATGGATTTTCCTAGAATACCCAAACCATATAAATGTACTTGCTACACAGAAGTATTATTATTTTTATATGAGACACATTAGTAAAACTACTAAATGTTTTTAGGTAAAATTACAAAGTGATTTCTTCACTAAGTATCTACTATATTAAAAAGTTGTTTTGGTTTTTCTGCAAAGGGGTTGAACTTGGGGCCTGGGCACTGCATTACATCCAAGAAACATGTTACTCACTGACCGTCTGTTTAGTTCTCTATTCAACATTGCTAGAAATTTAAATGCTTTATAAAACTGCCCCCCCCCCAGGAGCTAGCAATCTCACCGAGGCACAAAACATACACACGTTGGGGCTGGGAAGGTGGCTCAGTGGTAGAGTGCTTGCCTTGCATGCATGAGGCCCTGGGTTCAATTCCTCAGCACCATATAAGCAAAAAGAAAAAAGCCGGAAGTGGCACTGTGGCTGAAGTGGTAGAGCCCTAGCCTTGAGCTGAAGAGCTGAGACACTGCCCAGGCCCACAGTTCAGGCCCCACGACCGGACCCAAAAAAAAACAAAACATACACACGTTAAAGAGTTACAGCACACCAAGAATAATGAAAGGAAAACTTCTATTATCATCATCAAAAAAAAACATGAACAGATTAGTGAGGATTTCCAATGGGGGGAGAGGGCCGGGGAAGGGGTAGAATCCAGCCAGGCACCAATAACTCAAGCCTATAATCCCAGTTACTCGGGAAGCTAAGATTTGAGGATCACTGTTCGAAGCCAGCCTGTGAGATTCTATTGCCAATTCATCACCAAAAAGATGGAGCTGTGGCTCAAGTGGTAGAAAAAACCTCGAGCAAAAAATCCTAATTAGCCAGGTGCCAGTGGCTCACGCCTGTAATCCTAGCTACTCAGGAGGCTAAGATCTGAGGATCTCGGTTCAAAGCCAGCCAAGGCAGCAAAGTCCATGAGACTCCTATCTCCAATAAACCACTAGAAAACCAGAAGTGGTGCTGTAGCTCAAGTGGTAGAGCACTCACGTTGAGCTGAAGAGCACAGGGACAGCGCCCAAGCCCAGAATTCAAGCCCCATGACCGACAAAAAACAAAATCCTAATTACACTTACACACACACACACACACACACACACACACACACACAGACACTGCAGCTCACCTAGACCTGTTTGGAGAAGGCAGGGAAAAGATTTTCAGAAAGAATTACCTGGGCTCTATCAATAAGCGGGTGCTCGGAAGAGTATGAGTCTTTGGGCCGAGCATCTGTATGATTAGCAGGTCCATGTTCCACAAAGCCCCCTTTCTCTGTGTCATCCTCAGGTAAAAGACAAATATTCTCCTTATCGCTGTCATCCTTTGACTTGGAGGCTTCTGTTGCTGGAGAAACTTTTGGCATGACTGCTGTTGATCGAGAACGAACTGGCCTTCCTCTCTGAACAGTTTCCCATCCTTCAGCATCTTTACGGTCTATGCAATAGAGGGAAGACAATAGGCCAAGATTTTTTCATATGGAAATCCATAAAATAGAAATATTTTCCAGCTAGGCCCAGATGGCTCACATATGTAATTCTAGCTACTCAGGAGGCTGAGATCTGAGGATTACGGTTCAAAACCAGCCCCATGCAGGAAAATCCGTGATCTCCAATTAACCACCAAAAAGCCAGACATGGAGCTAAGGGCTTAAGTGGTAAAGTGATAACCTTGAGCAAAGACGTGGAGGGACAGTGCATAGGCCTTGAGTTCAAGCTTCAGTAGCAGCACACACATACACACATGCATACATACACACAGACACATGTTAAAGGCCACATACGTAAGTAAAATAGCATTTGAACAATGAATGTATACTATGTCCAAGCACAGTTGCAAGCACTCTATGTATAGTAATACTTCTTCAGTTCTCATAGTCCCATCTTACCAATAATGAAACTGGGCAAAGAGTAGCTGAGAAACCTGCCCAGATCACACACCTAACAAAGGTAAAGTCAGGAGGCAAATGCAATAAACATGGCATGTTCAGTGGATAAACAGTTGTTTATGATAAAGATTATCAGAGGCTTTAACTTTTTTTGTACTGGTCCTGGGCACTGTCCCTGAGCTTTTTTGGTCAAGGCTAGTATTCTACCACTTAAGCCACAGCACTACTTCCAGTTTTTTGGTGGTTAATTGGAGATAAGAGTATCATAGACTTTTTTGTCTGGGCTGGCTTCCAATGTCAAGCTTAAATCTCAGCCTCCAGGGTAGCTAGGATTACAGATGTAAAGCACTAGTGCTGAGTTTTTAAATCTCACTTTTTTTTTTTTTTGGTTGGTCATGGGGCTTGAACTCTGAGCCTGGGCACTGTCCCTGTGCTCTTCAGCTCAAGGTAAGTGCTTTACCACTTGAGCCACAGCACCACTTCTGGTTTTCTAATGGTTTATTGGAGATTAGAGTCTCAAGGACTTTCCTGCCCAGGCTGGCTATGAACCATGATCCTCAGATCTTAGCCTCCTGGGTAGCTAGAATTACAGACGTGAGCCACCGACACCCAGCTAATCTCACAACTTTTTAAGTGTTTACTTCTACATAATTCATTTTATCAAATTTATATTATAATATCCTCTTTGACTCAATGCATTATTCAGAAGTATTTCCAAAAATTCAAAAATTTCAGAACTATTCACCAATCTTGGGCACTGTCCCTAAGGTTTTATGCTCAAGGCTAATGCTCTACCACTTGAGCCACAACTCCATTTCTGATTAGAGAGGAGTCTCAGACTTTGCTGTCCAAGTTGGCTCCAAACCATGATCTTCATATCTCAGCCTCCTAAACAGCTAGGATTATAGGTGTGAGCAAATGGTGCCCAGAGAGCAACCTTTTGTTTTAATTAGGTTATAATAAACAGGGGAAAGCTGGGCGCTGGTGTCTCACGCCTGTAATCCTAGCTACTCAGGAGGCTGAGATCTGAGGATCGCGGTTCAAAGCCAGCCCATGCAGGAGAGACCGTGAGACTCCTATCTCCAATAAACCACCAGAAAACCGGAAGTGGCGCTGTGGCTCCAGTGGTAGAGTGCTAGCCTTGAGCTGAA
>NW_012267231.1:17002731-17034390 GCF_000151885.1 Dipodomys ordii | reverse complement strand
TAGCCTTGAGCTGAAGAGCTGAGGGACAGCGCCCAAGCCCAGAGTTCAAGCCCCACGACCGACAAAAACAAAAAACAAAAAAAAAAAAAAAAACAGGGGAGATTTCAATATTACATCTCCATATGTGTTTCTTTGTAACTAATTTCTAACCTGGCAGCCTATGACCAATCACAAACTGATTTCATTTACCTGAAGTCTGCTGAGACTTGTTTATTGGCCTGGATGGTTGATAAATTTTTCCAGGGTACTTAAATGTTTATTTAGATTTATAGCTCAGGCTTTGACAAAGTAACTTGCAGCAAAATTGGCCCTCTTCCTTGCCAAAAGCTACTGTAAACGCAGGACCAAATATATACATGAACAGCTTTAAAGCACTGGAAATAACCAATGTGGGTGAGATTTGAGAAAGACAATTCCTAAATGCAGAAAACAACATCAGGCCCACACTCACTCACTGTGATATTTATCTCAACACATGAGGGGTTCGGAGTGCAGGGGAACTGGGTCTTAGGGGGAAAAACCAAACAAAACAAAAAAACACATTCCTGGTGGGCTGAAAGAGACTGGAGTTCAGGGAGTCCAAAACAACTGGGACTTCAGAGGAGGAACAGAGAAGAAACCAAGCAGTCTGTATTCACTCTCCCCAAAGAGGTCTGACAACTGCTCAGCTTTGCGTACACAAGGCAGGACTCCAAGAACCCAGCAGAAAGTAGCAGCTGGGAAGCAAGTGAGCAGAGCAGACCCCAAGGTGATCATTAGAATTCAAGGATGCAGTGGACTCTGCAAATACCCCAAGCTTCAACTGACACCCGAAGAGGAATAAAGACAAAACTGCAACACATCAACCTTAATACAACTTCAAAGGGAACGTTCAAAGGATTAGGATGATCTGCTTATTCTCCATCATCTAACCAGACTGGAAATGCTTTTTAAAATATAAGCTTTTTAAAAGATGTCTCCTAAACATTCAGTTAAAAACAGACAAACACCAGTGGCTCATGTCTGTAATCATGGTTCAAAGCCAGCCCAGGCAAGAAAGTCCACGAGATTCTCTCTCCAATTAATGAGTAAAGAGCTGGGAGTGGAGCTGTAGATTAAGTAAATCAAGTGGTAGAGCTCTAGCTCTATCACTTTTGTGAAAAAGCTCAGGAACAACACCCAGGCCCTGAGTCAAGCCCTAAGACCAGCCCAAAACAAAACAAAAACAGAAAAGCTTGGTGCTGATGGTTCATGCCTATAATCCTAGCTGCTCAGGAGGCTGAGATTCACAGTTCAAAGTCAGTTAGGGTAGACAAATCTGAGAGACTCTTCTCTCCAATTAGTCAGCAAGAAGCTGGAACTAGAAATGTGGTACCAGTAGTAAAGGGCTAGCCTTGAAAAAAAAAAAAAAATACTGAGCTGGGTGCCAGTGGCTCACACCTATAATCCTAGCTACTGAGGAGGCTGAGATCTGAGAATCACGGTTCAAAGCCAGCCCAGGCAGAAAAGTCCATGAAACTCATCTCCAATTAACCACCAGAAAACCAGAAGTGGTGCTGTAGCTCAAGCAGTAGAGCGTTTGCCTTGATCTGAAGAGCACAGGGATAGCGCCCAAGCCTAGAGTTCAAGCCCCACAACCGACAAAAAAAAAACCTGAGAGCATAAAGCCCAAAGTTCAAGCCCCAGTACTAACACACACAAAAAAAGGAAAACGCTGAGACAAATAAGGTATTATTTTACCCTATCATCAAAAAGACAAGAAATAACAAATACTAGTAAGAAAGTAAAGAAATAAGAGCTCTTACTATAGAAATGTAAATTACTATGATAAACAGTATGGAGATTCCTCAACAAACTTAAAATAGAGCTATTACTGGGTCTATACCCAAAGGAAATCTTTCTACCAAAAATGTATTTGTACATCCCAAAATATTTATTGTATCATATCCACAATAGTCAAAATATGGAATTAACACAGATGGTTTTTAGCAGATGAATAGATAAAGAAAATGTATAATATTTACACAGCGAAGTTCTACCACATGCAGCATGGATGGAAATGGAGATCATTATGTTAAGCAAAGACATACAGAAGATCAAAAACACATGTTTTCACACATCCATGGAAAAGAACCAGTTAACCTTGTAGAACAGAATTCCACAAGGCATGCAGGCTCTCTCTGGAGGCAGAAGCAAAGGTTTACAAGCTTAAGGCCACACTAGAATATAGCGCCTTCAAATCATGTGTATGTGTAAGCAAACATAATTAGAATTATTAAATCTTTTGGCTAAGCTGGACACTGGTGGTTCATTCTAGAAAAGGCTGACATCTAGCCGGGCGCCGGTGGCTCACTCCTGTAATCCTAGCTACTCAGAGGCTGAGATCTGAGGATCAAGGTTCAAAGCCAGCCCGGGCAGCAAAGTCCATGAGACTCTTATCTCCAATAAACCACTAGAAAACCGGAAGTTTTCTAGTGGTTTATTTTCTAGTGGCTCAAGTGGTAGAGCACTTGCCTTGAGCTGAGGAGCACAGGGACAGCGCCCAGGCCCAGAGTTCAAGCCCCACGACCAACCAAAAAAAAAAGGCTGAGATCTAAGGATCATGGTTCAGGACTACTTCAGATAGGAAAGTTCCTGAGAATCTTATGTCCAATTAACCAGCAAAAAGCCAAAAGTGGAGGTGTGGGGAGATCTGAGGTTCACAGTTCAAAGCCAGCCAGGGTAGACAAATCTGAGACTCTTATCTCCAATTAATCAGCAAGAAGCTGCAACTGGAAATGTAGCTTGAGTAGTACAGGACCAGCCTTGAGCAAAAAAGACAACTGAGAGCATAAAGCCCGGAGTACAAGCCCCCAGCACAAAAAAAGAAAAGAAAAAGAAAAACTCTGAGACAAGTAAGATCTCAACTAGTAGAATGTCAGCCCTGAGTGAAAAAGCTACAAGACAATGTCAAAGCCCTGAGCTCAAGCTCTAGTTCTCTCTCCGTCTCTTCCTCTTCCTCGTCCTCGTCCTCTTCCTCTTGCTCTCTCTCTCTCTCTCACACACATACACACACATACACATACACACACACACACACACACACACACACACACACACACACACACACACATATATTCTCTTGGCTATACTGTTTAAAAATCTGTTCTGTTGAATTGACACTTTTAATTGTTAAGAAATATCTGTAGCCCGGCGCCGGTGGCTCACGCCAGTAATCCTAGCTACTCAGGAGGCTGAGATCTGAAGATCACAGATAAAGCCAGCCCAGGCAGGAATGTCCCTGAGACTCTTACCTCCAATTAACCACTCAGAAAATTGGAAGTACTTCTGGGGCTCAAGTGGTAGAACACTCACCTTGAACTGAAGAGTGCAAGGACAGTGCCCAGGCCCAGAGTTCAAGTCCCATGACCGACAAAAAAAGAAAGGAAGGAAGGAAGGAAGGAAGGGAGGGAGGGAGGAAGGGAAGAAGGGAGGGAGGGAGGGAGGGAGGGAGGGAGGGAGAGAAATATCTGCAAAGCCTGTCAATAACTCATACCTGTAATCCTAGCTACTTAGGAGGCTGAGATCTGAGGATCAAGATTTGAAGGCAAAACAGGAAAGTCTGTGAGACTCTTATCTCCAGTGAACCACCAGAAAACCAGAAGTGGAGGTATGGCTCAAAGTGGTACACTGCTAGCTGAGAGTGCAAAAGCAAAGGAATATATCTAGGCCCAAGTTCAAGCCCCCAATACTGGCAGAAAAAAAAAACACGTTGATTTGAGGCCACTTGCCATTTTTGCGGGCAGTCCTCTGCACCGGCACAGGTGGGCAGGGTGGAGCAGGCGCAACATCTGAGGAAGCAGCAGAGCCTGTGTGATGAGCCTTTACCTTGTCAGCCCAACTGACGCCTGTCGGCGCCAGACGTGGGGCGGCCACAGTGCCAGGTGGACCCCTGTAATTATCCACACATACAAACACGTTACATTTTAAATCAGCTATGTGTCTGTGTCTACGTTTACAGACTAATCCATTATCACTGCCATTTTAGTTCATGAGACCCATAACTATCTCGATCTAATGCTACACTAATTTTTTTATGATTTATACTAATGTATGAGGATAAAGATAATATAAAAGCCATTTAAAAATAGAATTCACAAAGGGTGCCAGTGCCTCACACCTCTAAACCTAACTACCCAGGAAGCTGGTTTCTGAGGATCACAGTTTGAAGCCAGCCTGGGCAGGAAAGCCTGGGAGAGTCTTCTGCACTAAATAACTTGAAAAAAAAAGCTGGAAGTGCAATTGTGGCTCAAGTGGTATAGCACTAGCCTTGAGCAGAAGTATCTCAGGGACAGCACCCAGGCCCTGAGTTCAAGCCCCCGTACTGACACCAAAAAATAAATTAAAAAAAAAAAAACAGCTCATACTGATCAAGATCCATTGTACTGCTGAGCACTGGTGGCTCACACCTGTAATACTAGCTACTCAGGAGGCTGAGGTCTGAGGATCGAGGTTCAAAGTCAGCCCAGGCAAGAAAGTCTGTGAGACTCTTAGCTCTAATTAACCACAAAATGATAGAGTGCCAGCCTTGAACAAGAAAGCTCAGGGACAAAGCCCAGACTCCAAGTTCAAGCCCTAGTACCAAAACAAAAACAAACAAAAAGACTCCAACGTGATGTTGGAAATCAAAAAGTCTACACAGAAGGGCAGGCTATCTACATAGTAAAAAGCCCTAGTCAACCAAGCTTTCCCCCCTGTAGCTTGCAACTGTCAAGAAGAACTACCAAGAATGCAACATCACACGAGGAGGAACTGCCAGAAGAACAGCTAGGCATTGTCCCTGTGCCCTTAGAACAGCTGGTCCAGCACCATGTGCACTCAACAATCTAAAACAGAGTGGAGTGCTTCTAGCTCTGGAGAGAAAAGGGCTGCAGACGAGACATTTGACATGAGCGCTTTCCTGAATCTTGAGAGAAAAGTCTGCCATGGATCCCTAGGCTTTGGTTGGTTCTTCTTGCCTATATGATTATTTAATCAGAATATAAACAGAGCCTAAAGACATAAAGAACACCAGCAAAAATACTGACGGGTATACAGTGGGATTCTGAGAGGAGAGAAAGGACTGAAAGAGTATTTTAAGAAGTAACTTGCAAAAATTTGCTGAACTTAATGAAAAAGAATAATCTGCACATTTGGGCAGGTGCTTTGTCTTACCAGTCACATACTGCAGCACGGGAGTTTGTATAAATCCTTCTACCAGATCTAGAAGCTAAGCAGAAGCTAGGAGGTGTTTCTAGTCGTCCCCTGAGGTTGCTAACTGGATTATTCCCTACTTAGCATTAGTGGGTGTGGCATTCCCTCCTCTCCAGGTTTGATACCTGAGTGTGGGTCTGCGCTTAACATACAAGGGGATATATGGATATTTTTGCAGTAAGCTATCAGTTACAATGCTACAACTGTTAATCAATAGAAGACAATTTACTGTAATATAGAGTGGTTTTTTTAGTTCACCTCACCCAAAATTTAAGCTTCTTCGAGCACTGGATGGCACATTTATTCTGTCTGTTGATGGGCTGGGAATCACATGGCGTCCTGGAGACATCTTCTTGACCTCCCATGCCAGTGATGTTGGTCTGCCAATTTAAGACATGAAGCAGATTAATTAGGAAGAAAATGGGAAATTGACTAACCTTCCCTCTTGGTAGCTGATGAGTAATTTCTAGAAACAAGGAGAGATCACAATGATACACTGCCCAGGATTTTCCCCACAGGGCAGCAGAGCAACAGAACTCTATCTACCACCAAAGTGTTAGATACACTTCTGAGCTACAGGTCTCCACACACCCAGCTAAAAACCATTTGAAAGGCAACAGTAAGCCAGGTGTCAGTGGCTCACATCTATCATCCTAGCTACTCAGAAGGCTGAGATCTGAGGATCATGGTTGAAAGCCAGCCTGGGCAGGAAAAGTCTGTAAGACTCTTATCGCCAATTAACCACCAAAAAGCTAAAAGTGGAACTACAGCTGAAGTGAATGCCAGCCTTGAACAAAAAAGTCAAGGACAGTGCTCAGGCCTTGAGTTCAAGCCCCAGAACCAACAAGGCAACAGTATTCATTCAGACTACCTTTTGCTGATGTCCAAGAGAATTTAGCTTGTGGGAAAAGGATCAAAACAGAAGGAAGGGGGCTGGGAAGGTGGCTCAGTGGCAGAGTGCTTGCTTCACATGCACGAGGCCCTGGGTTCGATTCCTTAGCACCACATAAACGGAAAAAATCCAGAAGTAGCACTGTGGCTCAAGGAGAAGAGCACTAGCCGTGAGCTGAAGAGCTTAGGGACAGTGCCCAGGCCTAGAATTCAAGCCCCACAACCGACAAAAAAAAAAAAAAACAGAAAGAAAATGGCAGCAGTGAAATTTCGAATACATGAGGAAAACATAAATTCTCTTCTGCTTAATGGCCCATGATGGGGGAAGCAAAAAGGCTTCATGGCTGAGGCATGGAACTGCTCACTGCTATACCTTCTTCACTGCCCCAAACCAACCAGGTGTCTGGATCCACACTCTACTGAAATGTGCTCCTTACAAGGCCTCTCCCTTCCTCCACCCTCAGTCACATCAAGTCTCTCCTACACTGATCTCCCAGCAGTGATTCTCCATTCTAGCTAATGACTGAGGCTTTTTTCATTAAAAAAAGTGATAAACAGCAGGATAGTCTGATAAAATACTATTCAAAAGTCTAAGCTGGGGCTGGGAAGGTAGCTCAGTGGTAGAGCGCTTGCCTTGCATGCATGAGGTCCTGAGTTCGATTCCTCAGCACCACATAAGCAAAAAGAAAAAAGCCGGAAGTGGCGCTGTGGCTCAAGTGGTGCTAGCCTTGAGCTGAAGAGCTGAGGGACAGCGCCCAGGCCCAGAGTTCAGGCCCCACGACTGGACCAAAAAAAAAGTCTAAGCAATGCCAGGCGCCAGTGGCTCACGCCTATAATCCTAGCTATTGAAGAGGCTGAGATCTGAAGATCGTGGTTCAAGGCCACCCTGAGCAGGAAAGTCCATGAGACTCTTACCCTCAATAAACGATTCAGAAAAAACCAGAAGTGGTGCTGCAGCTCAAGTGGTAGAGCACTAGCCTTGAGAAGAAAGGAGTTGGGAACAGCGCCCAGGCCCAGAGTTCAAGCCCCAGGACCAGCAAAAAAAAAAAAAGTCTAAAGCAACTGAACACTGGTAGCTCACACCTGTAATCCTATCTACTCAGAAAGCTGAGACCTGAGGATCATGGTTCAGTTAGCCTGGGCAGAAAAAGTCTGTGAGTCTCTTATCTCCAATTAACCAGCAAAAAGTCAGAGCTGAGAGTGCCCGGGCCTTACATTCAAGCCCCAGGAGCAACACACACACACGCACGCACGCACACACGCACGCACGCACGCACGCACACACGCACGCACGCACGCAAGCGCACGCTCCCCCTCTAAAGATCTTTGACAACTTATTGTCAAATGACTTTTTTGACAGACTATAACAAATTATACTCACAGATGAAAAGTATCCATTCCTATTCAACCTTGAAAACAGTTGCTATCTTCTTTTAAAAAGATGTTACTGTCAAAATGCCATTTCATTGTCTTTAGTAGTTAAGGCTGAGTGTTACTCATTGTTTGAATTTTTTCTTTTCCTTTCCTTTTTTTTTAAAGGCCAGATTAAAGTTTTCACTCAAGGCTTCACACTTGCTGGACAAGTGCTCTACCACTTTAGCCATGACCCTAACTTTTCTTGCTTTATGTTTCAGATAGGGTCACACATTTTTCTTGGCACCAGCCAGGAACCATGATTCTTAGATCTTCACCTGCCCAGCAGGTGGATGACAAGCATGTATCACCATGCTCAACTTTTTCTTTAAGACAGGATTGTAATGATTCTTTTTTTTTCTTCTGGATTGAGCTTTTCTGAAACCAAATCTTCCTATCTTTGCCTCCTGAGTAAGATTACAGGCATGCATCCTCACACCTGAACTTTTTCTTTTAGGGTTCTCATACTGGTATCTTTGGCTCTCTTTTTCCCCCCACTGGTGTTTATATCATTTTCTCACTTATATAAAGTAGTTTAACTTTAATTTTTTTATTTTTAATTTTTTATGTAGACAAGCTCCTTTTCTTCTTCTTAGAACAAGTAAATCTATTTCTTTTGCAGCATCTTCCTCTCTCATACAAAATCCTCACTCATACTATAATTATAAAAATGATTGTCAATATTTTTTTTTTGGTGGGTCATGGGGCTTAAACTCTAGGCCTGGGAGCTGTCCCTGCACTCTTCAGTTCAAAGCGAGCAGTCTACCACTTGAGCCACAGCGCCACTTGCCGTTTTCTAGTGGTTTATTGGAGATAGTCTCACGGACTTTCCTGCCCCGGCTGGCTTTGAACTGCGATCCTCAGATCTCAGCCTCCTGAGTAGCTAGGATTACAGGTGTGAGCCACGGGTGCCCAGCTTCAATATTTTATTTTAAAATGTGCAACTTCAGTTTCTAACCTTTACAACTCAAGTGTAGCTGAAATAGTTTTCATGAATCAACCAGATTGTAAGATGAACAACGCCATCTACAGGAATTCTCATATAGTTTTCATCTGGGAGCTGCCGCAAGAGGCAAAGAAATGCTCATAACTGGCTAGGGAGGGGAGAGGGAGAGGGAGAAGGAGGGGGGAAGACAGAAAGAAAGTCAGAGGGAAAGAGGAAAGGAGGGAGGGGGGAGAGGGGGAGAGAGAGAGAGAGAGAGAGAGAGAAGGTAGAGGGGAAAGGGGAGGGGGAAAGGGGAGAAGGAAAGTGCTGGGACCCATAGCTCATGCCTTTAATCCTAGCTACTTAGGAGGCTGAGTTCTGAGGATCAAGGTTTGAAGCCAGTCTGGCAGGAAAGTATGTAAGACTCTTATCTCCAATTAACCCTGCCATCACCCCCCCTAGAAAGAGTGGAGCTGTGTCCAATCCAGTGAAGGAAAGCTCCCCCAATCACCTGTCACCTACAGGTAGGGGTGAAACTGCTAGATACGAAGAAACCAAGGTCTCAGCCACCCATGGACCATGGAAGAAACAGAAAAACAACATATGTTAAAAGTTCTCACCATGAAGAATAAAAGCATCAACATATCACAGCTGAGCTGCCCTGGATTTGGTTTCCCAGGGAAATAGCTCTCAAGTTTGCTCTCTTGGTTCTTCGGTTCCTAACTGGTGCCGGTCTTGGGCCTTGAACTCAGGGCCTGGGTACTTTCCCTGAACTTCATTTTTTGCTCAAGGCTAGCACTCTTTCACTTGAGCCATACCTCCACTTCTGGCTTTTTTGTTGGTTAACTGGAGAGAACAATCTCACAGACTTTCCTGCCTGGGCTGACTTCAAACCAAGATCCAGGATTACAGGCATGAGCCTCTGGTGCCTGGTTTAAGGTTCATTTTGTTTTTTGTTTTGCTTTGTCTAAGGCATCAGGCACCCTATTCAGGAGGGCACCACCCTTAAGATTCAATCACTTCTGACAGACCCCACAACTCTCTATGCTTGCTCATCAGTAAGTTTTATGAACTTAGGAAGGTCACATTCATACTACAGCAGGCATTATACTTCCTGAGAGCAAGTTTTGTGTCCATGAGGTCAAGTTTGTTGTTGATTTCAATGACTGCTATGGAAACTGCTGGTTATCACAGATAAACCCCAGAACTCATTACCTGCTTTGGGCATCTGTCTTCTCTAGCTTCTCCTGGAGTTGAATCCAGTCAATCAGTGCTTTGAAGTCTCTCACATAGTAATCCAGCATCATCAATACTTCCTTAGTTAAATAAAAATAAAAAAAATTATTTCCACTCTCAGAATAAAAAGCTTCAAGAAAAAAATTATTAATACAAATTAATATTTTTGACATTAAACTCAATGAAGACAGTGTATAAATAACTTGATCTAGTTTTCTTTTTCTTTTTTTTTTTGCTGGTACTGGAGCTTGAACTCAGGGCCTGGGCACTGTCCTTGATCCTCTCTGTGCTCAAGGCTAGCACTCTACCACTTCAGCCACAGCACCACTTCTGGCTTTTTCTGTTTATGTAGTGCTAAGGAATCAAATAAAGGGCCTCATGCATGCGAGGCAAGCACTCTACCATTGAGCCACCTTGCCAGCCCTAGTTTTAATTCTTTCCATTTTCAATGTTTCATAGGGTAAGTGTATGAGGTCCAAGTTCAAAGACTAAGAAATGGCACTGACATGCTTTTTCAAGACATCTCTGGGCTGGGTGCCAGTGGTTCACATCTGTCATCCTAGCTTCACAGGAGGCTGATATCTGTGGATCAGGGTTCAAAGTCAGCCAGGACAGTACAATCCATGAGACTCTTATCTACAATTAATCCCCAGAAAACTGGAAGTAGCGCTGTGGCTCAAAGTGGTAGAGCACTTGCCTTGAGTGAAAGAGCTCAGAGACAGCACCCAGGCCCTGAGTTCAAGCCCAACAACAACAATAACAACAACAACAAGACCTTCCTGAATATTCTCCCTTTCATCTAATAGTAAAGATGACATATAAAAGAGTACATAAGGGGCTGGGAAGGTGGCTCAGTGGCAGAGCGCTTGCCTTGCATGCATGAGGCCCTGGGTTCAATTCCTCAGCACCACATAAGCAAAAAGAAAAAAGCCGGAAGTGGCACTGTGGCTCAAGTGGTAGAGAGTTAGCCTTGAGCTGAAGAGCTGAGGGATAGCACCCAGGCCCAGAGTTCAGGCCCCACAACCGACCGGACTCAAAAAAAAGAGTACATAAAACATACAAATACAGATAATTATCACAAAGAAAAAAAAACATGTAAATGCCCCAAATACACAAAACAGAAAAAGATACAATTATTGCTAAGACTTTTGTACACATCCCAGAGGCTCAGGAGTCAGGGATCAGGAGGATCAAGTTTCAAGACCAGTTAGGGCACAAACTTCCCAAAGACCTCCATCTCAAACAATAAAAAGCCATGGGGGAGGATGGGAAGGGATGGGAAGGGGAAACAAAGGAGGAGGCTACAATGCTTGATAAGAAATGTACTCATTATCTTGCCCATGTAATTGTAACCCCTCTGTACAGCATTTTCACAATAAAAAAATAAAAATAAACAAAACAAAAAACAATAAAAAGCCAGGCATGTGTCTGGCATCTCAGCAAAGCGAGAAATAAGAGGATGGCAATCCAGTCCAGGCACAAAAGTGAGACCCTATTCAAAAACTAATGAAAGCAAAATGCACTGACAGAGTGGCTCAAGTGGCAGAGCACCTGCCCCTGGAGGCACAATATCCTAAGTAGTTCAACTCCAGTACTGGAAAAAAAAAAAGTTCAGGCTGGTGAGGGCATAAAGAGACCCTATCTCAACAATAATCAATTGGGGGAGGGGAGGCCAGCCAAGAACCTAAGTTCATACCCCAATACCACCAAAATCAACTGATAATGTGACTGTGTAAGTTAAGTACTGCTCCATCAGCCAAAGCTGTCAGTCACATGCATAAGGTATGAGACAAAGAAACTGAAATTGCACACACCCATCTCACCTCATCATAAAGACACAGCAGGCTCATTTTACCATAATGACTATTTTCCAAAACTCTCAGAAAACACCAGTCAGTTATATGATCAGTATAATCACTTGCAAACCAGTATGATCACTTGAAAAATAATTACTTTTCCATAACTACTGCAGAATCAGCAGCAAAGACCACCATACAGAAGTAGGTATAGTTTAGGCATAAGACCCATGACTATTAATTTATGCCAACTTATTCCCAAATGAAAAATGGTACCACCATTACTTATTACAAAAATTATATTCTGAGCCAGACACCAGTGGCTCATCTCTGCAATCCTAGCTACTCAGAAGGCTGAGATCTGTAAGATCAAGGTTCAAGGGCAGTCTGGGGAGAAAAGCTCATCTAGACTCCATCTCCAAAATAACCAGCAGAAAGCCACGCTGGAGGGCATGGCTCACATGGTAGAATGTCAGCCTAGCAGCAAAACCCTAGAAAACATCTAGAAATGCTGAAAACAATTTTTTAAGTTATATTCGACATTAAAATACTTCTGAACGGGGCTGGGAAGGTGGCTCAGTGGCTCGATTCCCCAGCACCACATAAGCAAAAAGAAAAAAGCTGGAAGTGGCGCTATGGCTCAAGTGGTAGAGTGCTAGCCTTGAGCTGAAGAGCTGAGGGACAGCGCCCAGGCTGAGTTCAGGCCCCACGACTGGACCCAAAAAAATAAATAAATAAAATAAAATACTTCTGAACAAAGAAGTATTGTTTTTTTAATTTTTTCCTTTCAATGATGATCCTTGGTGCCAAATCACTGGTAATAAAAGTCTTACACAATCAGGAAAAGGACAAATTAAAAACCTGACTTAGCTTCCTTCTCTCAATTCAAATGGTCTAATTCAATTCATTCAACTTTAAACCACGAACATTAGGGCACAGATAGACTTAATTTGGAATAATTTATTTTAGGAATTTTCAACTGATTTCCCTTCTTGCTTTAAAGAAAAAACAAAACAAAACAAAACTCCTCTTCGGAGTCTCTAAGCAGCTATGCTTCTGATACTAATTGGCACAGAGAAAGTAGATTGGGTGGTTTGAACAGCCTATTTCAAGGAATGTTTATGATCAGCGCAGTAGCAGGCAGCTGTAATCTGAGCCGTGTTTGAGGAACAGGGGAATACAAACAAGACAAGCAGCTGGGGGAACCCGGCAGTCACTGATGCAAATCTTTCTTCTAAAGCGAGGAAGGCCATTTTGTCAAGCAGGATGGAACAGAACAAAAGTGCCTCTGAAAGGAATGGTACAGGCATTCAGATAACTACATATAGATGTACAGCTACAATTACCAATTCGTTTACCAATTGGCTGCAACGGATTCGATTAGTTTGTAATTAATTCTAGTTACCGGCACAGAGAGCAGGATGCTTGGCGCCATCCCTTTGTCCCGCCGATACCCAATACGAGTGCACGGACCCGAGGGCCCAACACGTCAATACGGCCCTGCCATTCAGCTCAGCATAGGGCACAGCACTGTGCCCTGTGCTGATGGAGGGGTAGAGATGTGCGCCCTGTGATAAGTCAAAGACAAAGGGGAAATTCATGCAAAAAAAAAAAAAAAAGAAAATTGTACAAATTACTACTGTGTGCATGCGTGTGCCAGTACTTGAACTCTGGGCCTGGACACTGTCCCTTGGCTGTTTCACTCAAAGCTTTCATTCTACCACTTAAGTCATAGCTCCACTTTCAATTTTTTGGTGGTTAATTGCAGCTAAAGAGTCTCTTGGACTTTCCTGCCTAAACTGGCTTGGAACTTTGAGCCTCGGATCTCATCCCCCTGAACAGCTGGGATTAGAGGAATGAGCCACCTACTCCCAGCTCAAAACAACTTTCAACCAAAGCTTTCACAAAACAGGAAAGGACATAATTAAATGAGAGCAAAGAAAAAAAGCAGTCTTCAAATCCAAAAAAAGGCGTGTCAATTTTAGTGTAAGGATCAAAGAAGCAGGGTGCCAGTGGCTTACAACTATAATTCTATCTACTTAGGAGGCTGAGAGCTGAGGATCAGAGTTCAAAGCTAGCACAAGCAGGAAAGTCCCCATGAGAATCGTATCTCCAATTAACCACCAAAAATCCAGAAGTGGCATTGTGGCTCAAAGTGATAGAGCTCTAGCCTTAAGTTCAAGAGATCAGGGACAACAGCCAGGCCCTGAGTTTAAGCCCCATGACCCACAAAAAAAAAAAAAAAAAGGGACCAAAGGAATCATTTTGTATTAACAGTGATAAAATAAAAAGCATATAGGAGCTGGGCACTGGTGGCTCACAGCTGTAAATCCTAGCTAGTCTGGAGGCTGAGATCTGAGGATCGTGGTTCAAAGCTAGTCTGGGCAGAAAAGTTCCCATGAAACTCTTATCTCCAATTAACCACTCAAAAACTGCAAGTGGCATTATGGCTCAAGTAGTAGAGAGCTAGTCTTGAGCACAATGAGATAGTGCATAGGCCCTGAGTTCAAGCCCCACAACCGAAAGTAAAACAAGTGAGAGAAATGCTCAAGTCAAACATAGCAAAGCCCACGCACCTAACTTGAAGTAGATTACAGGTCCAGAGCAGCCCTTACCTTGCATTCCACCACACTCTGATCTGATTCACAAGTCACATAGATTTCATCTACAGCCCGCCGAAGATTGTCAAAAAGGAATGCCCAGTAGCGAGCTCGCAGATCAATTTTCCGAGGATGCCTGGCCTTGGTAGGACTTTTGTCAAAGTGTTTATCTCCAGTTGTGGATGTTATTTTACAGTCTCCTGCGGTATTCTGGTGAGATAAAACATGGAAGAAGAAGAAGAAAAAAACAGATCAAATGATGAAAGGGGTAACATTGATCAAGATTCTTTGTATTCATATTCTACTTCACTGAATGGCAACTCCTTTGTACAATTACTTAAAAAATAAAAATTAAAAATAAATTTTTAAAAAGTTTAAAAGATTTAAAGAAGCCAGTACCAGCGAGTCACATCTGTAATTCTAGCTACTCAGGAAGCTAAGATCTGAGAATTGTAGTTCAAAGCCAGCCTGGGCAGGAAACTGAGTGAGACTCTTTGTTTTTTTTTGTTTTTTGTTTTTTTCTGGGGTCCGGTTGTGGGGCCTGAACTCTGGGCCTGGGCGCTGTCCCTCAGCTCTTCAGCTCAAGGCTAGCCTAGCTCTACCACTTGAGCCACAGCGCCACTTCCGGCTTTTTTCTTTTTGCTTATGTGGTGCTGAGGAATCGAACCCAGGGCCTCATGCATACAAGGCAAGCACTCTACCACTGAGCCACCTTCCCAGCCAGTGAGTTAGACTCTTATCTCTAATAAACTACTCAGAAGTAAGAGGTATGGCTCAAGGTACAGCACTACTAGCCTTGAGTCAAAAAAACTCAGAGACAGCATGCAGGCCAATTTCTTTTTTTTTTTTTTTTGGTCCGGTAGTGGGGCCTGAACTCTGGGCCTGGGTGCTGTCCCCCAGCTCTTCAGCTCAAGGCTAGCGCTCTGTCACTTGAGCCACAGCGCCACTTCCGGCTTTTTTCTTTTTGCTTATGTGGTGCTGAGGAATTGAACCCAGGGCCTCATGCATGCAAGGCAAGTGCTCTACCACTGAGCCACCTTCCCAGCCCCATGCAGGCCAATTTCAAGCCCCAGGACTAGGGGGGAAAAAAAAGATCAAAAGAAAGGCTTCCAGAGATTAGATTTTTTTTGTACCAATCACATTTTTCAACATAAATACTTAGAAGAATTTTTTTCAGCTTACATCTTTATCAAAACAAATTCTTGCCTTAAACCCCAATGTAAAGGCATCATTAAATATATATGTATCACAAAGGAGAGAATATCACAAAAGGACTCAAAAATACAAAATGTACAGCAGAAGGGGCTAAAGTATACACTCTAAGATAAACTGACAGCGACAGCCTGGCTCACTGATGAACATGCTACAACACCGTTTGTTTCTTTTGTGTATGCTGGTGTTGGAACTTGATCTCAGGGTCTGGGCAATGGCCCTGAGCGTTTTTGCTCAAGGCTGGTGCTCTACCACTTGAGCCACAACTCTACTTATAGGCTTTTTGGTGGTTAATTGAAAATAAAAGAGCCTCATGGACTTTCCTGCCCAGACTAGCTTCAAACCACAATCCTCAGATCACGGCCTGGGCAATATCCCTGAGCTTCTTTTGCTCAAGGCTAGCACTCTACCACTTGAGCCACAGCCCCACTTCCAGCCTTTTCTGTTTATGTAGTACTGAGGGATTGAACCCAGGGCTTCATGCATGTTAGGCAAGCACTCTAATACTAAACCACATTCCTACTCTATAACTTAGCTCTTAAAAGAGGACAGTAATATGTCTACACAAAAGGTAATTAGAAAAATTAAAATATTTATCAAATATATAAACCTAGGCAGTGATTACAACATACAAATTTGTTAAATTTAAAAACTATACATCGTCATGTTACAATGGCCCACACCTGTAATCCTAGCTACTCGGGAGGCTGAGATCTGAGGATCACAGTTCAAAGCCAGCCCAGCCAGGAAAGGCCATGAGACTCATCTCCAATTAATCACCAAAAGTCACAAGTGAAGCTGTGGCTAAAAGCGATAAAACACTAGTCTTGAGCAGTAAAGCTCAGGAGCAGTGGCAAGCCCTGAGATCAAATCCCAGGACCAGCACCAAATAAATAAATAAATATTTAAAAACCCATATATTATGTATTTACATAGATAAAGATACACAATTCCCAAATCATGAAGTATGTGTGCTTTTTGTTGTTGTTGTTGGTACTGGGGCTTGAACTCAAGGTCTCACGCTTGATAAGCAAGTTCTCTACCACTTAAGCCACACCCCCAGCCCATTTTCTTACACTGGTTACTTTCAAGATAGGGTCTCAATTTATGCTGAGTGACTGAGAGACTTTATTCACAGGCTGGCCTTGAGCCATAATCCTACCACCTCCGCCTCCCAAATAACTGGGATTATAGGTTTTAGCCACCATGCCTGAGTCTAAAATAGCATTTTTATCATTTATAATAAACTCAGGAGTTAAAATTAAGAACAAGTGAAAAGGACTGGGAAGATGGCTCAGTGGTAGAGCGCTTGCCTTGCATGCGTGAGGCCGTGGGTTCAATTCCTCAACACCACATAAGCAAAAAAAAAGCTGGAAGTGGTGCCATGGCTCCAGTGATAGAATGCTAGCCTTGAGCTGAAGAGCTGAGGGACAGCGTCCAGGCCCAGAGTTCAGGCCCTACAACCGACAAAAACAAAACAAACAAACAAAAAAAAGAACAAGTGAAAAGCAGTATAAGCTGTACCTGTTTAGTAGTTTTATGAGCACCTTGAATGGTCCGCTTAGATTTTGCGCCTGTTTGACATTTAGGTTTTCCTTTGAGGCAAAAGGAAAAAATAGAAAATAGAAAATTAAGCTTTAGTACTTAGATGATATAATTCCAAATTATACAAATCATTCAGACATCCTAGCATGGAATTTTCAGCCATCTGGAAATCCAGAACAATAAAATATATAATCTAGTTATGGTCATGTGAACTATTGATAAAGGAAAAAAAGGGGGGCTAGGAATCTGGCTTGCCTAGCATTCATGAATCCCTAGGTTCAATATCACATAAACAATACCACATAAACAAAAAAAAAGCTGGAAGTGGCACTGTAGCTCAAGTGGTAAAGTGCTAGCCTTGAGCAAAAACACTCAACGACAGTGTCTAGGCCCTGAGTTCAAGCGCCAGGACTGGCCAAAAAAATAAGTAAATAAATAACTTCCCACATCTCCAGAGACTGCTTCTACTGAATGGCTTAGAACAAGAATGGGTCAATTTACCAAATAGGCCAGATTAAAAACATAGTCAAGTCGATTACTTCTCAATTTACAAAAAGGTCTGGAAAATACTTGCTGAAATTTTGAATTTTATTTCAGCAATAAAATTAAGACTGTAATTTTTTTTTTTTTTTTTTTGCCAATGCTGGGGCTTGAATTTAGGGCCTGGGGACTATCCCTGAGCTGCTTTTGTTCAAGGCTAGCAATCTACCACTTGAACTTCAGCACTATTTCTGGCTTTTTCTGTATATGTGGTTATGAAGAATCGAACCCAGGGCTTCACGTATGCTAGGCGAGCACACTACCAACCAGTCAGCCATATTCCCAGCCCCTTCAGACTGTATCTTAAAACCCAATATTTAAACCACTCTTAACATTATTTCTTTTTGAACCAATGAAAGAATAGTTAAGTGCTGTCTATTCTCAAACATTTACCTGTATGCTTATTAAAAATACTTTCACTTGTAAAAAAAACAAACAACTAAACCAATATTTAAGCCAGGTGTCAATGGCTCATGTCTGTAATCTTAGCTACTCAGAACAGGAGGATAGTGGCTCAAGGTATCCAAGCAGAAAGTTCTCAAGACATCTTCTTAACTCATGGCGGGGAGAGGAGGTGCAGTGCTGTGTACCCGACATTCTACTCTAAGTGGGAGGCTGAGATATGGAGGATCACGGTTCCAGGCCAGCCCCTGCTGAAAAGTCCATGAGACTCCATCTCAACAGAGGAAAGCTGCAACCATGGTACAGGCTTGCCATGCCAGCAACAGAAGAAGCCTAAAATAGGTGGATCACAATACAAGTACACACCTGGGCAGGTGCCAAAACCTATCTTAATTATAACCAGTAAAAACCAAGGCTAAAGGTATGGCTCAGCAGTAGAGTGCCTGCTTACCAAATGTGCGACCCTGTGTTCAAATCCTACTACCATGTACACACAAATTTAATTTAGGCTAGTGGCTCTGATTTTTTTTAATAGTTTCTTTTGGACATGGAAGGTCTTGGCCAGGCACTTGATGGCTCACACCTGTAATCCTAGCTACTCAGAGACTGAAATCTGAGGATCACAGTCCCACGAGTTCAAACCCAAGGAGTGGGGAGAAAAAAATATGAGACAGATGTCTCTGGAAAAAAAAAATTCAAACCTTCCTTCACCCTGCCCCCTCTCTGTACTGGTTCTAGGGTTTGAACTCAGGGCCTGGGCACTGTCCCTAACTTTTGTGCTCAAGGCTGGTACTCTACCACTTCGAGCCACAGCACCACTTCCAGTTTTCTGGTGACCAATTGGAGATAAGAGTCTCATGGACTTTCCTGCTCAGGCTTGACTTTGAACCACAATCCTCCGATCTCAGCCTCTTGAATAGCTAGGATGATAGGCGTGAGCCACCAGTGCCCAGCTCTTTCTCTCATTTTTTACACAAAAGACACTACTGTTTTATAATGACTCTATCCTTGACCTCAATTCAAGACAGGAATGAAATTCTATAATGTGTAACAGAGTAACTGTGGAAAGCAATCTGGGAGCCAGGTCCTGGAAGCTATATGGAAAATGAGTGATAACACACAGGTAGTACTTACTAACAACCTGCCCAACACAGGTGGGGCTCCCTTGCTATTCTGCCAGGAATGGAGAGAAATCTACCCTACACAGCCCTCTGCTGGTTATCAAGTTCAACCACCCTCTAGCTCAACCAATAAACATCTATACATGGTGGCCCTTACCTGTCCAGCTACACAGGAAGCATAAACAGGAGTACCCCAGCCCAGGCTGGACTTGGCAGAAGCAAGACTCGATTTGAAAACAACAAAATCCAAAAGGGATGATGATACAGGTCAAGTGGTAGAGCACCTACCTGCCTAGCAAGCACAGGGCCCTGAGTTCAAATTCCCTCCAGTACAAACAAAAACAGAGTAAATTTTTAAAAAATATTTATATTAAAAAATAGTAAAACAAGAGTGAATTTTTTTGTGGCAATGCTGAAGACTGAACTCTAGGTTTCTACCACCTCCCCATCCCAAGCAAACTCTCACTGAACCCGAACCTTCTTATGTGAGGAGGTGCTCCAAGAATGAGATGAGGAAGTGTTCAAAGAACAAGATAAAAGTGTCAAAAGGAAATAGACGCTCACAGAGTCTCCCATCAGGCAGCTCTAGAACAATCTGAACACCAAAATAAGTACACTAGTGGATTCTAAACTACTGAGTACAACATGAAGTCATGTGCATGCAAATTTAAATTCATCAATACCTATAGACAGAAAAGGGGCAGGCAGAGCTCTTCCTTACATTAGAAGGCTAGCTTATAAAAAGCAATGGATGAAGCTAGTCAATCACTAGTTCCCAATCAACAAAGTACTAACTACCTAGTAAGCACCAAAAGGAGCTAGAAGTACTGAACTGAAGAGAAACAAGGTATTTATACTCTCAAGCTGTGTGTGTAGGTGCGTGTGTGCCTGCCTGCCTATACTGAGGATTGAACTCAGAACCAAGGCATTGATCTCTCAGCTTCTTCTATCAAGGATACTGCCAGCCTCTCATGATGGACTGAGGGAGACTTTGTCTTTCTGTCATGAAACTCTACTTATAAAAGGACCACAGAGGCTGCTGTGGGAGAGACATTACAGTTACAGTCATCCCTTCAGTCCTCTAAGCAGTCCGCATAGCATCTCAAAACCAGGTCTCCCTTGGCATTCCAACCTCCATTCCCAGAAAGAGCAGTCTTACCCCACCTCGAACTGCTAAAGGAGAAGACCAAAGGATGCTATTCCTAGTTCGCAGAACAATGAGAACTAGCAAGGCTCTGATGGCTCACACCTGTGATTAGCTACTCAAGAGGCTGAGATCTGAGGATCCCTGCTCGAAGCCAGTCAGGAAAGTCCATGAGACTCTTACCTCCAATAACCACCAAAAGGCTGGAAGTGAAACTATGGCAGAGTGCTAGCCTTGAACAAAAAAAGCTCAGGGACACACCTAGGCTCTGAGTTCAAGCCCCAGGACCGGCACTGAGAGGAGAGGAGGAAGGGGGAGAGGGGGAAGGGAGAGGGAGAAAAGGAGAGAGGAAAAAGGAGAGAGAGGACAGAGGGAAAGAGGGGGAAAGTGGGAGAGAGAGGGGGAGAGAAGGAAGAGAACTAAAAAAATCTCTTGTTTTGCCAATCATTACGTTGTACCAAATCATGATAATTTTAGTATATATGTTTAAAACCTCATATTTATTTTAACTGGTACATAGCGATTGTACATATGGATGGAATACAGTATAATCATTTGTATACATGTATACAAGGGTACATACAATGTGTAATGATCAAATCAGAGTGATGAACATTACCATCGCCTTAAATTTTTATTTATCATCCTAACATTATTTAGGTTAGGAACTTTCAAACTTCTCTCTTCCAGCTTTTCAGTAGATTTTTTTCCCCTATTTTGAGAATCAAATCTGAACTTCACATTTGACTAGGCAAACACTCTACCAATAAGCTATATCCTCTCGTTTATAAAGCATGAAAAATTAATATAAATTATGTAAGAATTATAATTTTTAAAATCTTAGTGTCTCATAACTTACATAGGCTGCCAGCCAAAATAACAAACTCAATTTCATTCTTACATCAAACAGCAAAGTAACAATAACACATTTTAAACCATTTGTGTATAAAGTCAGTAAAAATCTTGGGGGATTTTTTTGGCCAGTGGTTGGGCTTGAACTCAGGGTCTGGGTGCTGAACTCTTCTGCTCAAGGCTAGCATTCTACCACTTTGAGCTACAACACCATGTTCAGTTTTTGAGTGGTTAAATGGAGGTAAGAGTCTCACAGGGACTTTCTCACCAGGCTGGCTTTGTACTGTGAGCCTCAGATCTCAGCCTCCTGAGTAGCTAGGATTACAGGCATGAGCCACTGGCTCATATACAAAATTTTATCCTATACATATTTGCCAAAGAATTCTAATTTTGAGTGCTCAGTTTGCTGTTTATTTACTCATTAAAACTAAGAGTATCCTTCTAATTTTTTTCTTTTGTTAAGCTAGGGCCTTACATTGTTACCCAGGCTAGCCTTGAATTTCTAGCAATGCACCTGCCCACCCTCCCAAGTAGCTGGGACTACAGGAATGTGCCATCATGCTTGGCTATGGTTCTAATTTGCAAGAAGATGGGACTAAACTTAATACGTACCATCATCATCTTTGCTTTCTAGGGGAACGCTCCAGGCTATTAGGTTTCTTGCTGTACGACCCTCCTCTGCAACTATTCTTCTTACTTTATCATGACTATTGGAGCGCTGGAACGAAGCCTGGTATACAAAAGAGAGTATTTATTATTAGGCATTAGTCAACATACAGAATATATTTGACAAATTTGTAATTTCCCACATTTACTCAGAGAGCAAACACTTAAATGTAGTTTGGGCTTCAAAAAATGGTTAAACCACAAAAACAACTAGGCCACAAGCCTTAGGAATACAAAGACTAACTTTACGACACTTAGACATAATGCAAAGTTTAAAAGGTGTCCAAAGAGGCAGAGTCCGCCATCAGCACAGTGTGAGCCACCAGCTCCTGGCTCTAATCACTTCTAAGATATCAATTCCTAGAAAAGGCTAGTGATAACTTCAACATGATAGTTTTTTTTTTTAACATTTTAATCTAAGTATCAGGGTTTGAAATGAGACTATATTGCTGTTGTTTCTATCCAAAGTCAGAGTGCGCCATCTAGTGTTCCAGGGAAGGTTTACATAGACATGTAAATACTACACCCTTCCATTAAGCAATAAGCAGCCATCCTGGGGAAGGTGTCCAGGTTCAAACCTGCAGTAAACACTCAAAGAAAGCAAGTAATCAAGACTAACTTTTCCGTCTTTTTTTTTCTTTTTTTTTTTCATCCATCGTGGGGCTTGAAATCTGGGCCTGGGCCCTGTCCCTTGGCTCTTGAGCTCAAGGTAGCACTCCACCACGTGAGCCATAGCGCCACTTCCGGTTTTCTAGTGGTTTATTGGAGATAAAGAGTCTCATGGGCTTTCCTGCCTGGGCTGGCTTTGAACCGTGATCTTCAGATCTCAGCCTCCTGAGTAGCTAGGATTACAAGTATGAGCCACTAGGGCCTGGAGAACTTTTCTGTCTTAAAGGAAAAAAAAATCTAAATAATTTTTATCCTAATCACTTTTCTCATTATCTTGATCTGGCGGCAAGCACTTTTGACTACATTTTTGTTTGTTTCGCCTCAAAACTTTCTACTTCATGTGGGGTGCTGGTAGCTCACACCTGTAATCCTAGCTACTCAGGAGGCTAAGATTTGAGGATTGTAGTTCAAAGCCAGCCTGGAGAAGACAAATCCAAGTGACTCTTTATGGCCAATTTAACACCAAAAAGCCAGAAATGGAGGCATGGCTCAAGTGGTAGAGAGCCATCCTTAAGTGAAAGAATCTGAAGGACAGCACCCAAGCCAAGTTCAAGCTCCAATACAGATACAAAAACATAAACTACCACACATTCTAGGCACAAAAAAACAAGACTGTGGCCCAAGAGGCTATGCAGCCTGCGGGAAGGAAGTGGGATCGCTTCAGCTGGGACATTTCAAGGCCTTACATAAAAATTTTTTAAAAAATTACTAGTCATACTAGAAAATTAGTGAAATGACTGAAAACCAGGAAAAATTAAAGAAACTTTTAGAACTATACCCAGAAATTATTGAAAAATGGAGTTATCAAAGATTTTAAATTGTAATTAAAATGACCTAAAAGATAAAAAGGCTGAAATATTCCACAGAAGACTAAAATCCTAAAAGAAATCAAATAGAAGTTGTAAATGGAGCAAGGCGCTGGTGGCTCATGCCTGCAATCCTAGCTACTCAGGAGACTGAGATCTGAGGATCAAAGTTCAAAGCCTACCCAGGCAGTGATAGTGAGATTCTTATCTCCAATGAACCACCAGAAAACTGGAAGTGGCACTCTGGCTCAAAGTGGTAGAGTGCTAGCCTTCAGTAGAAAAGCTCAGGGATAATGCCCAGGCCCTAAGTCCAAGCCCCACAACCAACAAACCAACAGAAAAAAAAAAAAGTTATGAAAGTAGCCAGGCTTATGCCTGTAATCCTAGCTACTCAAGAGGCTGAAATCTAAGGATCTCAATATAAAGCCAGTCTGGGAAGACAAATCTGTGAGACTGTTTTTTGGGGGGGGGGGGTTGTTGGTTTTTTGGTTGGTTGTGGGGCTTGAACTCTGGGCTTGGGCGCTGTCCCTGAGCTCTTCAGCTGAAGGCGAGTGCTCTACTGCTTGAGCCACAGCACCACTTCTGGTTTTCTAGTGGTTAATTGGAGATAAAGAGTCTCATGGACTTTTCTGCCCCCACTGTCTTTGAACCGTGATCCTCAGATCTCAGCCTCCTCAGTAGCTAGGTTTACAGGCGTGAGCCATGGGTGCCGGACTGTGAGATTCTTATTTCAATTAACCAGCCAGAAGTGGAGGTGTGGCTCAAATAGTAGAACCAGAGCCATTAGCAATAAAGTCAAGTGCTAGGCCCTGAGTTCAAGCCCCAGAACTGGTACATAATAATATTTATGAACATTAGATTTCCAGATTTTCATAGCTAAATTGTAGTCATAGAAGGGGATGAAAAGCTGAAGTTTTCAGGGATTGCACGGTATGTTGCCTTCACACACTCTCCAATAATTCAGAGACAAAATAGTTTATGACCAAAGATCCTCACTGGACAAAATTCTCAGAACGTAGAACATGACCTCAAATAACAAAGAAAAATCAGAACCTTAGAGCTAAAGGAAGTGGGAAGTGGGGGATAAGAAAGAACACATAGTTCATTTTCAAGATAGTGGCTCATGAATATCACTGCTGCATTTGTTCACCCTTTGTCCCATTACCCTCCCAAAGACAGATAAACAAGACAAAGGAGGAAAAAAGCAAAAAAGAGACAAAGGCAAAAAAAAAAAAAAAAGAAAGAAAAGGCTGGGTGCCAGAGGCTTATGCCTGTAATCCTAACTACTCAAAAGGCTAAGAAGATCTGAGGATCATAGTTCAAAGCCAGCCCGAGCAGGAAAGTTTGAGACTCTTAGCCCCAATAAAACTACACAGAAAAGGCTCCGTGGCTCAGGTATTGAAGCACTAGCCTTGAGCACAAAGAGGCTCAGGGACACACCCAATCCCTGAGTTCAAGCCCCAGAACTGACAAAAAAAAAAAAAACTCGTTTTCATTTCCTACAATTCACTTCACTAAATATTACTTTACATGATCAGATGCATATAGCTATTGCACTTTTGTTATCCTCTCCTAAGAACACCCTCCTTTGGTCTCACTGTGTGAATGCTTAGAGACCTGTATAATTTTCATGTCCCAGTGTACTTTTTTTTTTTTACCATCCAGTGAGTTTACCTGTAAATGTATAGGCACAATCTAAGTATAACAAACGAGGGAAACTATGTAACCTATGTTTCTTTAGATCAAGCTTACTTTGCTTAATATAATTTTTTCCAAATCTTTCCTTTTCTTTTTTTTTTGGGTCCAGTCGTGGGGCCTGAACTCTGGGCCTGGGCCCTGTCCCTCAGCTCTTCAGCTCAAGGCTAGCGCTCTACCACTTGAGCCATAGTGCCACTTCCGGCTTTTTTCTTATGTGGTGCTGAGGAATCAAACCCAGGGCCTCATGCATGCAAGGCAAGCGCTCTACCACTGAGCCACTTTCCAAGCCCCAAACCTTTCCTTTCCTTTACAAACAGTACAATATCATTCTTTGTGATGGATGAGTAGAATTCCATTGTGTATATAACTGGTGGGTGGAGACAGGAGGGAAAAGCTGAGTGAGGGAAGAAGTGACATTGTTCAAAAAGAAATGTTCTCTTTATCTGATTTATGTAACTATAAACCCCTCTGTAAATCATCTTTACACTAACAATAAAGAAATTTAAAAACAACCACCCACAGTTGTAGGTGCACTACTGTTTTAATCCACAAGAGGGAGGTCGTACAAGTGAGTTACACCCATCAAAAATGTGAAAACACTCATATATGGAATGAACTAATAGTGTCAACAGGAATTAGGAGAAGTTAGGCACTGGTGATTCATGCCTGTAATCAGGAGGCTGCTGAAAACAGCAAGAACAGAGGAGAAAGAAAAAAATCAAGAGAGCCAGATACCAGGGGATCACACTTGTAATCCTAGCTACTCAGGAGGCTGAGATTTGAGGATCAAGTCTGAAGCCAGCCCCTGCAGGAAAATCTGTGAGACTCGATCTCATCACTGCACCAGCCTTGAGTGAAAAATCTAAGGGACAGCTCCCAGGCTCTGAGTTCAATCTCCAGTACTGAAATGCAAAGTTTAGAAAAAAAAGCAACAGACACTGATGGCTAGTCTTTGGAACAGCTTACTTACCATCATCCTTCAACTCTCTTCTGTCAAGAAGATCATTTACCTCTTAACCCATGGGTACGCCTCCTACAATAAAATATATAGACCTTTAGTGAGAATATCACCATAAAGTCATATGCATCCATACAATGATAGAAAGCTCAATCTTTCTCCTTTCATTAAACGCAAGAAAGTCAAATAAACTCACACCTTTCTATTGCCAGTTAGGAAATTATACAGGAGCTTTAAATACTCCACACTGAGCAGTACCTTAATACCCTCCAAAAAATGAAAATATAAGAAACGATTAATTACATGTAGCATAGGAGAACACAACCCTAAAGCACCAAGCTCCTTTTTAATAGAACAGAAACAGACAATTCTCATTTAAAATTCTGCATAAATTGGGCATTAATGGCTCATACCTGCAATCCTACTCAGGAGGCTGAGATCTGAGGATGGCTATTTAAAGCCCGCCCAAGCAGCAAAGTCCATGAGATTCTGATCTCCAATTTTAAAAAACTGCCAGCCTGGAGCTGGTAGCTCATGCCTATAATCCTACTCAGGAGGCTGAGATATGAGGATCACAGTTCAAAGCCAGCCCAGTCAGGAAAGTCCATGAGACTCTTTATCTCCAATGAACCACCAGATAACCAGAAGTGGCACTGTGGCTCAAGTGGTAGAGTGCTCGCCTTGAGCTGAAGAGCTCAGGGACAGTGTCCAAGCCCAGAGTTCAAGTCCTATGACCAACAACAACAAAAAAACCTACCAAAATAATAATAATAAAAGAGCCAGAAGATGGTAGCTTATGCCTGTAATCCTCAGAAGATTAAGATCTAAGGACTGTGGTTAGAAGCCAACCGGGACAGAAAAGTCCATGAGACTCTTTATCTCCAATAAACCACCAGAAAACCAGAAGTGGAGTTGTGGCTCAAAGTGGTAGAGTGCTAGCCTTGAACAAAAGAGCTCAGGGACAGCACACAAGCCCTGAGTTCAAGCACTAGGACCAATATATATATACGTATATATTATGTATACACATACATATTACGCATATAATATGTATATATTATACATAAATATATTTTAAGGAAATGAGAAAAGAACCCACCCACTAGATGGGTTCAGTGATTATGCAGAAAACAATCCCTTTTGGTCTTATCAGAAATCAATCAGCAAAACGGCTACCTACTAGCTTTCCTAAGAAAGTAAGTTGAAGGCTAGATACCAAACCTTTTAAGGCAGACATAAAATTTTATGGACCATCAGATGAATTCTCTAAGGAAAACAGAATGGAAATACACAAGAATCTATGAAAAGAGCATACGCTTGGAAGTCAGGCCCAAATGCACATCCCAAGATTGCCAATTACACAAGCTTTCCACGAGTTATGTCAAGCTTCAGCATTGGAGACAACAGCGACAATATTGGAGCAAAAATATCTACCTTGCTATTTTCAAAATCAAAGAAATGATTTGTGATGCAGATCAGCACTCAACTATGGATAAATGTACAGCACAGGAGCAGTAGTAGGCATTTGCTATTTTCCTGCTTTTCTAAAATATAATTGTACTGTAATTACAGTCTTAAAACAAAGTAAGGAATTGAATTTAAAAATACTTTGACTTTAGCCGGGCGCTGGTGGCTCACGCCTATGATCCAAGCTACTCAGGAAGCTGAGATCTAAGCATCGAGGTTCAAAGCCAGCCCAAGCAGGAAACTCCATGAGACTCTTATCTCCAATAAACCAGCAGAAAAAAGGAAATGGTGCTGTGGCTCAAGTGGTAGAGTGCTTGCCTTGAACTGAAGAGTTGAGAGACAGCGCCCAGGCCCAAAGTTCAAGCTCTACCACTTGAGCCACAGTGCCACTTCCGCCTTTTTCGGTCTATGTGATACTGAGGACTCGAACCCAAGGCTTCATGCATGCCAGGCAAGCACTCTACCTCTAAGCCATATTCCCAGCCCCTGTTTTTGTTTTTCGTTTTTAATTTTTATTTTTTGTCAGTTGTAGGGCTTGAACTCTGGGCCTAGGCCCTGTCTCTCAGCTCTTCAGTTTCAGGGCTAGTGCTCTACCACTTGAGCCACAGTGCTATTTCTGGTTTTCTGGTGGCTTACTGGAGATAAGAGTTCCATGGACTTTCCTGCTTGGGCTGGCTTTGAACTGTGATCCCCAGATCTCAGCCTCCTGAGTAGCTAGAATTACAGGCATGAGCCACTGGTACCCAGCTCCTGTTTTTGTTTATTGAGACAGGTTCTTTCTATGTAGGCCAGGTTGGCCTCAAACTCTAAATGCTACTGCCTCCATCCCTAGAAAGCAGGGGCTACAGGTGAAGTTCCATATACTTTCAAATTACAGATAAAACTGTTTGGAATTTAAATTTTTCAACACACTGTCACAAATTCCAGTTACTAAGCCTTTCTCCCCCCCAAGGCAAAAGAATGATTCAATACTAAATCATTATACTTTTTTTTAAAAAAAAAAAAAAAAAAAGCAAGAATGGAACTCCAACTCCATCCGGGATGTTTTCACTCATTGGCTACTGCTCTACCAATGAGCCAGGTCTCCAATCCTCCCATTCTACCAGATCAGTGATTTACTCCAAATCTTTTTGTCACCAGGTCTTGAGCTTTATTATTCAATTTGGCACTTTACAGATTATCTCTAACTCTAAACTGAAATCAGTCATGAAGCTGAGGCAGGAGTGTAACTTCAAGGGTACATGGGCTATACACAGCAAGACCTCTGGCTCAAAAAACAGAATCAGTTGACTCATTGTAATCCTCACAACTCAGAAAGCTGATCATGAGGATTGCAGTTTGAAGACAGCCTGGGCAAAGCTTGCAAAACCCCATTATGATTAAAAAAATAAAAACCAAAAAACCCTTGGTGTGGTGCTGTGCTTTAGCAAGTACAAGAGGCCAGAGTTGGGCTGGAAAAGTGGCCCAGTGGTAGAGCGCTTGCCTTGCATGCCTGAGGCCCTGAGTTCCATTCCTCAGCACCACATAAGCAGGAAAAAAAAGCCGGAAGTGGCACTGTGGCTCAAGTGGTAGAGCGCTAGCCTTGAGCTGAAGAGCTGAGGGACAACGCCCAGGCCCAGAATTCAGGCCCCACAACCGGACCCAAAAAAAAAAAAAAAAAGAGGCCAGAGTTCACAGTTCAGAACCAAAACTCCAAAGAAAAAACAAACAAAAAACTATCAAGGGGCTGGGAATGTGGCGTAGTGGTAGAGTACTTGCCTAGCATGCATGAAGCCCTGGGTTCAATTCCTCAGTACCACATAAAGACAGAAGAAGTTGGAAATAGCGCTGAGGCTCAAGTGGTAGAGTGCTATCCTTGAGCTCAGGAGCAGTACCCAGGCCCTGAGATCAAACCCCAGGACTGGCCAAAAAAAAAAAAAACCTATCTTTTTTTTGGCCAGTCCTGGGGCTAGATCTCTGGGCATGGGCACTGCTCCTGAGCTTCTTTTGCCCAAGGCAAGCACTCTACCACTTGAGCCACAGAAGCACTTCCAGCTACTTTGAGTAGTTTACTTGAGAGAAGACTCTCACTGAGCTTCTTGCCAGGACTGGCTTCAAACCGCAATCCTTAGATCTCAGCCTCCTGAGTAGCTAAGGATTACAGGCCTGAGCCACTGGAATCTGGCACAGACTGCTTCCTTTTAGTAAAAATTCAAGATACGTACTAGAATCTGGATACAGTATTGATAAAATAGGAATGCACATTTCACAATACTGTATTTATACATAAGAAAAGATTTTCTGAAGAGCAAACCACATGCAGACATAAATTAAAAGATCAATAGATGCTCGAGGGCCCGTGGCTCAAGCCTATAATCCTAGCTACTCAGGAAGCTGAGAACTGAGGATCACAGTTTGAAGCCAGCCCAAGAGAAAAGTCTATGAAACTCTGATCTCCAATTAACCACAAAAAGACAGAAGTGAAGCTGTGGCTCAAGTTGTAAAACACCAGCTTTGAGTGAAAAGGAGACAGCACCCAAGCCCTAAGTTCAAATCCCCGAACCAGCACTAGATGGAGGTGGGGGAGAGGAACAAGCGCATATTATCAAACTAAAATAGCATTACTGCTGGGTGCTGGTGGCTCACATCACTCCCATGTGTGATTGCAGCTAATCAGGAAAATGAGATCTGAGGATCATGGTTCAAAGCCAGTCCAGGCAGAAAGGCCATGAAACACTTGTCTCCAATTAACCACTAAAAAGCCAGAAGTGGAGGTGTGGCTCAAATGGTAGTCACTTACCAGCCTTGACCAAAAAAAAAACCAAGTGAGGGTTGAGGCTCTGAGCCCATTTCAGACTGACTGAGCGCACGCACACAACTATACACATACACAACTACACAGAGAATTTTTTTAATGCGGCTCAAGAAAGTGAAGAAGGAAAGGACCAAGTATTTGCTAAGGGCTTCCTAGGGGCCGGAAGCTGTGCTGTATACATGCTGTACAGACACCTCATTAATTACTATGAAAAAATTTGAGGTTGGCTATTATCCCTATTTTACCGATGGGCTTGGGACAGGCAAGTAGTACAAATGGGAATCTAACTCAAAACCTGCCGCCTTCAAACCATCAGTCACATCACACCTTCTCCCACAAAGATAATTTTCAAGTCACATGAAAACTGACTCTGGCCAGATGCCTGTGACACATGCCTGTAATCCTAGCTACTTGGTAGGCTGAGAAATCTAGAGATCAAGGTTGGAAGACAAAAAGGTCCATGAAACTTGTATGTCCAATTAACCATTTAAAAAGCTGGAAGTGTAACTGAGTGCCAGTGGTTCACGCCTCTAATCCTAACTACTCAGGAGGCTGAGATCTGAGGATAGCGGTTCTAAACCAGCCAGGGCAGAAAAGTCCCTGTGAGACTCTTACCTCCAATTAACCACTCAAGAAATGGAAATGGAGCTGTGGCTCAAGTGGTAGTGAGCTACTTACTCTTGAGCACAAAGAGACTCAGGAACACTCAGGCCCTAAGTTGAAGTTCCCCACAAGAAAAAAAAAAAAAAGCTCAAAGTGGAGCTGTGGTTCAAGGTAGAGCACTAATCTTGAGGGGAGAAGAAAGCTCAGAAAAAACAAAAAAAAAAGGTAGGTCCTGAGTTCAAGCCCCAGGACTGGCAGGAAACACACACACACAATAATTCTGGAACCAGGTGCTAGTGGCTCCCATGTGTAATCCTGGCTACTTGAGAGGCTGAAATCTGAGGATCACACTCACTGCAGTTGATTTTTATCTCCAATTAATAATTTTAAAAAAAAAACAGAAGTGGAGCTGTGGATCTATCAAGTGGCAGTGCCCCAGCCTGGAGCAAAAAACGCCAAGTGAAAGGGCAAAGTCCTGAGTTCAAGCCTTAGTACTCCATTAAAAAAAAAAAAAAAACCCTGATTGAGCTAATAATCAAAGGTATCGATCCTTTGGTGGTGATTGGTTATCCAAATCCTCAGGACAAGCAATGTGTGATGCACACAGGGAATTAAGATGGGGAGGTGGGGGGGGGAGATGAGGACGGTTTTGATGGACACTAACTTGGCACAAAGGACAGAGAGAGGATCCAGAGGCCGGCCACAGGAAGCTGCGCGCAGTCGGGGCGGGCAGGGCAGGCGGGGCCGAGATTCGGACACAGCAGCAGGTTCGCTGCGTGGAGGGTCCCGCCCGGGCCACCGCCGCCTCCCGGCAGATCTGCCACCCACCCCGCCGCGTGGGGAAGGCCCGGGGTGAGGCCGAGCTGGGGGTCTGGGGGTGTCAGGGACGGCGGGCCCCCCCAGGTGAGCGGCCTGGGTGAACCCCTCCAGAACAGAGTGGGGAGATGGGGAGTCACCCCACACACACACACACTTCCTGCCCGGCGTCCCCAGCCCGGGGTGCACCCACCTGTCAAAGGAAGGCCGGGAGCCCCCCCACCCTGCGCAATCCGAAGGTTCCAGAAGCCTCGACTCGCGCACCCACCGCGGCCGGCCGACCCCCCCCTCCCC
>NW_012267231.1:16968598-17002251 GCF_000151885.1 Dipodomys ordii | reverse complement strand
CCGGGAGTCACGTGGCCACGCCGGCAGC
Organism: Dipodomys ordii; assembly: GCF_000151885.1. Classification (NCBI taxonomy): domain Eukaryota; kingdom Metazoa; phylum Chordata; class Mammalia; order Rodentia; family Heteromyidae; genus Dipodomys; species Dipodomys ordii. Next base: position 17,002,223 of record NW_012267231.1, on the reverse strand, counting down.
CACCCTCTCACACATCTCCTCCGCCTCCAGCTGGCTGCGCGCAGGCGCAGTAGGGCTCGCGGCCGAGGTTTGGCCGTGGGTTTGGCCCGGGGTCCCAGGAGCGGCTGCTCCTTCCAAGGCCCAGGCTGCGCCTGTACCAGCTCACGGCTTTCCCTCTAGCTTTCCTTAACCTCCTTGGCCACAGCAGGCGGGAAGTCCTGACTGCAGTCTACCTCTCAATAGACTGTAAGGAAGCCAGGGACGTGCGTGGCGGGGTTCAGCTCCTCTTTTGTCCTCGGGGCTGGACGCCGATGCTTCACGCCTGCCATCCTAGCTACTCAGGATCCTGGCTGAGATCTCAGGATCATGGTTCAAAGCCACTGCGGCCTCAGCAACCAGCCCTCTCGGCTGTACTTTGGATCTTTAATGCTCCCCCAAAAGGCCCTGTGGTAGAAGACTTGGTCTGTATGTAGCCTGTGGCACTGTTAGACTCACCTCCTAGGCCAGAGGAAAATCAAATGATACAAGCAATAGTGAAAGATCAGGAAGGGAACTTTAATCATTGGAATTGTACTGGGAAGGCAAAGCTCTTGCCAGGATTCACAGCCCTATCCTGGGGTAAAAGGTCATTACACTTGAAACATTGTCCCTGATCGGAAAGGTAATGTGTCCTAGGGTATCTTTTGTGGTTGCTGTTACACAGCTCCATCAGATCTGATATTCCAGGTTTCCAAGAAGACCGAAGCACCGTGGAGGCTGAGATGACAAACTCACACCTGCTAGTCACCAAAGAGGCCACTTGTGGACCTTAGTCAAAAGTCGACAACGCGTTTGTCAAAAGCAACCTCTAGCTGGGGATGGCTCACGCCTGTAATCCTAGCTACTCAGGAGGCTGCGAATTGAAGATCGCAGTTTGAAGGCAACCTGGGTAGAAAATCTGTGAGACTCTTATCCCCCAACTAACCATGAGAAAAAGCCAAATGAGAATGCCAGGCCCTGAGTTCGAGCCCTGGTACAAGAAAGGAAAGAAGAAGGAAGGAAGGAAGGAAGAGCTGGAACTGAAATGCAAATGCCTTCAGAAGCAGACATTCTTGCATGTCTCAAGGACTTCCAGACTTCTCTGTTTCTGCTTAGCGACCCCCTCCCTCTGCTCACACACAAAATCCAATCTCTAACAATGCTCATTCTGGCCAACCAGTTTTCTTTCTCCATCAAGCTGTTTCTCTAGAACTTCACTGTCCAATAAGATAATCAAGGCAATCATCAAGGTAGACTCGTGCCCTTGGCCTGCTCAGTGTAATCAGGCTGTCTTATAATAGTGGTTCTGATCACTTGTCCCTGCCTAAAGGTGAGGAGGACTTAATGTCTGCACTCAGTGTTTAGCAGAGTAACTGACACTAGCAGGAGCTCAACAAAAGGCTTACTGTGTGGATTCCTGTCTTCACAGTTTGGAAGAGAAAGAGGACATTAATTTGGACAGATTGAAGTGGTACTGGAGCTTGAACTCAGGGCCTGAGCTCCATCCCTTAGCTTTTTCATGCAAAAGTAGAACTCTTCCACTTGAAGCCGGGCGCTGGTGGCTCACGCCTATAATCCTAGCTATTCAGGAGGCTGAGATCTGAGGATTGCGGTTCAAAGCCAGCCCGGGCAGGAAAGTCTGTGAGACTCTTATCTCCAATGAACCACTAGAAAACCTGAAATGGCGCTGTGGCTCAAGAAGTAGGTGGCTCACCTTGAGCTGAAGAGCACAGAGACAGCGCCCAAGCCCAGAGTTCAAGCCCCACGACTGACTTTTTTGCTGGTTAATTAGAGATGTGTCTCATGGATTGTCTTGCCCTGGCTGGCTTATTTCTATACTAGTTCTCAACTACAGCACATTTTGCCCCTGGGGGACATTTAATAATACAAAAAAAAAAAAAAACACCTGGAGGTAGATAGCACTAGGTAAAAACCACATAACTGCTGGTAAGTAAATAGCAAGCAAGAGTTAAGTACTAAACACCCAGCCATATACACAACAGATCTCCATAACCAAAATGAGCAAACCCAAATATCATGATTGAAGTTGAGAACCCCAAGTTAACCCGTTCTGTCCATTCCAGCACTAACAGAATATTACATGAATCACATTTGGGTGCATTCTACTGACCCATTTACTGAGAAACAATTTCCTAAAAGCAACAGAAAAGATTCTGCAGCAGAGCAGGATGATACCTTGTCATTGAAGTGCAAGAATCCAGAAGATTCCAGAAATGTCTGAAAGATAAAGTATAGAGTTTTGGGCAAACCCCAATAGAGAACCAAAGCACAGAATCTCAGGGTTTTTGGTATGCTGTTTCCTCTACTGACAAAGCACTGGATTCAGGATTAAATTGTGGGCTGGGAATGTGGCTTAGTGGTAGAGTGCTTGCCTAGCTTACATGAATCCCTGGGTTAGATTCCTCAGTACCACATACACAGAAAAACCTGGAAGTGGGGCTGGGAAGGTGGCTCAGTGGTAGAGCGCTTGCCTTGCATGCCTGAACCCCTGGGTTCGATTTCTCAATACCACATACCCAGAAAAAGCCACAAGTGGTACTGTGGTTCAAGTGGTAGAGTGCTAGCCTTGAACAAAAGAAGCTCAGGGGCAGTGCCCAGGTCCTGAGTTCAAGCCCCAGGACTGGCAAAAAAAAAGATTAAAGTGTGTGTGTGTGTGTGTGTGTGTGTGTGAGCGCGTGCAAGCGCAGGCACGCGTGCGTGTGCACAAACGGGTGTACTAAGACTTGAATATGGGGTCTACGGCACTAACCCTTAGCTTTTTTTGCTCAAAGCTGGTATTCTAGCACTTGAGCCACAGCTCCACTTCCAGCTTTTTGCTGGTTAGTTGGAGATGAGTCTCACAGACTTTTCTGCTGGGACAAGCTCTTAACCTGGATCCTCAGATCTCAGCTTCCTGAGTAGCTAGGATTACAGGCCTGAGTCCTGATTCATATAATCTGGGCTGCCTATCACTGGCACCTAACTAACAATCCCAAATGAATTAAAAGTAGTGTATAAAAGATCACATTTGTGGAAGTAGCGCTGTGGCTCAAGTGGTAGAGCACCAGCCTTGAACAAAAAAGCTCAAGAGCAGCGCCTAGGCCCTAACTTCAAGCCCAATGAAAAAATCTGGACCTCTCTCTCTCTCTCTCTCTCTCTCTCTCTCTATCTATCTCAAACACACACACACACACACACACACACACACATATAGACCAGGCTTAGGTCAGGAGGACACATGTGACTTGTGTGGCTCAGATTCTAGGGGAATTTTCATAACCTCTTATTGGTGGAAAAGAAACAAACCTATTTTTTGTTTTGTCTGTCATGGGGCTTGAACTCTGGGCCTGGGCTCTGTCCCTCAGCTCTTCAGCTCAAGGTAAGCACTCAACTCCTTGAGCCACAGCGCCACTTCTGGTTTTCTGGTGGTTCATTGGAGATAAAAGTCTCATGGACTTTCCTATTTGGGCTGGCTTTGAACCATGATCCTCAGATCTCAGCCTCCTGAGTAGCTACAATGACAGGTGTGAGCCACCAGCACCTGGCACAGACCTGTTTTACTGTTTTTTTTTTTTTTTTTGTCGGTCATGGGGCTTGAACTCTGGGCCTGGGCGCTGTCCCTCAGCTCTTCAGCTCAAGGCAAGCGCTCTACCACTTGAGCTACAGCGCCACTTCCGGTTTTCTAGTGGTTTATTAGAGATAGGAGTCTCACGGTCTTTCCTGCCCGGGCTGGCTTTGAACCGCGATTCTCAGATCTCAGCCTCCTGAGTAGCTAGGATTACAGGCGTGAGCCACCGGCGCCCGGCTTGGCACAGACCTGTTTTAGAGATAGGTCTCCATAATATGTTGGCTCAATTGAAACAGACTGTTTTAGTATACCATCCCTTTCACCAGGGGGTCTGTAAAGGAAAAGGTGGAAGATGCCAACCCTCTCAGAGAGGTAAATACTGGGCAGTTCACCTGGATGTCTACCCTACCTGGAAGAAAACATTACCTAAGTTACAGATCAACTCCAATGCCTAGGTAGTGCCTAATGATGTTACCTATTCCAGGGAGATTTGAGAAGAATAATTGGAATATTGATAACAAATAAATCTAAGGGAGGGAGGCATTGGAGGCTTATGCTTGTAATCCTACCTACGCAGGAGGCTGAAATCAGAGAATTGTAGTTCAAAGCCAGCCCCAGCAGGAAAGTCCTGAGATTCTTAACCACCAAAAAGCTAGAAGTGGTGCTGTGGCTCAAGTGGTAGAGTGCTAGCTTTGAGGGGAAAAAAAGCTCAAGAAAAATGGCCCAGGACTGGCACCAAAAACCAAACAAACAAACAAAAACTAAAAGAATGTCAAAAATTGATTAATTGAATGTGGATTTGGATGCTGAATGCTGGTGGCTCCCACCTGTTATCCTAGCTACTCAGGAGGCTGAGATCTGAGGATCAGAGTTTGAAGCCAGCTTGAGCAGACAAATCAATAAGACTCTTCCAGGGAGAAGTGGGGCATGGGGGAATAAAAGCCAGAAATAAAAGCTAAATAAAAGCTAGGGGAGAACAGAGAGGAAGGCCCTGAGTTCAAGATCCAGGACTGTTGCAAAGAAAAAAACTACGAGAATGTGTGTGTCCTATTTGAGTTCTTCCCCATGGGCATCCACTAAATAGAAAACTCAGTGAGCAGGTCTGCAGAAAGACCAATCCTGCAAATGCCAGTCAGCTTCATTATCCAACCATGCTGGCTCTTGTTCAGTCAGTAGACATGTTGAGTATAATGGACCTTGTCCATTGTTTGCAGCAAGAGATCTGTCCTCACTGGAATAGATACTGATTTTATTTTCCTTTCCCCATCTGAAATGATTCTGTGTTGTCACCATCTGGGAACCTGTCTATGAATGTCACCATTCAATGATGCTATGATTAAGCATCATTTTGCCCCTTGCAAATTTTGTTGTCCCTAAGGGTCTCGTGTAAAAGCAAGAGAATGAAGCACAAGCTCTTGGAATTGACTGCTCTTATCATAGATCCAGTTATTTGGGGACAAGTGGCCTGGTAGGTTGGAGAAATGGACAACAGGAGCCAAGGCCCTGCCAGTCAATCACTGCCCTGGGGAGGGAGGTGATGCTTTCTACCAGTGACCAGTAGATGGGGCTGTTCTCCACACAGACAGCGTACCTAGAGTCTCAAAATTTTTTACCTCTGGGTCCAGACAAAATTTACTTTTCTCCATCTGGGCCCTGGTGGCTCATGCCTATAATCCTAGCTCCTCAGGAGACCTGAGGGTTCTGGTTTGAAACCCACCTGGAAAGGAAAATTTAAGGGATTCTTTTCTTTTCTTCTCTTTTCTTTCTTCCTTTCTTTCTTTCCTTTCTTTCTTCTTTCTTCCTCCCTCCCTCCCTCTCTCTCTTTCTTTCTGTAGCTTCTTTTGCTCAAGGCTAGTACTCTACCACTTGAGCCACAGCACCACTTCTCATTTTTTCTGTGTATGTGGTACTGAGGAATTGGACCCAGGGCTTCATGCATGCTAGGCAAGAATTCTACTAAGTCACATTCCCAGCCTGAAGAATTCTTTAGAAAGCTGGAAGTGGAGGTGTGGCTCAAGTGGTAGAGCACCATCCATGGGCAATAAATAAGCTAAGGGAGAGTGCAAGGGACCAAGTTCAAGCTCTAATACTGGCAGAAAGAAAGAAAGAAAGAAAGAAAGAAAGAAAGAAAGAAAGAAAGAAAGAAAGAAAGAAAGAAAGAAAGAAAGAAGGAAAGAAAGAAAGAAGGAAAGAAAGAAAGAAGGAAAGAAAGAAAGAAAGGAGAAAGAGGGAAAGAGAGAGAGAGAAAGAGAGAGAGAGAAAGAGAGAGAGAGAGAGAGTGCCAGAGCAAGCCAGAAGTGGAGTTGTGATTCATGTGGTAGAACATTAGCTATGCCCCAAAAGCCTCAGAGACAGAGTCCTGAGTTCATGCCCCAAGAATGGCACACACACACACACACACACACACACACACACACACACACACACAGTTACATTGAATCTCTTATAAGTATTTCGCTTTCGTAAAGCTGGTCCGCTGGCCAGCTTTTTCGTAATCGTTTATTGGAAATAAGAGTCTCACGGGACAATCTGGGTCTCGTGGCACGGTGGTCGTCACCCTCTACAGGATGGGCTTCCCGGAGGCTTCCAGAACAGATCAGATTAAGGCTGTCTGCTCTGCAGGCAGTGAGTTCAAGCAGACCTTATCTTCAAGGAGATTGAGAAGAAGCTTGAAGAGGTTGCATTTGCAGAACCTTGAGAGAAGATTTTAGGGAGGGGGGGGGGGAACTGACCTTCTATATCAGCAGAGCCAACCTACTGTCACACATTCAAGTTTGAAAGTACTGATAAAAAAGTGACAGCCTTAACAAGAAACATGTGTGTGTATGAAGGAGCCCAAAGTGATGGAAACAGAAACTGTCCCAAAGGAATTAGTGTGTGAGGAAGGTGAACAGTTTGTGAAGAAAATTGGTGGTATTTTTGCCTTCAAGGTGAAGGATGACCTGGGGGGGGTGGATAAAGAAGCCACTTGGGTAGTGGATGTAAAGAATGGCAAAGAATCAGTGCTTCTGAACTCAGATAAAAAGGCTGCACGGTCACCATGGCCAACTCAGACTTGCTGGCTTTGATGACTGAGAAAATGAACCCTCAGTCAAGGTAAATTGAAAATCACTGGCAACATGGGCCCGGCAATAAAGTTACAGAGTCTTTGACTTCAGTGAGGCAAAGCTAAACTGTGAGTAATACCTCTGACAACTTGGGAAAACCAAGATGACATTTCTAGATATATCTCCATCTCCTGTGTTGTCACAGCTTAGATTGAAACCATACACAGACAATGAGCATAAGTTAGATTTGTTGGTGATGGATCATGTTTTTCCTAAACTCTGGGTAAACAGGGTCTTGTGGTGTAGGACTGCTTGGTGGAATTGTATACAATTGTACATGACAAAGTTAATATGGTAATTATGGTTTGGGGTGAGTTTGAGTTTCAGAATAAAATTAGGAACAATAAAATCTGAAGGATTATGTAAACAAAAGCTCTTGTTTTGTTTAGAACTATATATAAGATTCATTCTGCTGAACATTCAATTTAGGACTTTTCTTTGGGAGAACTAGGGTAAAAACAGAAATACTAGTAGCTGAGCAGTAATTAGTGCATGGATTTCTTAACATTCTGCATTGGGATTAACCAGGAAAAAAACGTGAAAGTTTTGCATATATCATACCATCAGAAACCATTTCCCCCCAAAAATGTTATGATCAAAGCTTGGGGGAAATTTTTTAGTTGAACACAGGCCCATGTTTAAAGTAAAAATATTTTTAAATGGGTTTATTTCTTGAAAAATCAGGGTATTAGAGTCATATAATGCTGTTGCTAAAAATAATGGAAAAAATACATTTGTTTTTCAGATGCACAGTTTTCAAATTATAATCTCATTAAGTTTGAGGTTCTCAGCCTTTTACTATAATTTTTCTTTTTCATATGCTTCAGTAATTATCCACATTTGCCTTTTTATAGTCTTTCTAATTCTAATGTTATTTCTTATCACTCAGATGGACATGGAATAAAAATAATGCTTTTGGAAGAATATTTAATAGAAAATAAAGTAGCTCTTCCTGGAAAAAAAAAAAAGAGTCCCATGGACTTTCCTGTTCATGCTGGCTTTGAACCGTGATCCTCAGATCTCAGCCTCCTTAGTAGCTAGGATTACAGGTATGAGCCACTAGTGTCTAGCTCACATACTTTTTTTGTGTGGATGTAGGTTGATACTAAGGCTTAAACTCAGGGCTAGAGCTCTTTCCCTTCACATTTTTTTTCTTTTGGTTCGAGTACTCTACCACTTGAATCACACTTCCACTTCCAGCTTTTTGGTGGTTAATTGGAAATAAGAGTCTCAAGGACTTTCCTACCCAGGGTGCCTTTGAACCTTGATCTACAGATTGCAGCCTCCTGACTAGTTAGGATTATAAGTGTGAGCCATTGGCACTAGCTACTTTGGGATAATCTTTAGGTGTGTATCATAATATACCTACACTACATATTTTTAAATCATCCTGTAAGACTTCACCATGTCTCTGGAATTAGCACATTTCCTCCTCTTGAAAAACTGACAACAGGTTAAACAACCCACAATGCCCCTAATTGTAGGACCATGCAGTCCAAGTTGCCTGGCCATTCCGGCTTGGCCACCATTCCTTTGTGACGGGTTTGCATCTGTACAGAGCTTTATAACACATTCATTTTGTTGACTTTTCCACTTAAGTTCTTTATTGTGCCAAGTCCCTTTTGTCCTGGTGGAAAAGACTTGTAAAGAAAAGTGGACACACCATACTTGCTAAGTATTGCTCTGTGTTAAAAACCACAGTTCCTTTTAACACACTGTGTTTGTGTGTATGTGTGTGTGTGTGTGCCAAACTTGGACTTTGAACTCAGGATTTTCAACTCTTGCTTGGATTTTTTTTTTTTAGTGGGGGGAGGAGGTGCACTCTACCATTTGAGTTATACCTCCACATTTAGCTTTTCAACAGTTAACTGGATAGAAAAGTCTTATGGACTTTTCTGCCAGGGGTGGCTTCAAATCTTGAGCCTCAGATGTCAGCCTCCTTAATAGCTGGGATTACAAGTGTGAGCCACCAGCATTTGGCTGACTTTTTGTGTGTGTGTCGGTCATGGTACCTGAACTCTGGGCCTGGGGTGCTGTCCCTGAGCTCTTCAGCTCTAGGTGAGCACTCTACCACTTGAGCCACAGCGCCACTTCTGGTTTGCTGGTGGTTAATTGGAGTCTCATGGAGGGGCCAGGAAGGTGGCTCAGTGGTAGAGTGCTTGCCTTGCATGCCTGAGGCCCTGGGTTTGATTCCTCAGCACAACATAAGCAAAAAGAAAAAAGCCGGAAGCGGTGCTGTGGCTCAAGTGGTAGAGTGCTAGCCTTGAGCTGAAATGCTGAGGGACAGCCAGACCCCCCCCCCAAAATAAAAGTCTCATGGACTTTCCTGGCTGGACTGGCTTTGAACTGAGATCCTCAGATCTCAGCCTCCTGAACAGCTAGCATTACAGGCTTGAGCCGCCAGCGCTTGGCTTGACTGACTCTTTTTGAGTTTGGTAAAATGTGTAGTATAAATAGGGCACTGGTGGCCCATGTCTGTAATCCCAGCTTCTCAGAAGGCTAAGATATAAGGATCAAGATTTGAAGCCTGCCCCAGTTTATCACCAATTAACTAGCCAAAAGCTGGAAGTGGAGGTGAGGTTCAAGTGGTAGAGCATCAGTGTTGCGTGAACAAGCCAAGTGAGAGAACAAGGCCTTGAGTTTAAGCCCCAGTATAAGGAGAGTAAAAACCTCCCCCTGGGCGACAGGAAAGCAATCTATTTAGGGCTGAAGAAAAGACTCAGGTCTTATTTTAATGTTCATGCCACGCATGCTGATCACTCCAAAACTCTTTTTTTTTTTAATGCCAGTCCTGGGGCTTGAACTCAGAGCCTTAGTGCTGTCTCTGAGCTTTTTTGCTCAAGACTAGTGCTCTACCACTTCCAGCTTTTTGGCTGGTTAATTGAAGAGAAGAGTCTTATGGAATTTCCTGTTAGGGCTGGCTTCAAAGTGCAATCCTCAGATTTTAGCCTCCTGAGTAGCTAGGATGACCAGCATGAGCCACCAGCATGCTGTCCAGAGCTCCTTTAAATACTACTAAAATTCCCCAAATGTCCCTCTGTGCGGCCCTTGAGGTAAAAGTCTAGTATAATACCTTGTGTCTTTTTGAGTCCTTTCAGAAGACAAATTTAGCTTTCACTGATCAGAGATTGAGCAGTACAAAATTGAATTTCTTAGATTAAATGTGGCCCTTATCTCTGTTCTTTTTGTTGGTTGTAGTTGGTTGTGGGGCTTGAACTCTGGGCCTGGGCACTCTCCCTCAGCTCTTCAGCTCAAAGTGAGCACTCTACCACTTGAGCCACAGCTCCACTTCCAGTTTTCTGGTGGTTCATTGGAGATAAGAAGAGTCTCACGGATGCTCCTGCCCAGGCTGGCTTTGAACTGTATTACTGAACTTCTAAGATGGAACTTATTCTTCATTCTGTACTGCTTTCAATGGTCTCTGCTCAAATACAATAAAATTTCAATTTGACCCTGGAAATTTGTGTAATTTTTGTCTACTCCATTTTTTTCTTTTCTTTTTTTTTTTTTTGGGTGAACTCAGGGCCTGGGCGCTGTCCCTCAGCTCTTCAGCTCAAGGCTAGCGCTCTACCACTTGAGCCCCAGCGCACTTCCGGCTTTTTTCTTTTTGCTTATGTGGTGCTGAGGAATCGAACCCAGGGCCTCAGGCATGCAAGGCAAGCGCTCTACCACTGAGCCACTTTCCCAGCCCCTCCATTTTTTTCTTTTGGAACAGGATTTTTGCTACAAGTCCAGGATCTAAAGACTAAGAAGTGGGACCGGGCGCTGGTGGCTCACGCCTGTAATCCTAGCTACTCAGGAGGCTGAGATCTGAGGATCGCAGTTCAAAGCCAGCCTGGGCAGGAGAGACCGTGAGACTCTTATCTCCAATAAACCACCAGAAAACCAGAAGTGGCGCTGTAGCTCAAGTGGTAGAGCGCTCGCCTTGAGCTGAAGAGCTGAGGGACAGTGCTCAGGCCCAGAGTTCAAGCCCCATGACCGACCCAAAAAAAAAAAAAGACTAAGAAGTGGGGAAAAGAAAAAGAAAAAAAGAACGGAAAATGCCTTTTTCTTCCATAAGTGGAACACTCTCAAACAAAAGGGGTCAAATGACAATCTACACAATTTTCTATGCTTTTGATGATCAGTCATGAGGTGGCAAACTAGCAGATCTGTAAGTAAGTGAAGAATAAAAGCCATGTGTTCTGTGCATGCTGTTCTATTTATAAAAGTATTGCTTCCTACCTTGCTATCCTTCAGCATAACCATCTTTGGCTTTTCTAACCCACATGGATGGGGGTTTAACATTTACTGAATACTTATGTTTATTATTCCAAAGGCGTTGCAATATTTAATCCAAACGTGTGTGTGCATGGGTATGTGTGTGCATATGTATGTACATGCCAGTTCTTGTAAGCTTTTTTTTTTTTTTGTCGGTTGTGGGGCTTGAACTCTGGGCCTGGGTGCGAGCGCTCTACCACTTGGGCTACAGCACCACTTCCGGTTTTCTAGTGGTTTATTGGAGATAAGAGTCTCACGGTCTTTCCTGCCTGGGCTGGCTTTGAACTGTGAATCCTCAGATCTCAGCCTCCTGAGTAGCTAGGATTACAGGCTTGAGCCACCAGCGCTCAGCTTCTTTTTAATTTTTGTTATATTTTTTTTTGTTTTTGGGTCCGGTCGTGGGGCCTGAACTCTGGGCCTGGGCACTATCCCTTAACTTCTTCTGCTCAAGGCTAACACTTTACCACTTGAGGCACAGCACCATTTCTGGCTTTTTCCAGGTAGTCCTGGAAACTGGAGCCCCCAGTTTATTGGACTTTCCAAGTAATTTATTGGAGTAGTTTATTGAAAGTCTCATGGACTTGCTTGCCCTGGCTGGCTTCCAACCACAATCTTCAGATCTCAGCCTCCTGAGTAGCTAGGATTACAGGTTGAGCCACCGGTGCCTGGCTAATCTTCCAACCTTTTTTTTTGGGGGGGGGTCCTGTTGTGGGGCCTGAACTCTGGGCCTGGGCGCTGTCCCTCAGCTCTTCAGCTCAAGGCTAGCGCTCTACCACTTGCACAGCGCCACTTCTGGCTTTTTTCTTTTTGCTTATGTGGTGCTGAGGAATCGAACCCAGGGCCCCAGGCATGCAAGGCATGCGCTCTACCACTGAGCCACCTTCCCAGCCCTAATCTTCCAACTTTTTAAGGTCATCTTTTTACCATGCCCATTTTATGTAAATGAGCCAACAGGCTCTCCTGGGGGGGGGGGGTGGTCAGGAATTTTAGCCAGGTCATATGTTAACCGCGAAATAGAGCATCAGATACCCACACGTGGCTGCAGTTCTTGGCATAGTGATGATGAAATAAGATTCATCCAAGCTGGGAAAATGGATTCTTTGGATTGGTTCCTTGAGCAAAGATTTTTCGAGATATAGTAGAGTTTTCGCCAAAATCTCCAGCCTCTTCCTCTGATGGGAAGCCAGTAGGGGCACACAAGAGTAGACAAGGAGTTCCTGGTGGGAACCAACGAGGCTGATGGGAAGAACAGGCAGAGATGAGGGGAGGGACTTGTTTGCGGAAGGTACCGCGCGGAAGAAGACAGACAAGGGAGCTGGCTGTGCGGTCCCCGAGGACCCGCCTGCATCTCAGTGCCCCTGAGCGTCGGCGACCACTCCATCGCTAGGCCCCGCCCCTCGCCCCGCGAGGACGCCTCCCAGCCGAGACCCTCCAATCAGCAGCTCTGCCTTGCGTCCCGCCCCCTTCCCGACAGCGGCTATATAAACCGGCGCCCAGCGCGCCTCCGCAACGCCGTCGACGTTTGGGCGCCGTGTGGCACGTTGTCCTCCGGACCCGCGGCGTCCTCGGCCTCTCCCGTCCGCGGCGCCGCCCCTCTGTGGCCACCGGCCGGGCCGAGCACCGCCGCCGACTCTGGGCCCCGCCCTGCCTCCCTGCCCCGCCACTCGTCCTCGGCTTCGGGCCGGCGCGATGCGGCTGGATCCGGGGCCCGCGGCGCTGGCTGTGGCGGTGATGCTGTTGCTGTGCGCCGCGGCGGCCGGCGCGGGCCAGGCCGAGGAGCTGCACTACCCGCAGGGCGAGCACCGCGCCGACTACGACCGCGAGGCGCTGCTGGGCGTCCAGGTGGGCGGCCGGGCCCGGGCCCGCGGCGGGCTTTGTCCCGGGACAAAGGGGGACGGCCGCGCCGGGCCTGGCTGGAGCGGCCTGACAAAGGGGGTCGGCCGCGCTCGCCCTCCGGGGCTCTCCCCTCCCCGCCTCTCCTCCCTTCCCTCCCCTCTCCCCTCCTTCCTCCCCCCCTCCCCTTCTCGCGGGGTGGGGGCGGGGAGGGAGACCCTGGGGCCTATAAAATTAGCCTGAGGAGCTAGCGAGGCCTCAGCGGGGTGTCTTGCCTGCCATGCCCTGGGACCCTGGGGGTGTGGGTGGGGTAGGGGACCAGGGGCCGGGTCACTGGGGGGTGTGGGTGGGGTAGGGACCAGGGAGGGGCCTTAAGAGAGCGAGTGTGGATCACCCCGACAGTGTTGAGGCGTGTAAACAAGGGTGTCGCTAGCTAGGACCTCTGTGCACGCCCCACTGGTGGTTGTAAGGCGTAGCGCTCTTATATACCATAACACCCCCCACCCCACCCCCCAAAGGAAGACGTCGATGAATATGTCAAACTCGGTCCCGAAGAGCAGCAAAAAAGACTGCAGGCGATCATAAAGAAAATTGACTCCGACTCCGACGGCTTTCTCACTGAAGGTGAGGAGAGAGAGAGATCCCCTTGCCTGATAGGAATGAACATTTTAAAACAAGAATGCCTGTCAAATGTAGATTTTTTTTTTTTAAGGTAGACCAACAAGTTAGAGGTGGAGGTACCGTGACATAAAAGGGCAGTTTTATACCTGAAAGTAAGTGATCCAAGTAAAAGTAGTTTTCTCCAGTAAAATATATAATCACGGATCCAGTGGTTATATGTGGGAGTCATAGCTTGAGACACCCTCTTCCGAACTGAAAAATTCGTCTTAGAAATAAGGCGTCCAGTCATTTACTGTTCCTTTGATAGGCACTTGATTAGAATTTTAAGAATTTGCGCTTAAAAAAAGTAAAAAAAAGACCCGTTGCATGTGCATACTGTTGATTGTAACATAACAAGAGTGGATATAGGTGGGCACGGGTGGCTCATGCCTGTAATCCTAACTACTCCGGAGGATGAGATCTGAGGATTGAGGTTTGAAGCTAGCCTAGGCAAGAAAGTCCAAGTTCTTATCTCCAGTAAATACTCAGAAAAAGCCAGAAGTGGCACTGTGGCTCAAGTGGTAGCGGACTACCCTTGAGCAAAAGAAGCTCAGGGGCAGTGCCCAGGCCCTGAGTTCAAGCCCCCAGGACTGGCAACAACAACAACAACAAAAAAAGGTGTTAAAAGCGTTAGAACCATCTTGTCCAGCTCTCTGTAGATGAAACAAATCCATAGGGATAAGTCCTTCCTCCCACAAGTAAATGGCAAAGGCAGGACTAGAATCCAGATAATCCTACTGTTAATTCAGGGTTTGTTTGTTTTATTTTTATTTTATTTTTTTTGTCAGTCTGGGTCTTGAACTAATAACCTGAGTGCTGTCTACGAGCCTTTTTTGCTCAAGGTTAGTGCTTTACCACTCCAGTGGTAGGTAGTATCATGCCAGAGCTCCATTTCCAGCTTTTTTGTGGTTAACTGGAGATTAGAGTCTTATAGACTTTGCTGCCCAGACTGGCTTCAAACCACAATCCTCAGATCTCAGCCTCCTTCAGAGTAGGTAGGATTACAGGCATGAGCCATCAGCAGGTGCTAATTCAGTTGTATTGTCCTCAGTTAAAAAATAAAAGTTCTCGTCAATAGGCTCATGAGTCAGAAGTGATAGAATGATAGATACGAATTATTAAAAGAATGTTGTAAATTGCCGCTGCTTCTCCTCATTGTTTAGTTCAAGTGATTAAACCCTACCAACTTTCTAAGTTGAGCTTCAAAAAAGAATTCAGGTTATTGTGACTTTTAAAGTTAGCTATCTTGCTGTAACTCTCATTTAAATGTTGCTTAGCATCCAAGGAATGAAATTTCTGGCGAGAGAATTTTTTTTTTTGGGGGGGAGGGTCTGGTTGTGGGGCCTGGGTGCTGTCCCTTATCTCTTCAGCTCAAGATTAGCCCTTTACCACTTGAGCCACAGCACCACTTCTGGCTTTTTTTTTTTTTTGCTTATGTGGTGCTGAGGAATCGAACCTAGGGCCTCATGCATGCAAGGCAAGCGCTCTACCACTGAGCCACCTTCCCAGCCCCCTGGTGAGAGAATTCTAAACTGATAAATTTAAGATGTGCTATCAGTGACTTGGAGATGTCCTTAGGAATATTACTGATTACTGATACTTAAACCAAAGAAACCTTTGAACTGTCATTCAGTCCACCTTCCACTAGAATGGACAGAATGAATAGCTGAAAGTAGTACTTGTCAGGACCTAGATAAAGATTTCAGCCCAGAGTTTTAGGTCACATATCAGAAAACAAGTGTAAAAAGGTAAAGTACCCCTCCTTACGGTAAAACTGAAGGGTAAAACTGTTTCTGATCTGTTCAATCTCTATTATTTATGCCACACTATATCTTTAAGACTTTGTGATGGTACTCAAGAAAACCCACAGTCTATGGGAGGATCAGTAACAATTCTAATTTGTACACGGAGGGCCAGGACTAGATCCAGGTTCTTGAAAAGTGGAGGTTCATGACAGCACCCACTGGCACACACCTGTAGTCCCAACTGCTCTAGAGGCTGAGGCAAGAGGAAAGAAGTAGAGATTCTTTTTTTTTTTTTTAAGTAGTTGTACAAGGGAATTTTAATTCAATAGTCAGTTTGTAAGTACAATGAATCTTGATTAATATCACCCCTTCCATGTCTCTCCCATCTCTCCCAAGCCCACCTCTCAGTTTTTCTTAGTATATTCATAGAAAGTAGAGATTCTTAAGAAAACCAAGGTTCACTTGGGCACCTGTGGCTTATGGCTGTAATCCTAGCTACTTAAGAGGCTAAGATCTGAGGATCCAGGTTCAAAGTCAGTCAGGACAGGAAAGTTCATGAGACAGCTCTTCAATTAACCACCAGAAAATTGGAAGTGGCACTGTGGCTCAAGTGGTAGAGTGCTTGCCTTGAGCTGAAGAGCTTAGAGACAGTGCCCAGGCCAAGAGTTCAGGCCCCACAACCGACAAAAAAAAAAAAAAAAAAAAGCCAAGGCTTTGAAGTCAAGTGTAGGTTTGAATCTGGACTCGGCTGCATTTTATCTGTTAGGCATTGGACCTTTCTTAATCTCAGTTCTCTGAACTGTGAAATAGTGATGAGGATAATGGCCTTCTTTGGAAGACAGGACAGATTAGAATTCCAGATAGGTAGCAGTTGTTCAATGTGTGGTTGCATAATAATAATTCTGCCCTGGTTAGTTTCAGGAGAGAGAATTTGTCTTTTGTGTTTCTGTTTACTAGACCTTTCCCAAACCAGCACAAATATCCTAGCCAGTCTATTTTTTAATTTATTGTTTGTTATAGGGTTTGAACTCAGTGTCTAGGTGCTGTCCCTGAATTTGCCACAGCTCTACTTCTGGTTTTTAGGTGGTTTAGTATAGATAAGAGTCTCATGGACTTTCCTGCCCAGGCTGGCTTCAAACTGCAGTCTCAGATCACAACCTCCTGAGAAGGTAGAATTACAGGTATAAGCTACCAACGTCCGGCTCCAGGCAGTCTTTAAACCACCAACACCTTACCTTTAGCCCAAACACTATACAATCATGCTCTTTCTTGCAAATGAGTGTTATCTCCCCATCCCTTTTCTGTAATGCAGTGTAGTCAGAAGTTGATCTGAAAGATGTTTGAAATTTAAGAACTTTTTTTTCCCTCATTATCTCAGGTACTGAGGTTAGGACAGCTGTTGCAAGAAGGGCAATAATTGCTTGCTGGGTGCCAGTGGCTCATGCTTGTAATTTTGGCTATTCAGGAGGCTGAGATCTGAGGATCGCAGTTCAAAGCCAGCCTGAGCAGGAAAGCCCATGAGACTCTTGCCTCCCATTATCCACCAAAAAGCTTAAACGGCAGAGCACAAAAGCTCAGGGACAGCACATAGGTCCTGAGTTCAAGTTCCAGGACTGCTACCAAAAAAAATAGTATAATAATTGCTACCCACAACCTTGTGAGATTGTCTCTTTTAAAGGGAATGCACTATAACAGTGTTTGTCAAACTTCAATCCCTTGAATATCATCCTAACTTATACCAGGTCTACTTACCATCTATTATTTCCTTTAATATATATTGATCCAGCCAGGCATGGTGGCACCTCCCTATAATCCCACCACTGGGGAGATGGAGGAAGGAAGGATTCAAGTGTGAAATCGGTGTTAGCTATATAGCAAGACATTATTTCAAAAAAAGAAAGAAAAGAAAAAAGAACCACTAACAAACATAAAGGATACACAGGTTTTGAATATAGTATAATATATATATATATGGATTTTATATAATAATTCATATTTAGTCTGAAGGAAGACATTGTACTCCTTTCATAAATGACAAGTGATTTTTCTAATGCATATTAAATAGTTATTCAAATACTTGGGGCTACTAGGGAGATCTGTGGTGTTTAGCACAGGTTATTTTGCAAGTTTCAGAGGTAATACATTTAAAAAAAAATTAAAAGGTGCAGTTTTGGCCACTTGGTAATTCATTCTGCCAACCCAGAGCAGGCTCTTGCCACGTGTGTTGTGCTGTCATGACTCCAGGCTCAGACTTCACAGTCTCCTACCTGCTTGCCCCAGTTTTTACCCAGTACTGCCAACAGTGGGGTTACTTCTTCCTGAGAGGGTTTCGCAACCCTCACTGCCCAGATGAGAAGTCCTGTCAACATTCATTGTGTCCTGGGAAATTCCCATAGGTGAACTCAGCCAGTGGATTCAGATGTCTTTTAAGCATTATGCCATGCAGGAGGCCAAACAGCAGTTTGTGGAATACGATAAAAACAGCGATGGGACGGTGACATGGGATGAGTACAACATTCAGATGTACGACCGAGTGATCGACTTCGATGACAACACAGCCCTGGACGACGCGGAGGAGGAGTCCTTTAGACAGGTGAGCACAGGCGGTTCCTGAGGCCCCTGTGTGGACTGGCCACCTTGTTCTCCACCCAGGCCCCCCTTGTTCCACTCCACTGCTCTTTGATGCTTTCCTTACCAGCCCAACTCGTCCCCATTTCCACAGTGGCTTTTTAAATGTTGTAGATTTTTTTTTTTTTTGGTCAGTCTGGGCATGGGCACTGTCCCTCAGCTCAAGGCTAGCTCTCTACCACTTCTGGCTTTTTCTGTTTATGTAGTGCTGAGGAATTGAACTCAGGTCCTCATGCATGCTAGGCCAGCACTCTTCCACTGAGCATCACCTTCCCAGCCCTAATGTTGTAGGTCTTTAATCTCATTATTTGATTTTTTTTTTTCACCCTATCGTGGTGGTAGGATTGAACTCTGGGCCTGGGCGCTGTCCCTGAGCTCTTCAACTCAAGGTGAGCCGCTCTACCACTTTGAGCCACAACACCACTTCTGCTTTTCTGGTGGTTCATTGGAGACAAGAGTCCCAGATTTTCCTGCCTGGGCTGGCTTTGAAGCGCAATTCTCAGATCTCAGCCTCCTGAATAGCTAGGACTACAGGTATGAGCCACCAGTGCCCGGCTTTTTTTTTTTTTTGCCAGTCCTGGGGCTTGTACTCAGGGCCTGGGTACTGTCTCTAAGTTTTTCTGTTCAAGGCTAACATTCTATTACTTAGAGCTCTACTTCCTTATTAGATGATTTTGATCAACATTCAACTATCAGTTTTATATATTAGAAGTTTTATTATATTAGAAGGCTCTGTCGGCATATCCTTCTTGGAAAAAAAGCAACACTAGTTTTATTTAAAATAACTCACCTGCAAAAAAAAAAACAAAAAACCTAACACTAATGGTACTATAAACAGAAAATTTTAGCACTTTAACCATTTTTAAATTCAGCAGTGAGGCTGGGAATGTGGCTTTAGTAATAGAGTAATAGAGTGCTTGCTTAATGTGCATGAAGCCCTGGATTCAATTCCTCAGTACCATATATACAGAAAAAGCCGGAAGTGGTGCTGTGGCTCAAGTGGTAGTGTTAGCTTTAAGCAAAAGCAGTTCAGGGACAGTGCCCAGGCCCTGAGTTCAAGCCCAGGGACTGGCACCTTGTCCCTACCCCCAAAATTATAATTTAGTACTACTAAGTACATTCATCTAATTGTGCAGCCAGTCTTTCATGTACTTTAGTCTTGCAGAACTGAACTCTGTACCCGATTTGCCCATTAAACACTAACTCCTCTTCCCACACTCCTCCCCCAGGCCTGGCAGTGTTCCACTTTGGGTCTGCATTTACTATCAGGTACCTTACCAACGAAGGGCGGTGCGTGTTTGTCTCTGTGACTGGCTTACTTCACTTCCCATGCTGTCCTCAAGGTTCTCCCATGGTGTGGCATGTGTCAGAATCTCTTACCTAAAAAAAGCCAAAGGATATTCTGTAGTGCGTATGTTGGTGTGTCACATATTGTTTGTGCATTCCTTACCAACACTGCTGTGGGAAATGGCTCAATGGACCTGCTGCACAGATCCCACTTTTACCTCCTGCTTTCATTTCTTTTGGGTACATGCCCAGAAATGAGACTGTTGATTTGAATTCTGCTTTTGTTTTATGTATTTTTGTTGCCAATTCTTGTGCTTGGACTCAAGGCTTAGATGCTGTTTCTAAGCATTTTTGCTCAAGGTTAGCACACTACCACTTGAGCCATAGCTCCTCTTCTGGCTTTTTTTTTTTTTTTTTTTGGTGGTTAATTGGAGATCAGAGTCTTAAAGACATTGCTGCCCAGGCTGATTTTAAACTGCCATCTTCAGATCTTATCCTCCAGCTAGGATACAGCATGAGCTGCAAGTGCCCGAGTGTTTTGTTTTGTTTATTTATTTGTCCGTCATGGGACTTGAACTCTAGGCCTGGGCACTGTGCCTCAGCTCTTCAGCTCAAGGCTAGCACTCTAGCGCTTGAGCCAAAGCACCAATTCCGGTTTTCTGGTGGTTTATTGGAGATAAAGAGTCTCACAGACTTTCCTGCCCGGGCTGGCTTTGAACCATGATCCTCACATCTCAGCCTCCTGAGTAGCTAGGATTACAGCTGTGAGCCACTGATGCCCAGCTGTTTTTAATTTTTTTTAAAGAACCTCCATACTGTTTCCCAGGGCCCTGCACCCTTTAAAACAACCCAAGATTCACTATCACTGAATTCAGTGGCATGTTGTGTTTTTATTATTGCAATGTAGTCATAAACAGAAATGAAGAAAACAATTTAGTAGGGTGGCCAGTGGCTCACACCTGTACTCCTAGCTACTCAGGAGGCTGAGATCTGAGAATCATGGTTCAAAGCCAGCCCGGGCAGGAAAGTCCATGAGACTTATCTCCACTGAACCACCAGAAAACCGGAAGTGGCACTGTGGCTTAAGTGGTAGAGAGCTCACCTTGAACTGAAGAGCTCAGTCAGCGCCCAGACCCAGAGTTCAAGGCCCATGACTGACCAAAAATAAATAAATTAAATAAATAAATGTAGGAATTAGCAACTTACCAAGATTTTTTATCAAGATTCCTGAAGTTTTTTTTTTTGGGGGGGGGAGTCGGTCATGGGGCCTGAACTCTGGGCCTGGGCGCTGTCCCTCAGCTCTTCAGCTCAAGGCTAGCACTCTACCATTGAGTCACACAGTGCCACTTCCAGCTTTTTCTGCTTATGTGGTGCTGAGGAATCAAACCCAGGGCTTCATGTGTGCAAGGCAAGTGCTCTACCACTGAGCCACCTTCCCAGCCCCCTGAAGTTTTATTAAACTAAGAATATATCAACACAAGTAAAAGGTTGTGGTAAAATAATTTTAAAGATTTTGTGTGTGTGTGTGTGTGTGTGTGCGCGCGCGTTATGTGCGCGTGCGTGCGTGCAGACGCATGCGCCCATGCCTCTTCTGAGACTTGAACTCAGGGCCTGGATTCTGTTCCTGAGTCCTTTTTGCTCAAGGTTAACACCCTACCATTTGAGCCACAGCTCCATTTTCAGCTTTTTATCTTTTTGGTGGTTAGAGATAAGAGTCTGATAGACTTTCCTGCCCAGGCCAGCTTTGAACCATGATCCTCTGATCTCAGCCTCCTCAGTAGCTGGGATGACAGGCGTGAGCCACCGGTGCCCAGCAAGATTCACCTTTTAAAGATTCGGCACTTGCTAGTATTCTGAAGGAATTGTGTACCAAATAAACACCTCCCAGCAGGAATCCTATTGATGGTTGACAACCCAGGAATGTCTCTTTTTCTTTTTCTTTTTGGGTCCGGTCGAGGGCCTGAACTCTGGGCCTGGGTGCTGTCCCTCAGCTCTTCAGCTCAAGGCTAGCGCTCTACCATTTGAGCCACAGCGCCACTTCCGGCTTTTTTCTTTTTGCTTATGTGGTGCTGAGGAATGGAACTCAGGGCCTCAGGCATGCAAGGCATGCGCTCTACCACTGAGCCACCTTCCCAGCCCCTGTCTCTTTTTCATGTATATAATTTTTCTTTAAGTCATGAAGAGGATGTAAACTCAGGGATTTGAGTTGGTAGGCAGATGCTCTACCATGGATCCCAGCACCTATTGGCCCTGATAAACACATTTGCTAGATCAACTCATTACCTGAGTTTTGCCTTCTTGTACTAAGTTTTTATGTGGACAGTTTGGAGTAGTGACTCTTTCTGAGGTAGTGTAAAGTTGGGGACCTTCCTGGCCAGTGAGCTGGTAAGTGCCCATGTGTAGGCAGTAATGACTTACGTAGGATGTAGCTTCCTGAGCTGATCTGAAGTGTAAGGCTAGACTTGTGTTCTGGGTCACAGTTCCTTCTTGTAAAATCAGTTTTGCTCCCCTTGTTTCTTTTATAGGACAGAGACTAACACTTTCCTTTTTATTTCTTGGTGCCTTGGCCTCTGGTAGAACACAAAGGTTTTTTTGTTTGTTTCTTTTTTGTCAGTCCTGGGGCTTGAACTCAGGGCTCAGGCACCGTGCCTGAGCTCTTTTTTTTTTTAATCATTAATTTTAATTGCAAATTTGATTTTATAGCTCTTTCTCCACCTTTTTTTTTTTTTTTTTGTCAGTTGTGGGCCTGAACTCTGGGCCTAGGTGCTCAAGGTATGTGCTCTACCACTTGAGCCACAGCACTACTTTCTCTTTTTTCTGCTTATATGGTGCTGAGGAATCAAACCCAGAGCCTCATGCATGCAAGACAAGCGCTCTACCACCGAGCCACCTTCCCAGCCCGTGCCTGAGCTCTTTTGCTCAAGGCTAGTACTCTACCACTTTGATCCACAGTTCCACTTCCAGTTTTTGAGTGGTTAATTGGAGATAAGAGTCTCACTGGGACTTCCTGTTCAGTTGGCTTGAACCACCAATCCTCAGATCTCAGCTTCCTGGGTAGCTAGGATTACAGGCATGAGCCACCAGCACCTTGTGAACACAAAGGTTTTATACAGACAAAAGTAAGAGTGTGCAAGTGTGAAACTGACACAGCTTTTTTTGTTGCTGATTTTTGTTTTATTTTTTTGACTTGTTGCTTCAAAATCAGACTATTGAAGTGTATTTGCTTTTAAATTGTGTTCAAATGGAAATGAAATGTGAATCAGAAAATACTACTTTCCTCTTATTTTTTTTTTTCTTTCAGAAATTTCACTGTGTTGAAAGAGATCCTTTCTTTCCATAGGCAGATTTGGCCAAATTTGGCTTCCCGTTCTGGAACATGGGCCTTTTGGCTGTACTTTGAAAGGTTCTTTCATAAGGAAAAATAAACACTGACTCTTGTGAATAGAGAATTATTCAGAAATAACTCGATGGACCCCACAGAGTGTCTTAGGTGGTTTGTCTGCCTTTGCCTAGATTAAACCTGAACATAAAATGTAAATGATTTTAGAGTATTTGAAATTATAAAATATTATTATAAAAAGTATAAAACATGAAAGAGCAGCTGTTGTTTGGGAACAAAGTATGTTTTCTTCTCTGGGGTAACTGGGTAAGGGGCCCCAGCTTGCCGAGTATGGACAAAACCTCTACCAGTGTCAGCATTGGTAAAGAACTGGTGTTTGGGTAAGTGACTGTTTCCTAACCTGTTATTCCAACAAAGCTGGAGAGCATTCCTTGCCAACAGTGAAGTACGCAAATTACCAGCTTAAAAAATATCCAAGCTATGCTTTGAAAATGTGCAGTTGAGTGTTTATCTCAGGATAGGACCCACTTAGGCTTTTCATGTGTTTATTTCTGAATATACAGTTAGCACATTAAAGAGTACTGTGGCGCACGCCTGTAATCCTAGCTACTCAGTAGGCTGAGATCTTAGGATCGCAGTTCAAAGCTAGCCCAGACCCTAAGTTCAAACTCCAGAACTAGCATTAAAAAAAAAAAAAAAGAGTGGGCTTCCAAATATTGGGGATGTATTCTAATCATGTGAGATTCTCGATGTAAAAGGATTATTCATTTGAAACATATGAACATGTTTTTGAAAAATCATTTCAAAGATGACAACAACAACAAAACCCAACTACAAGAGTAGCCACATGATGTAAACTTCCTGTCAGGACCATTCCCAAGTTAGTAAGAAGCACTCTTGAAGAAGGAGCTACCTTAGGACCACTAGGGGGTCCAAGTGTAATACATTTTTAGTAAGCTGTATTTTGACAAGTAGAGATTGTTATCCTAATTTTATAGACGAGGAAATAAGTGGTTAAGCAGTTTTCCCTGAATACCACAGCTACTGAGTGCTGTCATTGCAATCTACACTAGCATTTTTGTGTCTGTGTAACCTTTAATGTCTAATTATTCGCCCAGTGTCCCTTTAGAAGAACATTGTAAAGATGAATAAAGTAATCGGGTATTGCAGGGACGGACAGTACGAGGGCCTTGTGGTTGCTAGACAGGTGATCCACTGCTCCAATCACATCCCTAGCCCCAAGACTATAATTAGCACCTGGTTTCTGGTTTCAAAGTATTTTTAATATAATGCTGAGGGTTTTCTCTGTGTTCAAAATTTTTTAATTTTCAAAGCTTCATTTAAAGGACAAGAAGCGATTTGAAAAAGCTAATCAGGATTCGAGCCCTGGTTTGAGCCTTGAAGAATTCATTGCTTTTGAACATCCTGAAGAAGTTGATTATATGACGGTAAGGAATAAAAGAACTTGAGAATTACTGACTAGTAAGTCATTAAAAATGAATTGCCTTGCCAGTTACGACTTCATCCTAGCTACTCAGGAGGCTGAGATCTGAAGATCATGGTTCAAAGCCAGCCCAGGCAGGAAGGTCTGTGAGACTTTTGTGTCCAGTTAACCACAAACAGCTGGAAGTGGAGCTGTGGCTCAAATGGTAGAGTGCTAGCCTTGAGCAGAATAGCTCAGGGATAGCACCCGGACCCTGAGTTCAAACCCCAGGATTGACACCAAAGGGAAACAAAAGTCATGGTCAGAATAATAAGCTGCCTTGAATAAGAAGGCAACAGGTCCATTTTTCTCCCTAGTTCAGTGGTGGGAGACGCTTATTAACACTACTTGCTACTGTTGAGCTTCTATCCGCTGTCTTGGCACAGGATTCATGACCTAATTTAAGAGCAGTGCTGGGCACAGTTTAGGTGCCAGAAAGTTAATTTGGGTCAAGCTAATAGGGTTCTAGAACAGCCGGCAAAGGATACTGGGCCTTGACTTGTTGGAGAGTAAGAACAGTTGCCTGGAGCACAGGGAGACCAGTAGACTGCAAGTCACAAGACACGAAGGGCCTCTGCATGCACATAGCCCTGCTAGGAGAGCCTGCCCTGATCAGCACTTGGACGAAAACATGAGCAGGAATGTTGATTACTAATTACGTATTAAGAAACAGAAATGGCCTGGGTGCTAGTGGCTCATACCTGTTATCCTAACTTTTCAGGAGGCTGAGATCTGAGGATCACAGTTCAAAGCCAGCCTGTGCAGAAAAGTCTGTTAGACTCTCCAATAAACTACTGAGAAAAAGCCAGAAGTGGCACTGTGGCTCAAGTGGTAGAGCTCTAGCTTTGGACACAAAGAGACTCAGGCATAATGCCCAGGCCCTGAGTTCAAGCCCCAGGACCAGCAAAAAAACATGACCCTAGAGGATCTTTTTTTGTGGGGGGTAGGGTGGGTTTTGTTGTTGTTTGTGTTTTGGTACTGGGCTTAGGGAGCATACATTTACTAGGCAGGTACTCTACCACTCGAGCCATGCCTCCAGCCTTTTTGTTTGCTTCCTTTTTCAGATAGGGTCTTAAGGATTTGCCTGGAACAGCCAGCCTTAGACCATGATCCTCTTACCTATGCCTCCGTGTATCTGGGTTGATAAGTGTGTACCACAACACCCAGATATTTGAGATGGGGGGGGTCTCATTAACTTTTTGCCATGACTGACCTTGGATGGCCATCCTTCTGATCTCTGCCTGGGATTCCATGGATGAGCCACTGGACTCAGTTCCAAAAATCCCACCATGGCAGCATTATGGAAATGAGTCTACTTTTTCCTAAGAGTATTACTTGAATGAAAAGAATCATTTTAACCAGTGGTTCTTACATATTACTGGATCATAAACTCCCTTAGAAGTATGGTAAAACTGGATTCTGACTCAGAACAATTACATATATATATTAACACCCAGTATATTGGATCATAATTTTAAGGACAGTCCCTTGATCATTCCTCTAAAACTAATTTTTGGGCCCTTAGATGAAGAGTCCTTCTAGGTACAAACTATAAATTTTGATTTAAGCAAAGACAAGAAATTGTATGTGTTATTGATGAAGCTCCCATATGTGTCTAGAATGGGAGACAGAGATTACATTTGGGGTGGGGGTCACGGATGCACTCAGGACCAGCTGAGAAGGAAGGACGAGCAGGGTGGTGATGAATGACTTGACTACCATCCAAGAAGGAGCTGTGGCCAAGGGAGGTGGAGGCTGCAGAGAGGCAGGATTTGCTGAAGGTGACAGAAGGTGTGGAAGTAGAGCGTCTAGACGGGGGCTTTAACGTGCAGTGCTGGCCAACACGAACCTTTCAGAAGACTTCCATCATGGGAAGAAAGGGGAGAGTTTTTGTCAAGAATCTGCAGGAGGCCCTGTTCCAATGCGTGTCAGAAAAGAAGAGGTGGACGTTGGGAAACGTTGCTTTGTGGCCATCTCCACTGCAGTGGCGGTTTATGTTTCTGCAGCCTCTAGGCTTAATGGTGTAGGAGAGAGGCGGGAGTGGTAAGGGTCTGATGTGCAGGCTGGGAGGGGCTGGGAGGTGCCAAGGAGCTGATCTCCCAACAGGCAATGCCCTCGGAGGCCCCGCCCTTTGGGTCTGGGAAGATTGGTTGTTGGGTAGAAGTAAGGCGTAGGTGGAGGTGCTGGCATTTCAGCTTGGAGGAAGAACACGGCTCTGGGTAGGGGTGTCAGATAGTATTCTTTAGAGCTGCTGCTAGATTGGAGGAAACTAGAGCAGAAGAGGTGGCCTTTTTGAGAGGGAGGGGAACATGCAGAAAAGAGGGGCCTGGGGCCTGCCTTGGGTGTTGAAGGGTTCAAGAGACTGAACTGAATTCTTCCAAGCATCAGGATCAGGAGTACAACTGGAAACTCTTGTTCCCCAGCTACCAGAATTGTCCTTCAAGTCTGGACAATCACAGTGATTACCCTGAAGAAACTCTATAATATGATACATTCAGTGGTGGGCTTGACTTTGTGTAGGGGGGTTGGGGGGAGTGCTGGTCTTGGGTTTTGAACTCAGGTTCTGTCCCTGAGCTGCTTTTGCTCAAGTCTCGTGCTCTGCCATTTGAGCTACAGCTCCATTTTCAGTTTGGGTAGGCTTCATAACTTTTCTGCTTGGGCTGGCTTCAAACCACAATCCTCAGATCTCAGCCTCCTGAATAGTTAGGATAACAGGCAGGTAGGTACCACTGATGATTTTATGACTAAGCCTTGCTTCTCTCTTAATGTATGTGCAACAGGAGTTCGTCATTCAGGAGGCGTTAGAAGAACATGACAAAAACGGTGATGGCTTTGTTAGTTTAGAAGAATTTCTTGGTGATTACAGACGGGATCCAAGTAAGTTTCCTGGAGTGAGGGAAATGGGAACTAAAGAAACAACAGACAGCCCTCATTCATGGAGTTTGACAGGAAAGTAGCTGAGCAGCCCAGCCTGGCTTCCGCTTCCAGGCTAAGTCAGCACAGGACGGCTCAACCCCAGGACTGACAGCCTTTCTCAGATGCTCCTTGCTCATTCTCATTTTCACCTTGAGTTTCAAACATTTGTCCTCCTAACCAGTCTAATGCCACTGTCGATTCAAAAGGGGAAGGAAACTTGAGCTCTGGTGACTCACGCCTGTAATTCGAGCTACTCCAGAGGCTGAAACCTCTGAGAATCATGGTTCAAAGCCAGCTGGGGCAGGAAGGTCTGTGAGACTCTGATCTCCAATGAAACGCAAAAAAAAGCAAAACCAGAAGTGGAGGGCTGGGAATGTGGCTCAAGTGCTTGCCTAGCATGCATGAAGCCATGGGTTCAATTTCTTAGTAGAAAAACCTGGAAGTGGTGCTGTGGCTCAAGAGGTAGAGGG
The DNA here is from genome assembly GCF_000151885.1 of Dipodomys ordii. Lineage (NCBI taxonomy): Eukaryota > Metazoa > Chordata > Mammalia > Rodentia > Heteromyidae > Dipodomys > Dipodomys ordii. The sequence goes on along the minus strand of NW_012267231.1, from coordinate 16,974,929 downwards.
CTAGCCTTGAGCCAAAGAAGCTCAGGGACAGTGCCCAGACTCAGTTCAAGCCCCAGGACCAGCAAAAACAAAAACCTGAAGTGAAGCTATGGTTTTAAGTGGTAGAACATCAGCCAGGCCCTGAGTTCAAGCCTCAGGATTGTATCAAAATATATATCAAAAATGCAGTTTTTAAATGGATCACCTTATTGTGAATTTTACTGTAAAACTTTTCATGTAAATATTATGTTTCAAAAAGTATATATGGCCGGGCGCCGGTGGCTCATGCCTGTAATCCTAGCTACTCAGAGGCTGAGATCTGAGGGTCACGCCATGTATCCCCCAGATAACTGGCAGTGATGCTGTGGCTCAACTGGTGGAGTGTTTGCTTTGAGCACAAGAGTTGAGGGACAGCACTCAGGTCTAGAGTTCAAATCCCATGACCGACAGAAAAACAAACAAGCTATATATGGTCACATGTGAAGCAAAATATTGCCAGCTTAAACTTGGGCCTAGCCAGTACCAGATGAGTAGTGGTTAATGGAAGTGCTAGTGTGTAATACTGTGCGGCACATTTTAAACTGGGTGGTTCTGATTCCTGTCTCTATTGTGGCTGATCCTGGGTTTGAACTCGGGGCCTCTGCACTGTCCCTGAGCTTCTTTTTGTTCAAGATGAACATTCTACCACTTGAGCAACTTCTGGTTCCTTTGAGTAGTTTATTGGAGATAAATCTCATGGAGTTTCCTGCCTGGGCTGGCTTCAAACCATGATCCTCAGATCTTAGCCCCCTGAGTAGCTAGAATGACAGGCATGAGCCACCGGCACCTCGATGTCTCTTTTGGAAGATAAATTGCATATATTTCAGAACTTTTCAGTTAAGTAGCTGTGTTTCAGTGTTCTTCTTTTATGTAGTAATCTTTGCATTCTTTTCCTTTATTCCACCTATTGCATGCATGTAATATTCTGTATGTCATCTATATTTTTGTGTGTCTGTTTTATTAAGCTGCAAACGAAGATCCTGAGTGGATACTTGTTGAGAAAGACAGATTTGTGAATGACTACGACAAGGACAGTGACGGCAGGCTGGATCCCCAGGAGCTGCTGTCCTGGGTGGTACCCAACAATCAGGGCATTGCCCAAGAGGAGGTAAGCGTTACAGAGCGGCCGTCTCCTCCCTTGTGTGTGCACAGGCACGTGCACGTGTGTGTTCCCACACAGTGCCATCAATAGGGAGTTCGCTGTCCTCAGCCAAAGAAATAATGCAGTCATTGAGGACAGTTCTGAATTAAATCAGTGTACTGTTGTATATGGTTAGGGAGACAAAGCTAAGATTCTGGAGCTGGGCGTTGGTAACTCAAGCCTGTCATCCTAGCTCTGAGATGGGAGGATCACAGCTCCAAGCCAGCCTACATAGACCAATGCACAAGACTCTTTTTTTTTTTTTTTTTTTTGGTTGTTGGGGTTGAACTCTGGGCCTGGGCGCTGTCCCTCAGCTCTTCAGCTCAAGGCAAGCGCTCTACCACTTGAGCTACAGCGCCACTTCCGGTTTTCTGGTGGTTTATTGGAGATAGGAGTCTCACAGTCTTTCCTGCCCGGGCTGGCTTTGAACCTCGATCCTCAGATCTCAGCCTCCTGAGTAGCTAGGATTACAGGCGTGAGCCACCAGCGCCCGGCTTGCACAAGACTCTTAATCTCCAGTTAACCACCAAAAGAGCCAGGAGTAGCGCTGTGGCTCAAGTGTTAAGAGTGCTATCCTTGAGCAAAAGAAGCTCTGGAACAGTGCCCAGGCCCTGAGTTCCAACATGCAGGACCAGCACAAATTTGAAAAAAGATTATGCGTGGGCACAGTGGATAAAATGATAGTTTATATTTGCCTATGGGGCTCAAAGCGGAATGTAATGTAATTTTGCTTAATGTTGATTTCCTGAATTGGCTTTGTATGGAGACAAATTAAGAGAGGGGGGCTGGGAAGGTGGCTTGGTGGTAGAGTGTACTTGCCTTGGGTTTGGTTCCTCAGTACCACATACACAGAAAAGGCCAGATGTGGCGCTATGGCTCAAGTGGTAGAGTGTTAGACTTGAGCAAAAGAAGCTCAGGGACAGTGTTCAAGCCCCAGGACTGGCAAAAAAAAAACAAAAAAAAGAAATTTAAGAGGAGAGATAAAGCAGTGGTGCACAAACTCATTTACAGAGTGGGTTATAGCGAGATAGGAGTCAGTTGTTGGCAGAATCACATTTCATTTGCTTCACGGCTCCTTGCTCACCTTTCCACTTGGGTCTGTTCAAGGCCGTTCATCTGATTGGTGAGATGGATTTGAACGGGGACAAGAAGCTGTCTGCAGAGGAGGTTCTGGAGAGCCAGGACTTGTTTCTCACCAGCGAGGCCACAGATTACGGGCGGCAGCTGCACGATGACTACTTCTACCACGATGAGCTCTGAGCGCCACTGCAGCCTGGGCCGCATCCGTTCAGAACTTCTGACCAGCTTTACTTTTGTGATAAAATATTGACAGATTTTACACTCTTCAGTCTAACCACAGCCAAAAGGATCTCCATGTAGGTTGTCATTTTGGCTTCTAGAAGAAAAAAAAAAACAACAAAAACCTGATATTTGTTTCAAGATGTATTTGAAGAAGTTAAACAATATTGTGCCATGTGGCCATACATTCTTTCCTAAACACGCCATCCGTTTAGTTCAGCCTTGTGGAATTTTCAATTCTTTCTCTGTACTTGAAAAAAAATGGAGGATTTTAGACCTGCTTGAACAATATTATTACTTAAGTAGTTTGTGACAGCTCTCCAGGTTCGTTTGGTACTAAGTAGATCTAATTGGGAAACTGACAGGAAGACCAGTGTGTTTAGATTTAGGGGTTTTTTTTTGTTTTGTTTTTAAGGAACTTTCAAAAAATGTAAACCTCACGTTCATGTTGCATTTGACTTAATTTTAAAATGGTTTCTCTAAAGGGTTCTGTCGTATGAAATAGAACTTTATATTTTTGCATATGTATAGATAGTAATTATATTTAATGTATAACTATAGCATTATGGTGAGTGGCATTTGACATGTCCCAGCCCTTTTTGTTTTTGACCGATTAAAGATGAACTTCCTTTTGTATGTTTGTTGGCGCATCTTTAATTTTCCAGTCAGCCTCAGGTTCAGCACAGGCTTTTCTGTGTCTGTATTATTTGCTTGTCTGTTCCTTTATTGGCATAGTTAGTTAAATTATTCAAGAATATTCAGTTATTCTTGGGACTTTTTTTTTTGTCCGCTCCTTGTCTGACACTTACTTTCATTCATTGGCTGCTGTTCTACAACCTGAACCACACCTTTGCTTTTTTTTTGCTTTTTTTTTTTATGGTGCCAGTCCTGAGACTTCAATTCAGGACCTGAGCACTGTCCCTTAGCTTTTTTTTACTTAAGGTTAGCACTTTGCCACTTGAGCCACAACTCTACTTCTAGCTTTTGGCTGGTTAATTGGGAATCAGAGTCTTGTGGACTTTCCTGCTTGGTGGGCTTTAACCCCAGATCCTCAGATCTCAGCCTCCTGAGTAGATACGGTTACAAGCATGAGCCACAGGTGCCAAGCTACTTATTTTTTAAGGAATAGCGTGGTGTCTGTGATTTTCCCTAGTGCACAGCGATGCTTATTCCTGAACCCTGGTGCTTGACACTTCCTGGTTTTGGTGGTCACAATTCTGTGAGGTAGATGCTTACCATGGCTTCTATTTGCATTTCTCTATTTTTGCCTTTTCCAAAATACCATTGTTTAGTAATTTAGACTTGTTTTTCTAGGGGTTTTGGGACACTATACCTCTTTTTTTTTTTTTTTTTGGTTGGTTGTGGATCTGAACTCAGCCTGGGTGCTGTCCCTGAGCTCTTTTGTTCAAGGCTAGGGCTCTACCATTTGAGCCACAGCACTACTATCAGTTTTCTGGGGGTTCGTGGGAGATAAAAGACTTTACAGCCCAGGCTGGCTTCAAACCACTTTCCTCAGATCTCAGCCTCTCAAATAGCTAGGATGATAGGCATGAACCACCACCACCTGGCTACCTCCTTTTAAAAAAGTGAGGAGCTCTATTCAAGCTCAGAGAATGTTTCCCACCTAGTTTAGAAAAGCCACTGAGAAGGTTTTCATACAGTGTCACAACTCATCCGCTTCTTGTTCACATCAAGTTCCTAACTCCGAGTTATAAACCCATGTGTGTTATAAACCTGGACGCTGTCCCTGAGCTTTTTTTTTTTTCCCCCCCCTCCAGGTTAACACTCTCACTTGAGTGTGACCATTCTACTGCCAGTGTTTTGCTAGTTCAAGATAAATTCACAGTGGTGAATCACTGATGGCCTGACTCCATTTCTCTCCACTGTCCCCCACAGGGCTGCAGTCAACCATTTCACTGTCTTTACCGTGGCTACAAGGTCTTAAAGGGCCCTCCTTCCCATTTCCTGTGACTCCTTTCTGCTCTCCTGGGCATCATTGCATTATACAGATCCTCAGACACAGCAGGCCTGTGCCTGCCTCATGACCTACTGGCGCTCTCTCCAGAGAGCCTTTTCCCAGCCAGAGGGCAACTCGTTTACATACCTCTGGTAAAGCTCAGTGGCTCAGCCCAGCCAGCCTCACCCCACCCCTACCTACTACAGAACATCCACATGCACCGTTTCCTGGCATCTGAAGATAGGTTTATTTTCTCCTATGTGGTCATCTTCAAACATATTACATAATTTACGTAGACTATCTGCTCTATTTGTCGATTTCCCTTCACTGGAAGGTAAGAGGGCAGCCGAGGGCAGTAGCTAATCCCTGTCATCCTAGTTATTCAGGCGGTTGAGATCTGAGGATTGTGGGTCCAAGCCAGCCAGGGCAGTAAATTCATTCAGATTTCTATCTCCAATTAACCAGTAAAAAAGCTGAAAGTGGAGCTGTGGCCCAAGTGGTAGAGCACCTGCCTTGAATGAAAAAGCTAAAGGACAGGCCAAGGGCAAGTGGCTAATACCTGTAATCTTAGCTACTCCAGAGGCTGAGATCTGAGATCAAGGCTCAAGGCCAGCCTGGGCATGAGACTCTTCTCTCCAGAAAACCAGAAGTGGTGCTGTGGCTCAAGTGGTAGAGCACTAGCCTTGAGCTGAAGAGCTGAGGGACAGCACCCAGGCCCTGAGTATAAGCCCCATGACCAACCCCCCCCAAAAAAGGGAGAAACAATAATAGAACACAAAGCTCCAAGAGACCAAGACTTTTGTTTTACTCATTACTATAAGCACTTCCGGCTTTTTCTGAGTAGTTTATTGGGAGTCTCATACTTTCCTGCCCAGGCTGATGTTTAACCCTGAGCCTCAGCCTCCTGAATAGCTAGGATTACAGGTGTGAGCCACCAGCATCCAGCCCCATGAAGCCCTTATCACCAATTAACCGCTCAGAAAAAAACCCTGAAGTGGCACTGTGGCTCAAGTGTTAGAGGGCTAGCCTTGAGCAAAGGAAGCTCAGAGAGCATTCAGGCCCTGAATTCAAACACCAGGACTGGGAGGAAAAAAAAGGTCAGGAGCAAAGAGTTCTGTTTTCTTACATAATTTTCAAGCACCAAGTGTTAGGTTTTTAAAAAGAGAGGTAGAGCTGAGTAAGAACTGCACCAGCACACACGTGGTATTCAGGTAAGGGGTAGGTTTATTCAGTAGACCTGCTGGGACCAGGCAAGGTTGGCACTCCACTTGGCTGGGAAAGGCCTGGGAATGAGAGAGAGAGCTGGGAAAGAGAGGAAAGAGCTAGAAAAGAGCAGAGAGAGGGGTAAGAACAGTAGCACTCACGTGGTATTCAGGTAAGGGGTAGGTTTATTCAGTAGACCTGCTGGGACCAGGCAAGGTTGGCACTCCACGTGGCTGGGAAAGAGAGGAAAGAAAGGAAAGAGAAAAGAGCTAGAAAAGGGAGAGAGCAGAGAGCTAGAAACGAACAGAGAGAGGAAGAGAAGAGCAGCAAGAGCAGAAAAGAAGAGCAAGAGAGAGAGAGCAGAAAAGAAGAGCAAGAGAGCAGAGAGAGAGAGCAGAAAAGAAGAGCAAGAGAGCAGAGAGAGAGCAGAAAAGAAGAGCAAGAGAGCGTCTGGGCCTGGGCTAGGCCTTATGTAGGGTATGGGTGGGGAAAGGTGTGGCCACATCAAATTCAGATGTGACCTCAGCGGATGCAGATGTGACCTCTTCCAGGTGTCCCAGTTGCCTAGGTAACGCAGGTACTGGGTGGAGGCTTTGCTGCGAGGAGGGTGGAGTCTGCTGGCCATCCAGGGTCGGACCTTACACCAAGAACCATGGCTGAAATAGGATATCCAAAATATATGTGGAATTCTTGTGAATGGATGGATGGATGGA
>NW_012267231.1:16961569-16966569 GCF_000151885.1 Dipodomys ordii | reverse complement strand
GCACCACTTCTGGTTTTCTAGTGGTTTATTGGAGATAAGAGTTTCATGGACTTTCCTGCCCAGGCTGGCTTTGAACCGAGATCCTCAGATCTCAGTCTCCTGAGTAGCTAAGATTACAGGCATGAGCCACCGGTGTCCGGCTTGTTTGTTTTTTTTTTTAACTCGAGGTTGGTACTCTACCACTGAGCCACAGCTCCATTGACAGCTTTTTGGTGGTTTATTGGAGATAGGAGTCTCATGGACTTCCTGCCCCAGATTGGTTTTGAACCCAGATCCTGAGATTTCAGCCTCCTTGTCTAGTAGGATTACTATCCCAGCTCCAGTGGGTTTGCTGTAATTTTAAAGTTGTTCCCATCCTTGAAAAGAGCAAGGGAGACATACTTGTTAGAATATACAGGGCTGGGCATATAGTCAGTGGCAGGGTAATTAGCCTAACATGTGAGAAGCTCTCAGTTTGAACCCAGCCACTGAAATAATAGCAATAATAATAGGCTGGGAAGGTGGCTTAGTGGTAGAGAGCTTGCTAGCATGCATGAAGCCCTGGCTTCAATTCCTCAGTAGCACATACACAGAGAAGGCCAGAAGTGGCACTGTGGCTCAAGTGGTAGAATGCTAGCCTTGAACAAAAAGAAGCTCAGAGACGGTGCCCAGGCGCTGAGTTCAAGCCCCAGAACTGGCAAAAAATAAAAAAATAGTAATAATTTGCAAGGCCCAGAAGCTCACACCTGTAGTCCTAGTTGCTCAGGAGGTTAAGATCTGCGAATTATGGTTCAAAGCCAACCAGGAAAAGTCTGTGACTCTTAGTTGAAGAATTAAAAACCAGAAACCAAGAAATGGAGTTATCACTCAAGTAATAGAGTCTCAGCCTTGAGGGAACAGTTGAGTGAGAGCATGGAGTCCTGAGTTCAAACCCCAGGATGGGCGCATGCACACACATGTCCCAGACACACCCACTAAATGCTTTGCTATTGATGCAGTTCACCGGGTCCTCTTTCTTGGACTTCAGGCTTTATTCTCTGCTTCCCAATTGTGCACCTGCAGAATTCCCCCTCCTCAAGCCCCAAGGTGCTCTGGGACAGGCAAAGAAGGTGAAGGGGAAAACACTAGAAGCCTGGAGAGGAAATCTCAAAGGGCTGGGCCTCCTTCACAGCTTTAAGAAATGGTGAAAATTCACATCTGGGAGGGAAAAGAAACGACCTACCCAACACTTTCAAGTTGGTTTTAAGTGGGAAACAACAGCTTTTTGGAAGGTGTGGCCCAGCAAATGAAGACTTGTAAAACATTTGGACTTCTGACACCAGGAATCTGTTTAGGGTAGATGACAGTGTGTTAAATATCAAAGGGCCAGAGGAGGCCCCCGAGGGCCTTTAACACAGGGCTGAGAGGAGGCTGGGAGAGAAGGCTCTGTGCTCTGCCTTCAACTAGTCATGCCTGTCACCAGGACCAGGCCCAGACCAAGGCTGAGAATCTGACACTCAACACACGCTGGTCACAGGGAACCTAGACCTGTGTGTGTGTGTGTGTGTGTGTGTGTGTGTGTGTGTGTGTGTGTGTGTGCGTTTTGTGCTAGTACCAGGGCCTTAAACCAAGGCCTCCTGCTCTTGCTCTTAGCTTATTCTGCACAAGGCTGGTGCTCTACCACTTAAGCCACACCTCCACGTCTGGCATTTGGCTGGTTAATTAGAGAGGAGAGTCTCTGGGATTTGTGTGCCTGGACTGGCTTGGACCCTCCATCCTTAGATCTCAGCCTCCTGAGCAGCTAGGATGCAGATGTGAACTACTAGCGTACAGTGTGTACAATTGTACAAGTGTGTACAATATCACAATCCCTGTCTTCTATGTGTTTGCTTTTGGGGGGGTGATCTGGAGACAGGAGGTCCTGGGGCCGCCGCCTCATTTATGAAATCTCTGAGATGAGGACCCCATGGCTTCTTTTGATTCTGCGGTTCTCTGGTGACTTTTCAAACCAGAGCTTGCAGCCGGGCGTTGGGTGGGAGCTCACTTAGTCTCTGCCCCTTCGTCTGGCCCTAGGGCATGTCGGGGGCAGGGTGGGGGTGAGGGGTGGGGAGGGGTACTTCACTAATGGCATGAATTGAAGCCACTGATGGGCTCTGGCTTCTTGTCCTGAGACCTGGGCCCTTTAAGCTCTCTGTGCGAGCCTGGCCCTCCCCGGCTGCACCCCGCTGGCCTGCAGAGGGCGCCATTCCCCAGCATCTCAGGCCCAGTCTGGCTGGCAGGGCCAGGGATAAAAAGCTTGGGAGAGAGAATAGAACTAAACCCAGACAAATCCACACAAAACATGGCTGCATGTTTCCTGTGGGGGCACGGGTGACTGTGGACACGAGGGGAAAATGTAGGTTTGGGAAGAGAAACATTACTGGGGTGGGTGGGGAATTCAACACTGGTTTGTGGAAAGCTTTCATTTCTCTGGGGCTCACAGTTCTCACCTATAGATGGGCTCGGCAGCCCGTGCTCAGGGCAGGTGGGCTGCTCTGAGCATCCTTCCTGCCTAGTCAGGTGCCCCAACGGCGATCCTCCGATTTTAAGCTTTCCAACTGTGTTCAGTTTCCTTCCCATCAAGACAGACCTTCTCCATGTTTTCTTCTCAGACTTGCCTGCACCTCAGTTTCCCCAATCTCAGTCTCTCAAAGTTGAGCAAATTACTGTGCCCAACCAACGATGGTTTGGGGTGGGGTGGGGGTGTGGAAGGTCTTGTGAATGTTTTGTTCCACTGGCCTCAAACAGTGATCCTCCAATTCCCAGCCTCCCAAGTAGAGAGGACTACAGGCTGTGAGTGAGGCTCTTACGCCCCAGGCTTTCTGCTAGGATCACAATGGGACAGGAACTCTTCTCTAACAGGTAGTCAGTTGTGGAGGGCTGTGGGGATGTGGCCTCGCGGGCAGCGTGTAGTCCTCCATTCTTTAAACCTGCACCCTGCCTCCAGTGAGTCAGGGCCATGGAGATGAATGACTTAAGGACCATCTAGGCCCTTGGGAACCATCGGACTCAGAGTCCTTCCCTTAGAGAGGAAACTGAGGCTCACAGAAGAAGGGACTTGCTCAGGGTCATCTGTGCATTCTTGTCTCTCAGACAAGAATACAGGTGTTGGAGACAGAATGTGTGTGTGTGTGTGTGTGTGCGCGCATGAGTGATTACTATGGCTTGAACTCAGTGTCTGGGTGCTCTCCCTTAGCTTTCTCTTTCAAGGCCAAAGTTCCGTCACAGTTCCACTTCCAGTTTTCTGCTGGCTAATTAAATATCAGAGTTTCACTGACTTTTCTGCCCCAGCTGGCTTTGAACCATGATCCTCAGATCTCAGCCTCCTGAGTAACCAAAGGTGGGCTAAAGACAGAAATCGGCATCCCAGATGGGCGCTGGTGGCTCACGCCTGTCATCCTAGCTATTTTGGAGGCTGAGATCTAAGGATCGCGGTTCAAAGCCAGGTCGGGCAGGAAAGTCCATGAGACTCTAATCTCCAGTGAATCACCAGAAAACCAGAAGTGGCGCTGTGGCTCAAGTGGTAGAGTGCTAGCCTTGAACTGAAGAGCGCAGGGACAGCGCCCAGGCCCAGAGTTCAGACCCCACAACCAACAAGAAAAAAGAAAAGAAAAGAAACTGGCATCTTAGCCCTGCTGCGTAAGTGGCTACACCCGACCAGCCCAGCCTGACGTCCCGCAGAGGAACACAGAGAATTACAGGTGTGAGGATTACAGGAAGGACCGCGCCTGGGGTGCTTGCTGCTGAGTGACTGGCTGGGCATCTGGCTCCTCCCACAGCCTCACTGTGCAGAGGAAGGCCTTCCTCTAGTGGAAGGAAGTCCCTCCTACTGCTCTGTAACCAGATTGTCAAAGCCTTTAGGAGAAGAAACAGTGTTCTGAGTTCAAGAGAGCGTGAGTCTTAGGACCTGCGTCACCCATTTACTCCTACACATGGGTGAGCATCGATTCTGGGCCACATTCTTTTTCTGTTGCTGTTGTTGGTTGTGGGGCTTGAACTCTGGGCCTGGGCGCTGTCCCTCAGCTCTTCAGTTCAAGGTGAGCGCTCTACCACTTGAGCCACAGCACCACTTCTGGTTTTCTGGTGGTTCATTGGAGATAAGAGTCTCATGGGCTTTCCTGCCTGGGCTGGCTTTGAACCTCCATCCTCAGATCTCAGCCTCCTGGGATCTGGGCTGTGTTATACAATCTTTCATTGCCACTTTCTCTCCAAAAAATAAAAAGCCAGGTAAGAGTGTAAGGGCCTGAGTTAAAGCCTCAGTACTGGTGTGCACGCGCACGCACACACACGCACACAGCACACACGCACACACACACATACACACAGGAGCTGGAGTTCTCAAAGTTTCATGTTTGAACCCCACAACCAGAGGTCTGTATGAAGAGAGAGGCCTGGAGAGAGGGAGATGGGTTGGATGGGGGATGAAGAGATGACAAGGGAAGAAGGAGGGTTCTAGAACCTTCTAGGCAATAGCCAGTTACAGGTGGCTCATGCCTGTCTTTCTAGCTACTCAGGAAGCGGAGATCTGAGGATCTCAGTTCAAAGCCAGCCGGGGCAGGAAAGTCTGTGAGACTCTGATCTCCAATGAATGATCAAGAAGCTGGCAGTGGAGCCGTGGCTCAAGTGGTAGAGCACTAGGCTGGAGCAAAAAAGCTCAGGGTCAGCCGGGCGCTGGTGGCTCACGCCTGTCATCCTAGCTACTCAGGAGGCTGAGATCTGAGGATCGAGGTTCAAAGCCAGCCCGGGCAGGAAAGACCGTGAGACTCCTATCTCCAATAAACCACCAGAAAACCGGAAGTGGTGCTGTAGCTCCAGTGCTAGAGCGCTCGCCTTGAGCTGAAGAGCTGAGGGACAGCGCCCAGGCCCAGAGTTCAAGCCCCACAACTGACAGAGAGACGGAGACAGAGAAACAGAGGCTGGGGGAGGGAGGTCAGTCACTGGCTGAAGTCCCATCCTGACCTGAGGAGAGGCAGGGGAGGATGAGGAGGCGGGGGAGGGGAAGG
>NW_012267231.1:16934115-16959470 GCF_000151885.1 Dipodomys ordii | reverse complement strand
CGCTCGCCTTGAGCTGAAGAGCTGAGGGACAGCACCCAGGCCCAGAGTTCAGGCCCCACGACCGGATCCAAAAAAAAAAAAAACAAAAAACAAAAGTGTTGTGCTACAAGGGTGGCGGTGTGTGTGTGTGTGTGTGTGTGTGTGTGTGTGTGTGTGTGTGCCAGTCCTGGGACTTGAACTCAGGACCTGGCATTGTCCCTGAACTCTTATTCCCCCCCCCCCTTCAAGGCTAGTGCCTTAAGCCATAGCTCTACTTTTGGCTTTTTTCAGTGGTGATTAGACTAGCCTCACAGACTTTCCTGCCTGGGGCTGGCTTCGAACGGTGATCCTCCCATTTCAGCCTCCTCCGTAGCTGGGGTTACAAGGGTGAGCTACCGCTCCCGGCTATCACGGTAACCCTCTCACGCAAACGGTCCACGGCTCAACGTAACTGCGGCTTGGTACTCATGGACGTGTTTCCTAGCTCAGATCCGAGGAGCCCGGGCCGTTCAGGGCTTCCAGGCGCGTCTCCAGTGCTCGGCCGTGCTGGGGTGTGTTCCCCTCAGCTGGCTTTGTTTTTTTCTGGTAGTCTGGGTGTGTCTCATTGCTAAATCCTGGCCTGTGTAACCAGCACTTGAGAGCTTAGCTGTGTTCTTCTTATCTAACTTCTAGGCCCTGGTGAATTGCTGGGTCGGCCTGAGGAAGGTGGTGATTTGGGAGTCTTCTCCTCTTCGTCCAGCTCCCCGGCTCTCCCCTGCCCTGCCTGGTCCAGCTGGTTTTTGCTGAATGGGCATTCTTTCCTGTCTCCTCCAGCTCACGTCCTGGCATCCGTCCTGGCCTGAAATTTCAGCAGCGTCTTCTTTTCCAAAGTGGCGCAGAGGGGAGGGTTGATTGGGGGTGTCTCATCCCACGGAAGGTATTTTGGTTTCGTTTATTGGCTTTTGTTATTGTTGGTTGTGGGACTTGAACTCAGGGCCTGGGCGCTGTCCCTGTGCAATTCTGCTCAAAGCGAGCGCTCTACCACTTTGAACCACATTTCCAGTTTTCTGGGGGTTCATTGGAGACAAGCGTCTCAGGGACTTTCCTGCCCAGGCTGGCTTTGAACTGCGATCCTCAGATCTCAGCCTCCTGAGTAGCTAGGATGACAGGGGTGAGCCACCAGCGCCCAGCACTTGAAGGTGTTTTGTTCAAACTAAACCAAACCTAGGCCCGGGCCTGGGCCTGGGCGCCCCAGCCTTCTCTAGGGTCGAGTGTGTTTGTGGGTTGAGGGGGCCGATTCCAGTGGCCTCAGCCTGTGCCTCGCTACTTACCCATCCTTCCTACCTCTGTCCTCTCCACCTCTAGGACTTGGCACTGTGCCTGTCCTGTCTCTGAGCATTTGGGGACAGATTCTGGGGGGGTCTGGGGGCAGTTGGGGCCAGATATTGAAGGTCTGTAAGAACCCAAGAATCTTAACTCATGCCTGGCATCCCAGCTCCTCAGGAGGCTGAGATCTGAGGATCACAGTTGGAAGCCAGCCTCGCAAGATTCTTAGCTCCAAGGAGCTAACAAAAAGCTGGAAGTAAGCTGTGGCTCAAGTGGTAGAGCACCACCCTTGAGTTTAAAAAAGAAACAAACTCAAGGACAGTGCTCAGGCCCTGAATTCAAGCCCTAGGATGGAAACACACACACACACACACACACAATCTTCATTGCAGTTGGAGCTGGGTAGGTGACAAACCTCAGGGGTTCCTAAGCCACAAGCTCTCTAACTTGACGGTTCTGAGAATCCAGTGCTCAGGACCTGAGCAGGAGACAGGCAGGGGCAGGCGGCAGGGTGGCAGGTGACGGGCGGAGCTTTCTAGAAGCTCTTAGCAAGCCGCACTTCCTGTGGGTGCGGGCTCAGGGCCTGCCCTGGGCGGGAGGGGCCTGGAGGTTGCACAAACCTTCCTGTGCGGGCCCCAGGCCGCCTGCCTCACCTCTCCTGGCCTCACCTCGCCGGGCCTCCCCGGGGCTCTGCCTCCTCTCTGGCTGGCATCTTCCTCGGCTGTGGATCTATGGTGGTGGCTGCTGGCCCCGGACATAACCCTGTCCTCAGCCGGCTGCTGAGTCAAACTCCAAGCTCCTCCCTTCCCTCCTGTAGTCACTGCCGAGCCGGGGAGAGCCGGGGGCTGCTGGCTGGCGTCCACCCTGCCCGAGACCCCAGAGGGGGACACGCTGAGCCATGATCGCGCAGCTGCACTTCCGAGATGCCTTCTGGGTAAGTGGCCAGCTGGGCCATCAGCTGGGGACACAGAACGAAGGGGGGGGGGATTGGGTCCCCCCGGCCGCCCGGGATGAGGACATGCAGTGGGAGCTGTCTCATAAACCTTGGGGGTCTTGTGATGGCTGCATCAAGGGTGCTCCTGAGAGCTAGAGGATTTGGGGGTGTGTGTGAGGTTGGGGTAGATCATCCAGCGCCCCTACCCCTGCACACAGGACCATCTTCCGTGCTCCTAGGGCTGAGTTTTCTCGGGGAGCCCCTGTCCCGTACCTCAGGAGCTCCTGTGTGTGTATGGGGGGAGGGGGTGCTTGAATCTTGATCCTCAGAGCCTCAGCCTCCTGAGCAGCCGGGATTACAGGCGGGAGCTGCCACACCCGGCCGATGGAAAGAGTTTCCCATAGATGGGGGCTGGAAGAGGACCCAAGGTGGTGGGCGCCACAAAGGACAGACCACACTCTTGGGGACTAGACAGCCTTGAGTTCGGCTAGACTGCCTTGTTATTGACAGTCTGAGCAGCTGATTTTCTGTCCCCGAGCCTCCGTTTCTCTCTCTGTATGGTGGAAATCCATGCACTGAAGTACGGGTTGCCTGCCGGACCCCAGCACGCAGCGATTCTCTCCCCTCATCCAACCCGTTTCCCTGTGAACCTTGGGAGACATCCGTCCAGGAATGACAGCCTCCTATCAGTGCTGGGGCCGAGTGGTGTGGCGAGGCTGTGTAGTCTGGGCTCCTGTGTGCATTTTCCACTTGGTCTCAGCTTTCCCCAGCGGCAAGCTGACGGCTTTCTGCTGAGAACCAGGGCTTGTTCCGGCCTCCCGCTTTGCCACAAGAGACTGATCAGCACTGGCCTGGAGGCTGGGAGACACTGAGGCGGGCCGGCCTTCCCGGCTCTGCCCGGGGCCAGGGCTGGCTGTGTGAGTGGCCTGTTGTCGGTACTGAGGGCACCGAAGGTCTCTCCTGGGCAGGGCAGGGGTGGGCTGTCTGGGCCTCAGTTTCTCTACATTTAGTTATTTCTGTGCTGGTTCCGGGACTTGAACTTAGGGCTTGGGCACTGTCCCTGAGCTTTTGTGCTCAAGGCTGGCGCTCTACCACTTGAACCACAGCACCACTTCCAGCTTCTTGGTAGCTCCTTGGAGATAAGCGTCTCACAGACTGTCCTGCCTGGGCGGGCTCTGAACTGCGATCCTCAGATCTCAGCCTCCTGAGTGGCCGGGATGACAGGCGGGAGCCACGGTGCTCGGCTTTCCTTGGCTTTAGAAGGAAAAGTGTGGAATCAGTTCATGAGCTCAAGGAGTTCGCAGCCCGGGCTGGCAGCGAGGACCCTGGGCGAGGGGCCTGGGGGTCCCACATCGCTGCTCTGGCTTGGGCTGTAGTCCAAAGTTGGGGAGAGGTGTAAGGGCCTAGAACTCCAGACCGTGGTACCCCAGAGCGGCCCAGGGACTCTGACCAGTTGAGCTCTACTGTCTCAACCCAGAGCCCCCCTTCAACATAGGGGAGGGGTCCGGACAGGAAGATGGCGCACAAGGAGCAGGGGGAGGTGACCCCCATGTCTTCCGCGCTTCCTGGGGACAACTCAGGCCACTGCGGGTGTCATCTTATCTGTCCCAGGGTTTGCTCAGGAAGACCCGGCGCATGATAACAATGTTGTTGCTGTTTGTTTGTTGGATCCCAAGCTCTCATGCTCTGTTTCCCGACCTGCTCACAGCTGGTCCTCCACCACTTGAGCCGTACTTCCAGCTAAGCTTTTTGCTGGGTAACGGGATACAGAGTCTCTTGAAAAAAGACTTTTCTTGGATGAGCTAGTTTCAAACTTGGATCCTCCGATCTCAGCCTCCTGAGTAGCTGGGATTATAGGTGGGAGCCACCGGTACCTGGGACCCCAATTTCTTTCTGGGTTTAATAATACTTAGCTTTTCCCCCAAAGCTAATGGATATGGTGTGTACATCTTTGATCGTCTTCTGATTGATGGACGGATGGATGGATTGACTGAGGCTTAAATTCTGGGTTTCTGGCTCTTATTGTATTTTTTTGCTCGAGGCTGGTGCTCTACCACCTGAGCCAGACCTCCATTTCTGTCTTTTCACTGGTGACTTGGAGATCAGATTGCTCTGACCCAACCTCCTCAGTAGTTAGGATTATAGGCATGAGCCCCTGTTCTCCACCCCCCCCCCCCACCGTGGCATTTGTACTAAGAATGTTCCAGACACCATCTTCAGGGCTGTGTATGTATCCACCAGTTTCACCGCACAGCACCAATGGACTAGAGGCTCTCGTCGCCCTGGTTATTCACATGAGGCCCAGAGAACTTGACAGACTTGTCTGCAGTCACACAGCCGCTCCTCCTGGAAGCCACTGCACAACAGCCTCAGGGGTCGAGATGGGGAAACTGAGGCAAAGGTCCTCCCCCGAGGCAGGAGGACCGGGTGAAGTGGACAGAGGAGCTTTTTGGCTGGTCCTCCCCACCCCTCTTCTGGTCCGTTCTTTCTTTTGTTTGTGTCAGTCCTGGGGCTTGAACTTGCGCCTGGGAGCTGCTCCTTGGCTTTTAAGCTCAAGGCTCCACGTCTAGCTTTTTGCTGCTTACTTGAAGATAAAGAGTCTCGCAGACTTTCCAGAGCAGGCTGGCTCTGTGCACCACAATCCCCAGAGCTCAGCCTCCTGAGCAGCCGGGATGACAGGTGTGCGCAGCAGTGCCCGGCTGAGAAGTTCATATATTTCACTTGTACTGCAGGGCGCCAGGAGCCTTGGCCTCTGTAATTTAACCCCATGTGCACGTAGCGGGTGACAGAAGTAGCAGCAGAGGGCTGCCTGGGACCAGGCCTCCCTAGGTGACTCACAGGTGGGCGGCAAAAAAGACGGAAGTCGCTCCCCGCGGTTCAGAAGTGGGGTGCAATGGGGGAATTGACTCCTGCGGCATTCGGGGGGCAGCCTGCAGGGGTGGGGTGCCGTGGGGTGCCCTGGCTGGCTGCAGGAAGGGAGGGAGAGATCATTTCTGCTCTGCACCCTGCCGTAAAATCACCAGCTGCTTGGCAGGAAGTGTGTGGCTGAGGCTCAGAGCCTGGCCTATCTGTGAGATGAGGTCCATGGGAAGAACACAGAACTTACCACAGACAGGAACCTCCAGCTCCCCCATCTCGGGGTCCTAAGCATAAGCAAGAGCTAAGCGCCGGTGGCTCACGCCTGGCGTCCTAGCCACTCAGGAGGCTGAGATCTGAGGATCATGCACAGTGCAAAGCCAGCCTGGGCAGGAAAGTCCATGCTGTGACTCTTAGCTCCAATGAAGCAGCAAAAAGCCGGAAGTGGCGCCGTGGTTCAAGTGGTAGAGCGCCACCCTTGAGCCAAAAAGCTCAGGGACAGTGCCTAGGCCCTGAGTTCAAGCCCTAGGACTGGTACACACACACACACACACACACACACAGTTCAAGCCAATCCAGTCCACGCCTCCAGTCCAGCTGTACACTCATTATTTTCTTTGCATAAGTTCTCACTTCCTGTCCAGGCTTTGTGTGTGTGTGTGTGTGTGTGTGTGTGTGTGTGAATGCGCACACGCACACGCATACATCCTGAGGTTTGAACTCTGGGCCTATCCCTGAGCTTATTTTTCTTCTTTTTTGCTCAAGGCTAGTGCTTTACCACTTGAGCCACGGCACCACCTCGGTGCATTTCGTTGGTCCTTTGAAGATCAGAGTCTCACAGGACTTGCCTGCCTTTTGAACCTCTATCTTCAGGCCTCGGCCTCCTGAGTCGCTAGGATGACAGTGTGAGCCACTGGTGCCCGGCTCCAGCTGCCTACTTTAGGCGGGATTACAGGTGTGCCTCGCTGTGCCCAGCTTCTGTGGAGATGGAGTCTCACAGACTTCTCCCCTCCCACTTAGAATGGGAGGAGAGCCACCTTTCTTCCAGGGACAACCTGGAGTTTGAACCTGTGGCTCTCAGCCTCTCCAGTAACTAGGATTGCAGGCAGGAGCAACGTGGGCCTGGTTTGCAATGTGTGTGTGCGGGGGGGGGGGCAGTACTGGGGCTTGAAGTAAGTCAGAGTCCCATGATCTCCCTTGGCTTTTTTTCCACCCAAGGCTAGCGCTCTACCACTTGAGCCACACCTCTACTTTGGGCTTTTTGGTGGTTACTTGGAGATAAGAGTCTCTCCAAGGTTTTTCTTCCCCAGGTTGGTTTCAAACTATGATCCTTAGCCAAGCACTGCTGGCTCACACCTGTCATCCCAGCTACTCAGGAGGCTGAGATCTGAGGATCGTGGTTCAAAGCCAGCCCGGACAGGAAAGACCACGAGACTTTTATCTCCAATGAATCACCAGAAAACCAGAAGTGGCACTGTGGCTCAAGTGGTAGAGCGCTCGCCTTGAGCTGAAGAGCTCAGAGACAGCGCCCAAGCCCAGAGTTCAAGCCCCACGACCGACAAAACCAAACCAAACCGCGATCCTCCCGTCTCAGCTGGGATTACAGGTGTGAGCACTGGTGCCTGGCCCTGACTCAGGTTCTATTTTTATTTCTGTTGGTTGTGAGGCTTGAACTCAGGGCCCGGGCGCTGTCCCCAGCTCTTTTGCTCAAGGCCAGCGTTCTACCACTTAGAGCCTTCATTGTCCATGGAGATCAGAGTCTCGTGGACTTACCTGCCCAGGCCTTGAACCACGATCCTCAGATCTCAGCCTCCTGAGTAGCAGGGATGAGAGGCGTGCCCCACTCGGGCGTGGCTCGGGTTTTATTGAGATGCACACCATCTTGCTTTGGGGATAGTTAAGGAAAGGTAAAGTTGCATGAGGCTGGCCACGTGCTCATCTATGCACACGCTCCTGCACGTGTGCGCTTGCGCATGCTAGGCTGCGATGACTTCGCCGTGGCTGGGCTAAGGTTGAATAGCTCTGAGCTCTTCCTTCCGTCCTGCGGGGAGGGACCCGCCAGAGACGCACAGTGGAGCTGTGCTCCCCTCCCCCACCATGCACCCCTGAAGCTGCTGGCGCCTCTTCCCTTTTCTGTGCTGAGACTCCAAAGTTCCTCATTTAGGAGGGGACCCAGGGGGCCCCACTTTGGCCAGTCCTGGGACTTGAAAATATCAGGAGAGGCTGACATGTTTTGCTGACACTTGTTCTAACTCAGGGCTCTGAAAACCTGCCTGGCATCCCAGCTGCTCAGAGGCTGCGATTGATCGGGCTGGGAAGGTGGCTCAGTGGTAGAGCGCTTGCCTTGCATGCATGAGGTCCTGGGTTCAATTCCCCAGCACCACATAAGCAGAAAAGGCTGGAAGTGGCGCTGTGGCTCAAGTGGTAGAGCGCTAGCCTTGAGCTGAAGAGCTGAGGGACAGCGCCCAGGCCCAGAGTTCAGGCCCCACGACCGACCAAAAGAAAAAGAGGCTGCAATCTAGAGGATTGTTGTTCAAGGCCAGCCGAGGCAGGGGAAGTTTATGCTAGATTCCCTCACCAGCATAGCCAGCAAAAAGCAGAGCTGGAGGTATAGCTGAAGTGGTAGACCACCAGCGTGGACAAGTGTTTGTTTGTTTGTTTGCTTGCTTTTTTGTTTTTGTTTTTTGGTCAGTTGTAGAGCTTGAACTCTGGGCCTGGGCGCTGCCCCTCAGCTCTTCAGCTCAAGGCTAGCACTCCACCTCTCAAGCCACAGCGCCACTTCTGGTTTTCTGGTGGTTCTTTGGAGATAAGAGTCTCACGGACTTTCCTGTCGGGCTGGCTTTGAACTGTGATCCTCAGATCTCAGCCTCCTGAGTAGCTAGGATTACAGGCGTGAGCCACCAGCACTTGCTAGCATGCAGTGGTATTTTCCCTGTGTTTTTTGGGATCATCTTCCATGGGAACAGGTCTGTTGTCCACAGCCTTGTGTCCGCCCTCCCTTCATTTCTAGAACATTTTTGCTTTCAACGAGATCTCGTGTAGGTGGATCAGTGCAGCTGAAGGACGAGTCCTCAGTCCACGGAAGCCTACATGCAAGCATCATGTGCGCCAACGGTTCTGGTCTAGGCAGTAAAAGGACATTAAAAAAAAAATATGAGTTCTTTTTGTGGTGCAGAATTTGGTCAGCTCTGAGTTCAACTTCCTCCAGATACTTCTCACTTTCTCGAGTGCTGCTTTGGTGTTTGTTTGTTTTGGTTCCAGTTCTGGGGCTTGAACTCAGGGCCTGCACGCTGTCCCTAAGTGTCTTTTGCTCACGATTGGCACTCTACCACTTGAGCCACTTCTTGGTTTTTTGCTGGTACATTGGATCAGAGTCTTACAGACTTTCTTGCCCCGGCTGGCTTTGAACCATGATCCTCAGCTCTCAGCCTCCTGAGTAGCTGGAAGACAGGTGTGAGCCAACAGGACCTGGCTTCAAGTGTGTGTGTGTGTGTGTGTGTGTGTGTGTGTTGTTTGCTCTGGTAGGCCTGGGCCACTGTCAGCTCTTAAACTCGAGGCTGGTGCTCTACCACTTGAGGCACACTTCTGCTTCCGGCTTTTTGCTACTTCATTAGAAAGAAGCAGCTCAGACTTTTGTGCCCCAGTTGGCTTTGAGCTGCGATCCTCAGCTCTCAGCCTCCTCAGTAGCTGGGATGGCAGGCATGAGCACCGGCGCCTGGCAGAATTGCTATTTTAGGTCACAGGCATGTTCAACAGCATGGCGACTGCGGGCCCGCTCCTCTAGGACTTGGCGGCTGTGCCGTGAGTTATTTCTCTAATCTACTGTTGAATATTTAGGTATTTGCCTGTTATATAAGCAGCAATGCAGGGGCTAGATCTGTGTGTGTGTGTGTGTGTGCGTGTGCACACACTGGTACTAGGCCTCACACTCAAAGCCACGTCTTCTTCCTTAGCTTTACAAATTCTTGTTTTGCTCAAGGCTGGTGCTCTGCCACTTGAACTGCACCTCCACTTTTGCTTCTTCTTAATTCATTGGAGCTAAGAGTCTCACAAACTTTTCTACCTGGGTTTGGCTTTGAACTGCGATCCTCAGATCTCAGCCTCCTGAGTAGCTAGGATGCCAGGCGTGAGCCCCCGGCGCCTGGCCAGCATGCACCGTTCATTGTGGCTCTTTCTAGAACATGACTGTCCTTGACTATTCCTCTTCACCAAGGGTTGTTCCATGGGTTTCCAGAAACAAGAAAACCAGCCAGGTGGCTGAGGGCTCCCGCCTGTCATCCCAGCTACTCAGGAGGCTGAGATCTGAGGATCATGGTTTGAAGCCAGCCCGGGCAGGAAAATCCATGACACTCTTGATTCTCCAAATAGCTACCAAAAAGCTGGAAGGTGGAGGTGTGGCTCAAGTGGTACAGCCCAGCCTTGAACACAAAAGCTCAGGGACAGAGCACAGGCCCTGAGTTTAAGCCCTAGGACTAGTGCGTGCATGTGTGCACACTCACACACACTGGTGATCTTTAACTTGAACATAAAATGTAAAAGCTATACATATAATATTTCAGTGCATGTTGACATTATATACTCATTTCAGGTCAGGTATCTCTTTCTCTTCAAATATTACTTTGTGCCAGTCCTGAGACTTGAACTCAGGGCCTGGGCGCTGTCCCTGAGCTCTTTTGCTCAAGGCTAGCACTCTACCACTTGAGCCACAGCGCCACTTCAGGTTTCCTGGTGGTTCACTGGGGATAAGAGTCTCCTGGACTTTCCTGCCCAGACTGGCTTTGAACCGTGATCCTCCGATCTCAGCCTCCTGAGGAGCTGGGATGACAGGCGCGAGCCACAGGTGCTCAGCCATCGATTTCGTATTCGTGGTGGCAATGTGTGCGATCCTGTCGTTCTAACTTTTTAGTTACTCTTACCAAGCCTTTGCTGTTCTTAGCTCTGTTCTCCAGAGAGGAAATGCCCCGGGGAGGGGGTGGGGGCTGTGCGCGGCTCCGTGCCTGTGGGTTAGGGAAGGGTCTGCAGGGTGGCGGTGGTGACAGCTGGGGCTGGTGGTGACACTTTCTCTCCGTGCGCTGCTGGGGACAAGCCACATGACATTGGGCAACAGGAAGTAGCCAGCTGTGGGGGGGAGAGGGATGATCACAGGAAGCGGAAGCTGAGGCTCCTGGCACGCAGGGGCAGCGCGGGGTGGGCGAGGGGTGCGGCCGGCCGCAGGGTGCAGCCTGCGTGGGATCCTCTACCGCCCCAGCCTCCGCTTCCGAGTGTCCCAAGCAGCCTCTAGCTCAACTCCATCCCGTCTGATTTCTGCCAGGGGGGCCTGGACACCAGCATTGCCTTTGTTTTTTGCTTTTGTTGGTCGTGGGGCTTGAACTCTGGGCCTGGGCACTGTCCCTCAGCTCTTCAGCTCAAGGCGAGCGCTCTACCACTTGAGCCACAGCACCACTTCTGGTTTTCTGGTGGTTTACTGGAGATAAGAGTCTCACAGACTTGCCTACCCAGGCTGGCTTTGAACCGTGATCCTCAGATCTCAGCCTCCTGAGCAGCTAGCCCAATATCCTTTTGAAGGACCCCCTCCCCCCATGGCCTCCACCATAGCCGGCCTTCCCCGACCGCTTTAGGGGGCATTCTCTCCCCAACCCCCCATCTGAGCTCTGTTTGCACTTTGTCTCTGGATTTGACTATCTTAGAAATAGCCATGTTGATCCTTTCCTGCCTGTGTTGTTTGACTTGCTGTAGTGTGTGGTTTGGGGCAGGACTGAGGTTTGAACCTGGGGCCTTTTGCTTGTTAAGTGAGTGTCTTGGACGAGGTCTTTCATTTTTGTTCAGGCAGGCCTGGGCCATGACCCTCCTGCTTATGTCTGCTGAGTAGCTGGGATTACAGGAGTGAGCCACTGTGCCCAGCTCGGTGGGGTATCTCAGGCTCATTTGGTGGAAATTTCCTGTATATTTGATGCTATTCCATTGTGTGTGTGTGTGCGTGTGCGTGTGTGTGTGTGTGTGTTTCTTCATCTCTGGCTTCAGCCATCGATGGACCTGCCATTTCCTCTCTCCAGCTGCTGTGAATGGACTGTCATAAACCCTGGAGACACTCTACCACTTGAGCTTCACTTCTGGCTTTTGGTGGTTCACTGGGGATGAGTCTCCTGGACTTTCCTGCCCAGGCTGGCTTTGAACCTCGATCCTCAGATCTCAGCCTCCTGAGCAGCGGGGCTGCCAGGCGGGAGCCCGCGCCGGCCTTGCGTTTTCCTGTGCGAATCACTTCTGTTCTTGTTTTTGACAGCAGCCACACCCGCTCCGTTCCTGCGGCCGCCCCAGGCTTGCGGGTCTCTTTGTGTCTTTGCTGAGTCTCAGCGGTGTCTTGCTCCAGCGTGGCGTCATGGCGGCTCCGATTTGCATTTCTTATGACTAACACTGGGTGCCCTTCCACGTGCCTGCTGGTCATTTCAGCGTCTTCTTTGGGGAAGTATCTCTTCTCGCCCACTTTAGAACCACATCATTTGGTGGGGGCTGGGCACTGTCCAGCGCTACCGCGTGAGCCACAGCACCACTTCTGGTTTCCTAGTGGTTTATTGGAGATAGGAGTCTCACAGACTTTCCTGCCCGGGCTGGCTTTGAACCGCGATCCTCAGATCTCAGCCTCCTGAGTAGCTAGGGTGACAGGCGTGAGCCACTGGCGCCTGGCTTTAACTGAATCCTGACCATCTGTGCATCCGTCTGTTCATCCGTGCATCTATCTGTCCATCCATCCAAGCAGTGACGGAGCCACACCCTCTGCAGGGCCCCTAAATGCTCACCCAGGGGTAAGCCTTGTTGTGCATAGCCGCTGTGTGGGGCCCCTCAAAGAGCCAGGTAGCTCTGTCCCCCCCTCACCTTCCCCGGGGCTGCCAGAGCGAAGCACCCCTGCTTCAGTTTCCCTCATGGCTCTTCTCATGGCCACAGGCAAGAGGGAGGCAGTTGCTAGTGAAGGAGCAACGGCAGCCACTTTGGCTGCAGGAGGCGCGAAACTCAGGCGCAGGCACCATGGTGGGTGTGGGGGGGCCTGGCCGAGGCTCCAGGCTGAGCGGCAGCAGGCCCTGCCTGCCCCTGCTGCGTCTGCTCCCACCACCAAACGATGCTTTTTGTTGTTGATTTGGGCCCAGGACATGAATAAAAGATGGCTGTGTTTTTTTTAAGGCTTAAGTTATTGCTCAGCCGGGCCCGGGTGGCTCACGCCTGTCACCCGAGCTACTCGGGGAGGCTGAGAGCTGAGGATCGCGGTCCAAAGCCAGCCCGGGCAGACAGATCTGAGAGACTCTTATCGCTAATGAATCAGCACAAAGCCGGGAGTGGGGTGCGGCTCACGTGGTCAGGGCCCGCCCTGAGTGAGTTCGCACACACAGCCTGACCCGGTTGCTGCTCGGCCCCTGGCCGATGGCCACTGTCACCAGGGTAAGGTGCGATCGGTGTGCGTGTGCCCAGGGTGCGTGCGTGCCCGCCCGGGGCTTACACGCGGGGCCGGGGCGCCGTCCCTGAGCTGCTGCATTCAAGGCTGGGGTTCAACCACTTGAGCCACACCTCCAGTTCCAGCTCTTCCTTGGTGCTTCACTGGAGATGGCTTCAGACTGTGATCCGCACAGCTCAGCCTCCTGAGTTGCCGGGATTACAGGCGTGAGCGCTGGTGTCAGTCAGTTCACCCGTATGGGGCACAGTGAAGGCAGCACCCCGTAACCAGGGCCGGCCCCTGCCCTCCACCATCCTCCAGGAAGGAAAGGTCAGGCCGGGCTCTGCGCTCTGCCCCAGAGCCCAACGTGATTCACGCAGGAAGAGGAGGAGGCGCGGGTGGCCATGGAGCTGCGCTTCTGTCCAGCCAGGGGGGGCACAGCGGGGCTGGGGTAACGGGCACCCCCAGATCTACCCAGAACAGAGCCAGCGCAAACGCTGCTTCTGGAAACAGGATGGCCAGAATTCCTGTGTGTGGTCTCTGTGGGTCCCCCTTCTCCCCCGCACCCCCGGCCTCTGGTTACCACTTTTTGCCTAGACTGCAATCTGCCTATTTCGTTCCTTCCACTGTGGCTGGGATTACAGGCGTGAGCCGCCACGCCCAGCTTCCTTCCACCGGGAGGTGAGGCAGACCCGGATCCTCTGTACCATAGCCACGCACTGCCCGCGCCGGCTATGGGCCGGGAAGGGATTCCTCCCAGGTGCCTTGCGCTGGCCTTGAACTGTGATCCTCTGGATCTCAGCCTCTTGAGTAGCTTGGATGACAGGGGTGAGCCACTGGGCCCCGGCTTGTGGGGGAAAATTTGGTCCCAGACGGTCCACACTGCTGAGTTTGAATTTCACAAAGGAGTGGGGAGCCGTGGGAAGAATCTGGGCGCCCAGATGCTAAGGTGTGTGTGTGTGTGTGTGTGTGTGTGTGTGTATCTTGGACAGTGAACCTCTTGATCGTGTGCTGGGATGGAATTTCTGCTTCCTTCTTTCCTCCCAGCCCGGTGCCATGAGTCAGAGCCGACCTCCTGGGTGGGGAGAGCTGGGGCTGCTCCTCGGGCAGGGGGGTGGAGTTCAGGGACTTTCTGGAACATTCCATCACTTGTGCCGGTGGCTCAGCGGCTGTCGGATGCGGGCAGGGCGGCCTGCCGCGGGGCTCCTGGGCAGCTGCGGCCGGGCTCCGTCCTGCGCTGTCTCGGAATGGCCGGGGTGGGCGCTGCGTCTCCTTTGAACCCAGGGACCCCAGGGCAGCGGCAGCGCCCCGCCCCGCGCCGCCAGGTGAGGGGGGGCGGCGGACACCTCCCCGCTGGGCCCTGCCTAGGCCTAGAACTGCCCAGCCCACGGCCGGCCCCAAGGGTGGAACTCCTGTCTTTGTCTGTTTGGTCCAGTCCCAGGACTTGAACTTAAGTCTTCTCGCGATCCCTGGGTGTTTTTCCCCCTGGTGCTCTACCACTTGAGCCACACCTGTACTTCTAGCTTTTTGCTGGCTCGTTGGAGATCAGAGTCTCTTGGACTTCTCTGCCTGGGCTGCCTTTGAACTGTGATCCTCAGCTCTCAGCCTCCTGGGTGGCTGGGATTATAGGCGTGAGCTACTGAGCCCGGCTCTCCTAGGTCCCCTTGATCTCGGGCAGAGCAACCATTGCTCGGTCAGCGGTGCTACCCAAGCCTCTGTGAGTCTAGAGCCTGAACCCCAAGAATGAAGAGGCTGGAGAGAGGGCCCCCCAGGTGTCCTGCTGGCCTTCCCGGAGGGGGCGCCCTCCTGAGCCAAACGCGTCCTGTGTCGCAGTGCAGGGACTTCACGGCGCACACGGGGTACGAGGTGCTGCTGCAGCGGCTGCTGGACGGCAGGAGGATGTGCAAAGATGTGGAGGAGCTCCTGAGGCAGAGGTGAGCCGGCGGGGCGGCGGGCAGGGCTGCGGGGGCCGGGGCACGCGCATGCCCCAGCAGGGACCCCAGCTCCACGGGCCAGGAGAAGCCAGCTACTCAGTAGCATCCCAGCTACTCAGGAGGCTGAGCGCTGAGGATCGTGGTTTGAAGCCAGCCCGGGCAGGAAAGTCCGTGAGACTCTGATCTCCAGTGAACCACCAACAAGCCAGAAGCAGAGCTGTGACTCAAGCGGTAGAGCTCCAGCCATGAGCAAAAAGCTCAGCGCAGCCCCCAGGCCCTGAGTTCAAGCACCAGGATGGGCGCACACATAAAAGAATCAAATGCCAGAAGCCAGCGGCTCACGCCTGTAATCCCAGTCACTCAGGAGGCTGAGATCTGAGGATCCTAGCTCAATCTGAGCTAGAAAAGTCCATTGCTTGAGCCATAGCACAACTGCCTGGTGGTTCATCGCAGATAAAGAGTCATGGCTTCTCCTGCCCCGGCTGGCTTTGAACCGCGATCCTCAGATCTCAGCCTCCTGAGTAGCTCGGATGACAGGCGCGAGCCGCCGTCATCTAGTCAAGTCCATGACGCTTTCCTCCAATTATCCACCCAAAAGCCAGCAATGGAGGCGGAGCTCAAGTGGTAGAGCACCTACCTTGAATGGAAAAGCAAATGGACAGTGCCAATGCCCTGAGTTCAAGGCCCAGTCCACACACACACACACACACACACACCCCTCTGGCCCAGCCTGCATTTAGCCAGAATTTGTTCCAGGATGTTCCTTGAGGTCCACAGTCAGGAATGCAGCCCCCGGGGGTGTTGGGGTGGGAGGGAGGGGGGGTGTTGGGGCTGGCGGCCGGCGGGTGACCGGTGACACAGCCTGGCCTGGCATGGCAGGGCGCAGGCGGAGGAGCGGTACGGGAAGGAGCTGGTGCAGATC
Organism: Dipodomys ordii; assembly: GCF_000151885.1. Classification (NCBI taxonomy): domain Eukaryota; kingdom Metazoa; phylum Chordata; class Mammalia; order Rodentia; family Heteromyidae; genus Dipodomys; species Dipodomys ordii. Next base: position 16,944,120 of record NW_012267231.1, on the reverse strand, counting down.
GCGCGGAAGGCGGGCGGCCACACGGAGATCAAGTAAGAGCCGCCGCTCGCGAGCTGGGCGCAGGGCTGGGGCGACGGTGCCAGGCCGCCAGCGCGGGCGTGTGAGGGTGCGGGGCCCAGGGCCGGCTCCCCACCCCGGGCCGGGGTCCCAGGGCCAGCTCCCCACCCCGGGGCCCAGGGCCGGCTCCCCACCCCGGGCCGGGGTCCCAGGGCCAGCTCCCCACCCCGGGGCCCAGGGCCGGCTCCCCACCCCGGGCCGGCCCTCACCGTGCTGGGCTAAGAGTTCAGGCTTCCTGCCCGATGCCCATGGCTCCCGCCCGCCATCCCAGCTACTCAGGAGGCTGAGATCTGAGGATCGGGGTTCAAAGCCAGCCTGGGCAGGAAAGTTCTGTGGGGCTCATCTCCAATGAACCACCAGAAAACCAGAAGTGGTGGCTGGGAAGTTGGCTCAGTGGTAGAGTGCTTGCCTAGCATGCATGAGGCCCTGGGTTCCATTCCTCAGCACCACATACACAGAAAAAGCTGGAAGTGGTACTGTGGCTCAAGTGGTCGAGTGCTAGCCTTGAGCAAAAGCAACTCAGGGACAGTGCCCAGGCCCTGAGTTCATGCCCCAGGACTGGCCAAAAAAAGCCAGAAGTGAAGGTGTGGTTCAAGTGGTAGAGCACCAACGTTGGGTGAAAAAGTTCAGAGACAGTGCCCGGGCCCTGAGTTCAAATCCAAGGATTGGTGGGCATGCACACATTCACACATGCGCGCACACACACACAATTAAGGCAGCTTGGTTCGGAGTTGAAGAGCAAATTGTCTGGGTTCCTGGAGGGGCGGGGGGGGGCTGGGCCTCCCAGCTTCAGACTCAGCAGGGTGAGGGGCTCCCGAGTCCCAGGGCCGTCCACAGCGCTGGGTGTGAGGTCTGCACCCCATGGTCCTGCCTCTGTGCGTGTGTGTGTGTGTGTGTGTGTGTGTGTGTGCGCGGTGCATGTCTTGTGGCCACGTGGCCAGCAGGGAGCAGGTGAGCCACTCTGCACAGGCTGTGGAGAGCCACGGGTGTGAGCCCAGAGAGCCTGGCCATACCCGGGCCTCAGTTTCCCCATCTGCCTCTGACTGCCTGACTCTTCGGCTCGTGGTGCCACACAGTGGGGCCGGGGCTGGTCAGCTCACCCATGGGGTGGCGGCTGGAGACCCCCATCTCCAGGTCCAGCCCCCTGGGGCGCTCTGAGGTGGAGCAGATGAGGGGTGCAGCTCAGGTCAGGTTTCAGGGGCCTGGGGTCTCCTGAGAGAGGTGCCCAGATTCACCCCTGCCATCCGGGCTTCTCTCCCCATTCCACTGAAGGAGAAACTGAGGCCCAGAGAGGGAAACTAGCCTGCAGGGGTCACACAGCAAACCAGTGTCTGAGCCTGGTTTATACTACATAGCCTCAGACCTTCCTTCCAGAATAAAAGTCCAGCACTTCAGGTGGACACAGTACTGTCTCCTGGCTGACACGAATTTTTCTGTTCCCAGCTCCCTCAGGGCTTCCTTTGATGCACTGAAGCAGCGTGAGTCCTCCTCCCCGCTCCTCCCCTCCCTCCTCGTCCTCCCCCCCTCCCCTCCCTGGGATGGCCTGGGAACCCAGCCCCATCCTGGTGGGTGGATGGATGGATGGCGGTGGTGTGCGTCTGGGCTGGTCCAGCGTGTGGAATTGGGGTGGCTGAGGCCCACTGTGACCCTAGAGACGGAGAACGTGGGCAGCGCCCACATGCAGCTGGCGCTGGCCCTGCGCGAGGAGCTGCGGAGCCTGGAGGAGTTCCGGGAGCGGCAGAAGGAGCAGAGGAAGAAGGTGAGGCCCGGCCGGCCCAGGGAGTCAGGGAGGCTGGGAGTCAGGGAGGCCGGGGAGTCAGGGGAGTCAGGGAGGCCGGGGAGTCAGGGAGGCCGGGGAGTCAGGGGAGGCCAGGGGAGGCCGGGGAGTCAGGGAGGCCGTGGAGTCAGGGAGGCCGGGGAGTCAGGGAGGCCGGGGAGTCAGAGGAGGCCAGGGGAGGCCGGGGAGTCAGGGAGGCCGGGGAGTCAGGGAGGCCAGGGAGTCAGGGAGGCCGGGGAGTCAGGGGAGGCCAGGGGAGGCCGGGGAGTCAGGGGAGGCCGGGGGAGTCAGGGGAGGCCGGGGGAGTCAGGAGAGGCCGGGGGAGTCAGGGGAGGCCGGGGGAGTCAGGGGAGGCCGGGGGAGTCAGGGAGGCCGGGGGAGTCAGGGAGGCCGGGGAGTCAGGGGAGGCCGGGGAATCAGGGAGGCCGGGGAATCAGGGGAGGCCGGGGAATCAGGGAGGCCGGGGAATCAGGGAGGCCGGGGAATCAGGGGAGGCCGGGGAATCAGGGGAGGCCGGGGAGTCAGGGAGGCCGGGGAGTCAGGGAGGCCGGGGAGTCAGGGGAGGCCGGGGAATCAGGGAGGCCAGGGGAGTCAGGAGAGGCCAGGGAGTCAGGGGAGGCCGGGGGAGTCAGGGGAGGCCAGGGGAGTCAGGGAGGCCGGGGGAGCCTCTGTGGGGGGCGGGGCTTGTCGTGATTGGTGGAGGAAGGTGCCTTAATCTCAGAGTTGGGGGGGGCAGAAGATGCTGATACTCTGGGGAAGGGTGCGTGGCTTGAACTCAGGCTTCACACTTGCCAGACCAGTGCTCTACCGCTTCAGTCATGCCCCCGTCTCTTTTGCTTTTTGAGATCTTTCCCTCTTTCCCCCCCCAGGCCAGTTTTGGTCTGGGATCTTCCTACTCTGCATCCTGAATAGCTGGGATTACAAGCATGAGCTACTGTGCTTGGTCCTGATTATTCCTACCCAGACTGGAGCCGGGCAGGGTTAACTGAGAGTGGGGCAGAGAGTGGGAGGGGCCCCGGGGAAGAAGCTGAGTCCGGGTAGGGCTGGGCCCGGCCCTCAGGAAGTAAGGCCCAGGACGCTTCTCAGGGAGGTTTGGGATCCAGTGCTGGGCCTGGGCTCCTAAGGGAGGCCTGGCAGGGAGGACCTGGATGTGAGGCTGAACTGCTTCCCAGAGCCCCAGGGAGGGGCTGGGGCCCTGGCTACAGTGAGGGCAGACCACTGCCAAAGCCCTGAGAATGAACAATACAATGAACTTGTACCCAGCTTCAAACCACACTCTGTGCGTGCACACACACGCGTTGATCTATAGCTTGAGGGTTTTTTGTTGGCCAGTTGTGGGGTTTGAACTCGGCACACGGGCGCTGTCTCTGAGCCTCTCCACTCAAGGCTGGCTCTGAGTCACAGCTCCACTTCTGGTTTTCTGGTGGTTCACTGGAGATAGAGTTTCGGCGTTGAACCACGATCCTCCTATTTCAGCCTCCTGAGCAGCTCAGATTACAGGTGTGAGCCGCCAGCCTGGGCTTCTCTCTGGCCTGTCTGAGCCAGCGGCGGCTCTGGGAGAGGGCCAGCACCCTAAAGCAGGGAGGGCCCCCCCCCGCCCCTCCCGCTAGACTCAGAGCCCGTGTCCCCTGCAGTACGAGGCGGTCATGGACCGTGTGCAGAAGAGCAAGCTGTCGCTCTACAAGAAGGCCATGGAGGTGAGCGCACATGTGGGGTGCGCTGGGCCGCACGGGGGGGCCTCTGACCCCAGAGCCCCATCCCCACGGGCTGCCCCTCCCTCACCCCCCCAGGGCAGAGGGCCTGACCCTCCCCACTCACCCCCCCCTCCCCACAGTGCAAGAAGGCGTATGAGCAGAAGTGTCGCGACGCAGACGACGCTGAGCAGGCCGCGGGCCGCCTGGGCGCCGGCACCCCCCAGAAGCAGATAGAGAAGGTGCGAGCCGGGCTGGAGGTGGGCGGACACCCCCCGATCTGCCCCAATCGCGGGATGGTCAGCAATCCCTGCAGGGAAACTGAGGCCCAGGAGGTCCGAGAGAAGGGTGGAAGTGCAGCTGGCCCGGGCCCGAGCTCCCGGCTGCTCCGGGCTCTGGGCAGGGTGGGTGTCACCGTCACACCAACCGCCCTGGGTTTGAACCCGAGGCCTCGCTCTCCCTGCGCACGTGCTCGCCCCTGCGCTGCCACCCGCCCAGTTTTCTGTCATCTTTTCAAGACGGTGTCTTGCTCGATGCCCGCCCGGCCTGTGGTCCTTTGTGCTTTCCTTTGCTGCCACCGCCGGGGTGACAGGCGTGTCTGACTGCGCCCAGCCTAGGGCTGCAATGAAGTCTTGAGAACTTCTTGTTTTGCCCAGGCTGGCCTCCAACCGTGATCCTCCAGTGCCTGCCTCCCAGGGAGCTAAGATGCCAGGCTCCAGCCGCCATGTCCGGCTCACTGGCCATTTGGATTCCCTTTTCATGGGAACCAGCCTGGGGCTGGTGGGCGAGGCCTCGGTGTCCCCTGGGTGCCCGGAGGGGGGTGGGGGCTGACGGCTCCTCCTCAGCGCCGGCCTCCCTGCCTCCCCGCAGAGTCAGAACAAAGCGAAGCAGTGCAAAGACTCAGCGACCGAGGCAGGTGCGTGGTCCTGGGCGCCTGCCACCAGCGAGGCAGGGGACCCCCGGAATCTCAAGGGGTCATGACCCAAAGCTTTGTGGGTTCCCAGCCCCACAGGCCCAGCCTCCTTCCCCCGCCCGGCTGCCTTAGTTTCCCATTTGTGAGGGCGTGGGGGGGGGGCAGGCTGGCCCGCCTGAAGGCCGCTCTGCTTCTAGAACGCGTGTACAGGCAGAGCATCGAGCAGCTGGAGAGGCTGAGGGGCGAGTGGGAGCAGGAGCACCGGGCCACCTGCGAGGTGAGGGCTGCGCGCAGCCTCGGTTTCCCCAGCGGCAGAGGGGGAGACCCCCCCCCCTTGCTCCGACCACCTTGGGCTTCCCTGGCCCTAATGCCAGGGGCCCCAGGCTGAGCCACGCCGGGCACGGTAGCGCACGCCTGCAACTGAGCTGAAGATCACAGTTCAAAGCCAGCCTGGGAGACTATCTCAATGAAGCCCCAATACAAGCCCCCCGGTGTGGCTGTGGCCCGAGTGGGACCCCAAGCCCTCTTCTCCTGCCCCCCGCCCCCCAGGCCTTCCAGCTCCAGGAGTTTGACCGGCTGACCATTCTCAGGAACGCCCTGTGGGTTCACTGCAACCAGCTCTCCATGCAGTGCGTCAAAGACGACGAGGTGGGGGGGCCGGGGTGCGGGGGGGGCTGCACCCCCACGTCCACCAGTGCGTCAGTGCATCCTCTGGGGCCCCAGCCTCCAGCCCCCTCCCCAGGTTAGGGACCCTGAACCCCACAGGCCTGGAATCTGGCTTAATGCTCCTGGCAGGCAGGGTGGGGGTGGGGGGGCGGAGCCTGGGGTTCGGGAAGGGGGGGGGGGGGGGGCGGGGCGGGGCGCTAGGCCCTGGCACAGGCAGACACAGCCCACATGGTGCTTCAGCTTGGGGCTGGGCGGTGGGGAGGCCAGGTTGGGGTGGAGGCTGCAGAGGGGGTGTGGATGCGGGGTGGAGGCTGGCCTCCAGCCTCCGCTCCCCCACCCCCAGCTCTATGAGGAGGTGCGGCTGACCCTGGAGGGGTGCAGTGTGGACACAGACATCAACAGCTTCATCCAGGCCAAGAGCACGGGCAGGGAGCCCCCGGGTGAGCCCACTCCCCCCCCCCGCCAGGCTTTTTGGTGGGGGTGGTGTGGGGCTTGAACTCAGGGCCTGGGCGCTGCCCCTCAGCTCTTTTGCTCAAGGCTTAGTGCTGTCACTGTGAGCCAGGGCGCCACCTCCAGTTTTCTGCTGGTTCACTGGAGATAAGAGTCTCAGGGACTTCCCTGCGATCCTCAGCTCCCAGCCTTGCTAGCAGGGTGACAGCTGTGAGCCACCAGCGTCTGGCTGGCTGGCTGCCCATGCATTCTTGGGGCACACACGAGCCCCAGGATGGTCCAGGGGCCTGGGCTGGGTGCAGAGAACCCCGGCTCCGTCGCGGGGCCTCATGGGCTTTGCCGTCTGCCACAGCTCCAGTGCCATACCAGAACTACTACGACCGGGAAGTCACCCCGCTGGCCGGCAGCCCGGGCGGCCCACTGGCCTGCGGCATGATCAAGAGGTGAGACACCACACACAGCACACTGAGGCTGGGGCAGTGCAGTGGGCTAGGAGTGCGCCGGCCCGCATGGCCTCTGGCACTGACACCGTGCAGACCCTTGTGCCGGTGCTGCGCTCAGGGACCAGGCCCCAGTGGATGAGACAGGGGCCCTCCGCCCCGGGACCTGAGCAGGAAGCATGAAGCCACACTCGCGCAGGCGCTAGCGGCTGCTCAGCTCTGCGCAGGCTCCATCCTAAGGAGGCTGGATGGCATCCTGGACCCCCAGGCTACAGCAGTAAATGCATAGGAGCCTGGGCAGAGAGCCTTCCAGAACTCTCCAGGCTATTTGCTGTGGTCTGAGGCCCAGGCCTAATGTGGGGCCCCACACGGGACCTGGGTCTGGCCAGTGGGGGACAAGGGACAGAGCGTGCTGAGCTTGGACGGGCGGCTTTTCTGGAAGGGAGATGTCAAGAATGGAGACCTGGGCTTTGTGTTCGGGTCCTGGGGCCTGAACTCAGGGCCTGGGTGTCGTCCCTGAACTTTGGTGCTCAGGACTTGGGCCACAGCTCCCCTTTGGGCTTTTGCCAGTTAACTGGAGATAAGAGGCTCATACCTCCTGCCCGGGCTGGCTTCGAACAGCCTCCTGGGTAGTAGTGGCTGAGCCCCTCCTGGCCGGCGGCAGCGGCCTTGCTGATCCACAGCGGAGAATAGGAAGCGTTGTAGGGAATAATCCTCTTTGGGGGCTCCTGCCCGAGGGACACCCCTGAACCATCCATCCCTAGCAGCCGGGGGAGCCCAGCCCTAGCAGAGAACCCTGAGACACCTCCATGGGCCCCCCTGCCTCTCTTCCCTGACCCCAGGTTCTCCGGCCTGCTTCACGCAAGTCCCAAGACCACGTCCACGCAGGCCCACGCTGGTAACTGGGTGACGCCGGCGCTGTACGCAGTGACTGCAGGGGAGGGGGGAAGGGAGCAGCAGGGGAGGCCCAGCCCTTAGAAAGGGCGGAGGCCAGGCCTCATCCTGCTTGCAGCCTCCACAGAGACCCTGGCCACTGCCCCAGGGAGTGACGAGGTCACCTACACAACCATCAGCGTGCAGGGCACACAGGGAAACCACCATCCGCCAGCCCGGGACTACCGCGCGCTCTACGACTACAAAGCCCAGGTGAGCCCTTCCTGGGGGGGGCCCAGTGCCCCCACGCGGGCAGCCTGGCAGAGCCCGGGCCTCGTCCTCTGACCACGGGTGCAGAGAGCCATCATGGCCAACGAGAATCCTCTAGCCAAGCTAGAACTGATGATCTATGTCCAACCACACCGTACCTCCAGCCCTGAGGGGTGCGGAACTGGAACCCAGAGCCCCCTTGGCGGAGGGCACCGGTGTGGCTAGGCGGCTGGGTGCCAAGCTCAGGCGCAGACGCGCACAGCCCAGCCCTCAGCAGAAGGTGGGGAGGTTAGCTTACAGGCCCGGTGGCTGGGGCTGCGCCGGGCTGGGCAGCAAGGGGCGCCGTGGGGGGCGGTCAGCTGTGGAAGATCGTCACCCCGGGGACCCTCTGGGCCCCACGCTTGCTCCTCCTTGTGCAGAACTCCGACGAGCTGGACCTTTGTGCTGGTGATGTCCTGGTGGTCGTCCTGGAAGGGGAGGACGGCTGGTGGACGGTGGAACGGAACGGGCAGCGTGGCTTTGTCCCTGGGTCCTACCTGGAGAAGCTGTGAAGGGCGGCCGCGCCCACCGGGACTGCCTGCGCTGCAGGGAAGCCCCTGCGGGGACCCTCCCTCCCCCCTGCGGGGACCCTCCCTCCCCCCTGCGGGGACCCTCCCTCCCCCCTGCGGGGACCCTCCCCCCTGCGGGGACCCTCCCCCCTGCGGGGACCCTCCCTCCCCCCTGCGGGGACCCTCCCTCCCCCCTGCGGGGACCCTCCCCCCTGCAGGGACCCTCCCTCCCCCCTGCGGGGACCCTCCCCCCCGCGGGGACCCCTCCCCCCTGCGGGGACCCTCCCCTCCAGCCTTGTCTCCTGGACACGGGCAGTGCTGGTCTGCTCAGGAAATAAAGGAGTGTCCACGCTCTCTGGTCTGCTCAGGAAATAAAGGAGTGTCCACGCTCTCTGGTCTGCTCGGCAAAGGAGCGGGAAAGGAGTTTTCATTTCTGGTGCTGGTCCTGGGCCCTTGAACTTGGCCCTGGCTCTGTCCTTGAGCTTTTTCATTCAAGGTTGGTGCTCTACTACTTGAGCACCAAAGTTGCTCTACAACTTTCCTGCTCCAGTTGGCTTTGAACCTCCATCCTCCGATCTCAGCCTCCTGAGTAGCTGGGATGACAGGGGTGAGCCACTGGTGCCCAGCCCCCCCGACTATTCCAAGTTCTTCTAGGGGCAGAGCAAAGGCCTGAGCTGAGCTTCCAGATTACAAGAGTGACACAGGCTGTGGGCAAATGGCAGAGGCCATGATGGGGGGCCTCGCCTCCTTCACCACCTCGGAGCAGCAGCTGCGGCCGGGCTGCTCTCGGGGCTCTGCCTGGCTGCATTCCAGCAGCTGGCACACGCCTGTCCCCCCCCCCCCCCGGGTGCGCAGCAGAGTCGGGCCAGGGGCACGCTTGGCCCTTGGAAAGCGTGAGGGGCGCTGCTCACATTTCGATGCGTCTCTATGCCCTCAGCACTGCCTGAGCAAAAGGCCGGGTGGAGTTAAACAAGCATGGCTCCTGGGGACAAAGGGCGTGGTGTCCAAGTGCGACTGTGGCCACGCCTGTCTTGGCACAGGGGGTGCCTTGCCAGCCTGCAGCGCGGGGCCAGGGCCGGGGCCTGGCAGGGGCACGAGCAGCCCCGGGGAGCAGGTTCCTGGGAGCCAAGCTCGCCCGTCCCTGCCTGGTGCCAGAGGCAGGGCAGAGATGGTGGGGAGGCCGCCAGGCTCTGGGGCTGCACGTGCTGGCCCTCCATGAGAACGGCTCACAAAGGCTGACTCACTGTGTCTGAAGGGTGCAGCTGGGGGTGTTGGCAGGACTTCCTGTCTGTGACGGGGCCTACCCCAGCCAGGCCTGCCCCGAGTCCCAGGAACAACCCAGATGGAGCCAGACACTGGTGGTACGCCTGTAATCCCAACTAGTTAGGAGGCTGAGATCTGAGGATCAAGAGTGAAAGCCAACCTGGCAGGGAAATCTGTGAGACTCTTCTTACCAATTAACCATCTATCTTCTACCCTGCACTGTAACTGTCATTATACTTAACTCCCCAATGACTCGCAAGATCCCAACGCCATCCAGAAAGGGTTCAGAAACATGGGTTTCTGCACAACCACTATACAACATGCCTGAGACCTTAGACATCAGAATAATGAGTCACAGAAGCATTATTTCCAAGGCTGCTGGACACAACCAGCAGGTGACCTCCTAACCACCTGCGGCCAGCCAGGACGCTCCCAGTGGCCTCTGAGAAGTCTCCTAAGTAAATTCTGGTAAGACCTGTACAAATAAAGAGCAAGTCAGGCACTAGTGGCCTCCACCTGTAATCCTTGCTACTTAGGAGCTAAGGTCAGAGGCTCAGGGTTTGAGTCCTGCTGGGGCAGACAAATCCAGGAGCCTCTTACTGTCAATGTCCCATCACTAGCTGGGAAGGGAAGCTGGGGCGCAAGTGGTAGAGCGCCAGGCTTGAACAGAAGCACAGCCAAGCATGAGTGTGTGTGAGGACTGAGTTCAAGCCCAATGCTGTCACAAAGAGGGAACATAAATCACGAAGATGGCTGGAGGTGCGTTCTTCCTACAGCTAGCTGCTTGTGTCTGTGTCGCTCCCCCACCCCCCACAGGAAGGGAAACCAAGACAACCTATCCCACAGGGCAAACAGCGGGACTCCAAATTCAGGCCCCATCAACTGCGGAGACAACCTGAGCACACCTGGCTGAGACGCCCGGAGCACTCCCCATTTTCCCCTGCAGATGAGGGAGAGACGGGCCAGCGGGGGCCGGGCTGGGGAGGGCCCGCACCACCCGGGCCGCAGCTTGCGGGTGGGACCCGGGGGCCCTGGCGGGGTGGGGTGGAGCCGGGGG
>NW_012267231.1:16910998-16932470 GCF_000151885.1 Dipodomys ordii | reverse complement strand
CACACGGAGGGCACGCGGCGGAGGGCACACCGAGAGCACACGGAGGACACGCGGCGGCGGGCACACGGAGGGCACGCGTGCGCGCGCGGCTGTGGGGAGAGGACGCGTTTATTGCGTGGCTTTCCTATTTACAGGGAGCGGGTCTGCGCTAGTCTAGGCGGCCGGGCCGGGCGGTCACCGGGCCGGGGCCGTGTGTTCGGAAGGACGTGGCGAGGGTCCGGGGCGGCGTCCGCTTGAACCAGGTTGGCGTCGGGGCCTTGGCGCACCGCGGCCGGCTCTCCGCCGTGAAGACGGGGACTCGGAGACCGGGGGACCCCCGCGGCGCCCAGGCCTCCGCCCGCCTCCGCCCCTCCCTGGCAAACCCACGGAGACGCGGCCGGCACAGGGAGGGGCCGCTCCGGCAGCAGTGCGCGTGCGCTGGGGGCGCGGAGGGGCGGGCCCGCCACCTGCCAATCAGAGCGCGGCCCTAGGCGTAGGTGCCCCCGGTGATGAGCAGCTCGTAGGAGGGGTCGCGGCTCCGCCGGCACAGCACCACGCAGGCGCACAGCATGCCCAGCAGCTGCGGGAACAAAGGCAGCGTCAGCTCCACCGCCAGCCCCCCTCCCTCCGCAGTCAGCCCCCCCTCCGCAGCCCTCCCTCCCTCCGCAGTCAGCCCTCCCGCCGGCACGTTTGGTGCTGGGACTTGAACTCGGGGCCTGGGCGCTCTCCCTTAAGCTTTTCTGCTCTACCACTTGGGCCAAACTTCCGTGTCTGGCTTTTCCCGGCGGTGCAGGCGGCTTTGAAGCCCAGCGCCTGGGGAGCCGGGGTGACAGGCGTGAGCCACCAACACCCCCTAGCGCGTCAGATTTTGGTGATCTGAGCCAGAGGGCCCTAAGTTCACGACCCAGCACAGGCACAAATCAATGTTTTTTTTAAGGGACGGTAAGTTTCATGGTGGTCTTTTCAGCATCTAGATTTGGGGGAGGAAAGCCTAATTTCCAACACACAAAATTCAGTCCACAAACAGCTCCATGGTGTTAAACCAATGGGCTAAAAAGTGTTGAGGGTTTCCATTTCTTTCACAGTCCGCGTCTAAGCTGCAGGCCTGGTTGTGTGACACTGCATGCATGTGCTGAGTTTTTAAAGGTCACTCTTGCTTCGCTGTTGCATTTTAATAAGGCCTAATCCTTCTGCAGTAGCCCACCCTGGAGCAGGAACAAAGTCAGGCTATGTTCTTTGGAAAAGCAGGAGGATTAAGATGGATTAAAGAGAAAATGATTCCAGAAATTTTGACCCAGCTTCTTAGAAAATATAAACAGTAAGCAAAGGGCTCAAGGAAAGTTAATTTGCTGTTCTAACTCCTCACTGACAGCCTAGAGGCCCAGCTATTTATTTCATTTCAAAGGGCCGATCTAATTTCAGCAAAGGCACCTGGTCCATAAACAGACACGCGGGATCTGAAAAGAACCGTTACCACGAAACAGAAACCAAGAGGGAGATGTCCTGAATCTGAATTCTTCAGGTTTAAAGCCGCACACTCCTTCACTGTAGCCACTAACCCCACTCAGGACCACCCAGACCCACCAGACATTTAACACCTGCTGATGTTAGTGCTTGCTAGTTCAAAGCAACTTAAAACAGGTACCATGGCTCACACCTGTAATCCTAGCCACTCAGGAAGCTGAGATCTGAAGATCATAGTTTGAAGCCTGACTAGGCAGCAAAGTCTGTGGAGCTCTTATCTGCAATTAGCCAGCAAAAGCCTGAAGTGGAGGTGTATAGCTCAAGTGGTAGAGCACCAGGCTTGAGCTTTGAAAAAATCTAAGGGACAGTGTGCAGGCCCTGAGTTCAAGCCCCAGTACTGTCATACACACACAAACATAATAAAGCTCCTTAAAGACATTTACAGTATATGTTGCTCAACATTTACTAAATATCTTAAGCTAATGGTGCATATTATTTAGTATCTGCTTCCTAGAGAAAGAAACTCATTTCTATTCACTGTACATCAAATCAATCTTCCAAAAGCTGTAAAACCAAACAGAGGCTCCCATGGCAAACTGAGCAATAAAATCATGGACCTCTAGCAATCACTGATTTGCTGGGGAAACCAGCTCCTATTTCTGCCAGCAGGCTGCCTTCCTGTGCAGTCAGAGCTCTGCAGACCAGACTGCGCAGTGGTCAGCTCTCAGCCTCCTGTGCAGCTGGGATGACAGGTGTGAGCCACGGAGCTAGCTCATCTCTAGATTTTATCTAACTGAAGTGTCCATCATCAGCCCCTCTAATAGAATGAGGAATTTGGCCTGGCTCCTGGGGCAGGCTTGGGTCGGCTCCTGTCTGAGCAGAGGAAGTGTCCCAAGTTGCATTCCCAAGTTGCTATCCCTACTTTGCTGGCAAACAAGGGGCTGAGGACCAGAGAATCTCCCTTTCTTTCTCTCTTTCAAGCTCTAAATTTCCATATTTATGATGGAAATCTCCATAAATTTCCATCTGGATTGGTGTACAAGCACAAAGCTCCTGATACCGTGGCATTCTCTCTCTCTTTGTTCTGCTTCTCACACATAGGACACAGATAGATAATTTGAGTATCAAAAGATGAAAACCTTTCTAGGCATGCTTTAAAAAAAAGAAAATACAAGCCGGGCGCTGGTGGCTCACGCCTGTAATCCTAGCTACTCAGGAGGCTGAGATCTGAGGATCGCGGTTCAAAGCCAGCCTGGGCAGGAGAGACCGTGAGACTCCTATCTCCAATAAACCACCAGAAAACCGGAAGTGGCGCTGTGGCTCAAGTGGTAGAGCGCTTGCCTTGAGCTGAAGAGCTGAGGGACAGCGCCCAGGCCCAGAGTTCAGGCCCCACGACCGACAAAAAAAAAAGAAAATACAATTAGGGAAAACTTCTGGGTTATTTCAGATGGATTTCACCCCTCTTGAAACTAGTGTTTACACATGTTTTTCATTTTTAAAACCTTTAGGTTTTGACAAGTGAAAACTCTGGAAGCTTTGGATCCGTGATTTAGGCTTTTTCAACTGGAAAGAAAAAACTCCAGTCTTTCGCCTCGTTTCCTTTGGTCGGGTGATTTAAGTGTAACATGCAGGCGGCAGGTGGTGGGGGCAGAGGGAAACATCTGACTGGCCAACCACATGACCGGATGAGTGACAGGGCCAAGCCCGCCTTTCAGCGTCTACACACATCTACACACAGTGTGTCAGGAGCATAAGCAGCGAGTCATTCCAGAATGTTCTGCTGCATGCTAATAAGTGTGGCTTATTATCATTAAGGACGCACCGCCTAGGATTTGCCTGGAAAGAGACCTCCTTCGTAGCCTATGATTTTCAGTGAGATGAATATTTGTACAGATGATCAAAATATGAAACACATCCCTGCTGATCACTAGATTACTGCTCCTGAGCTGCAAAGAAAATGCTCAGAAGGGCAGAGACCATAGCAAATAGAGCTAGGATCACAATAAATCATTTCAGGGCTGTCTGAGGATCAGCAGGGTAAACTGTTTCCATCCTGCCAGTGAAAGGGTGCTTTCTGTCCCACAGCACCAGCTCCAGCTCAAACAGACCAAGGGCAGGCCCTCTAGCACCTTACGCTTAATCTAGCAATTACACGGGCTTTAATCTAACAATTTAAAGATATCCAACACCTTCTTAAAATACATCCTTTAAGCTTGAAGCCTGTTTCAAGAACTTATTTGTTTCTTGGCCAGTACTGGGCTTGAACTCAGGACTTTGTACTCTTGCTCAGCTTTTTCCCTCAAGGATAGTGCTCTATCACTTGATCCACACCTCCTGTGCAGCATTTTGCTGGTTAATTGAAGGTGGGAGTTTCAAGGATCTAACTGCTGGGGCTGGCTCTGAAAGCGATTCTCAGATCTCAAGCCTCCTGAGTCGCTAGGATCGCAGGTCTGAGTCACCAGCGCCTGGCGTAGTCCATTACTTTTCACTGGGGTGAGAGGTATAAGCAGTGGCCCGAGGAGAACGGGACTGGAAGCTTGTGGACGAAGTGGAAGGCACCGGAGCCGCCGCCAGCCACTCTGCACAAGCACCTCACGATACCAGCAGCAGCGCTGCCAGGCGCCAACGGCACAGCATGAGGGGCAGTTGGGAAGAATTAAGAATGAAGCCATGGATACCAATGGTGTCAACCTCAGTTATTACAGGGGAGTCTTTTCTGTCAAGCCAAAAAAAAAAAAAAAAGCATTTCTTAAAAGAAACACTGTGAAGACTAAGTGACCAAAGTTCTAGCAGTTCTTGGGTTAGGCACACACCAATGAAAATATGTTCAGGGAGTCCCTGGGGGTGGGGGGGGGCGGGGGGGAGAGGAGGGCCTGCACCGCTTTTCAGCTACTTAGGAGTCTGAGGCAGGAAGATCACGTAAGCCCAGGATTTCAGACCCAGCACAGGCCAACATAGTGAGACTCTTCCTCAATAAAATAATAACACGTAATTTAGTGTTTACGAGAAATGGCTCAGTGGCAGGCTTGTCTGACACACATGAAGCACAGTGTTCAATCCTCAGCACCACAAAAATAAGAATTAAAAAACTGCAAAGAAAACCTGCAAGCTAGATACTGGTGGCACGCACGTGCACGCGCGCACACACGGACACACACGCGTGCGCGCGCACGCACACACACACACACACACACACACACCTAGCTTTTCAGAAGGCTGGGAGCAGAAGGATCTCAGTTCAAGGCCAAGGTCAGCACTTTTTTTGAAAATAACCAGCAAGAAACGGGGCTGGAGATGTGACTCAAGTGGTAGATTGCCAGCCATGCTAGCACAAGACAGAATTCAAATTCCAGACAAATAAAATCTTAAGGACAGGAAAATAAGAATTCAAAAGAGAAAGACTACACAAAGAAAACTGAAATGAAGCTTTCCATTTCTAAGATAAAGCAATGAGACTTAAAAAAAAAAACAAACAAACTGTGAGGTTCAGGGCTAGAGGTTTTGCTCAGCAGTGAAGTACTTGCTTAGTTGATTGTGGGGACCTAAGTTCAAACCCTAGTATGGCCTCCCCCATGCTATTAAAATATGTGCCGGGGGAGGAGAGAAGGGAAAAGGAGGCGTGAGAGAGAAGGATTCCGCAGTACACTGACAGCAGGCGTGGAAGCTATAGAAAGAATCTCAGCAGGAAAATGACATCTCCCACAACAATAGTTGTTTGCAGCTCACTCCCTACACACGGCAAGGAAATAAAGCAGAGCCTCTGTCCAGTGCGTCCACATCCAGATCACAGGGTTTTTCATCCTTCTGGGACCAGGTCTAGAGACAAGATGTTGAACCAGGATATCCCCCCCACTTCCGGAGCAGACAGTGTTATTCCCATCACTTCCAGGTTACCTGTGTCCACCAAGATTCTCACTACTACTTTGTGCTTAAAACTCTTCTGGGCTCCAGTGGCTCATGCCCGTAATCCTAGCTACTTAGAAGGCCGAGATCTGAGGATCGTGGTTCAAAGTCAGCCGGAGCAGGAAAGTCCATGAGACTCCTATCTCCAATTAAACACCAGAAAACCGGAAATGGCACTGTGGCTCAAGTGGTAGAGCGCTCGCCTTGAGCTAAGCACTGAGGGACAGCGCTCAGGCCCAGAGTTCAAGCCCCACCACCATAAAAAAACAAACAAACCCTATTTGGGGCTCACAGCTGGGGCTGACCACAGCTCGGTGGCTACCTGTGCCCTCACCTGGATCGCTGCAAAGGCCAACGCTGCCCAGATCACATGCATCATGATTTCTTGCAGCTTCTTCACAACCAGAGCCTCACAGCCCTGCAACACAACAGTTATCCTCATCAGCATCTTTGCAAAGGAGAGCCAAGCGTCACAGGCTAGTACTTGCTGGAAGGAATGGGAATGGAAGGTGTGATTACAGGGCTGTCTGGGTAAAGCAACTGAAACGCATGTAACCACAACAGAACACCAGAAACACTAAGACAGCACTCAAGGGTGGAGCGGAGGGGCAGGGGGCGGGCTGCTGGCAGGTCAGGAGGTTGGGCTGGACTCACCTCAGCGTAGAGGTCCGAGGGCCTGGCCAGGCTGCCATTGCAGCTGCTGGCAGTCTCTCTGCAGCAGCTCAGAGGGACACTCTGGTTTCTGGTTTCTTTGAACCAGTCTGTATTTTCCCAGTCTGAGTAGTTATGAATTCCACAACAGTGCAACTGGAGGAGAGAATGGGTGTATTCATTATTCCCTGACAAGATACATGTATGTCCACACGCTGAGCTTCAGAGTTTCATGTACTGTTAGAGTTTTGAAATATGTTATTCGAGATCAGTGATGTCCAACAGAACTTTCTACAATAAAGGAAATGCTAGCCAGGCACAGGTGGCTCAAGCCTCTACTCCTAGCTACTGAGGAGGCTGAGATTTGAGGATCACAGTTAGAAGCCAGCCCTGGCAGACAAATCCAAGACTCTCATCTCCAACCAACAAAAAGCCGGAAGTAGAGCTGTGGCTCAAATGGCAGAGCACCAGCCTTGAGTGGGAAAAAGCTAAGGGAGAGTACACGGCCCTGAGTCCAAGCCCCAGTACTGGCACACAGAACAAAGGTCTGAGATGTTTTTGCTAACTGTCTTGGCCTGGGTCCTGGTGGGATATGCTTCCCATGGTTCAGCCTGGGGGAAAGCGTGTGCACATCAAGGTGCTAGGCAGCAGTGGCGGAGGCGATGCCATGTCCCGCCACAGGAGGGCGCCACAGGCTCACCTGTCTCTGTACATAGTCGATGGCCCGGCTGGCAGCGTCAGGGTTGGTTCCATTGTAGGTCTTGTACACTTTCTGGATGCTGCGGTCAACCTCGTTCTCCACCTGAACCAAGACAAAGAATAACAGTGGTCCAGGCGAGGAGATTGTGCATGTCTCCCTTCTTGCCTTCACGCAGATTCGAACAGGCAGGCAAGAATTCGGCTACAGGACATGGGATGAGAGGTATGAGAGGAGAGGAGCGCGAGTGGGGAGCGCAGGAACAGACGCCCTCCACTGTGAGCGACGTCTTCATTGTTCCCAGTAAGTTTCCAGTATGTTCTCTGAAAACTCGCTTCTGTTCCTTTCCTAAGACGATTTGGGACAGGTGTGCACTGGTGCTCATGCCTGGCTGTCATTCTAGGTGCTCAGGACAGTGAGATCTGGAGACTGTGATTCAAAGCCAGACAGGCAGGAAAATCCGCGAGATGCTTATACCTAATCAATCACCAAAAAGGCTGGAAGTAGAAATATAGCTCAAGTAATAGAGTACCAGCCTTGAGCAAAAAGCTCAGGGACAGCTCAGGCCACGTTTAAGCCCCAGGACTAGCACAGAATAAATTAAAAAAAAATTTTATGCTCTTTATTCAATGTTTTTACTTCCAAATATGCAAAAGTAATCAGTAAGTCCTTAGAATCTGTATTTTCATGAAAATGCAGCTGTCATCACTCACAAAAATGGCATTTGCCAGGCGCCAGTGGCTCGATCCTGTAATCCTAGCTACTCAGGAGGCTGAGATCTGAGGACCACGGTTCAAAGCCAGCCCAGGCAGGAAAGTCCATGAAACTCGATTTATTTCCAATGAACCACCAGAAAACTGGAAGTGGCACTGTGGCTCAAGCGGTAGAGAGCTACCCTTGAGCTGAAGAGTTGAGGGACAGCGCCCAGGCCCATGATCAACCAAAAATTTTAAAAATGGCATTAGTGCCATGTAATAAAAGTTTGTCCCACCAGATCTCCTCATTCCCCTCCATTTGGTAATTTTACCAGTGGTGGCATAACCAGATCATAGGCATAGAACCTACTCTGAGTACCAACGTGGTCCATTAGGCCTTTACTTACACGGGAATGATTCCATTCTATCTTTGTCATGGTGCTAAAATAACACAAGTGATGAAAACAGCCAGTTTAGCACTAAGTGGAATTACAGGCAGAAAGTAAAAGCGAGCTAGATAGAAAGGGAAGAGACGGGAATGATGAAGAAAACGGAAGGAGGGCAAGAAGGAAGTGCTGGCCACAGGCCCTTTGCACCCGAAACTGGCAGAAGCCTTCTTCCTCAGGATGGGTGAAAGGCAGGATCACAATTCTGAAAATCTCCTATGTCTTAAAGTAGCGATGAAAAATCAAACCCTCATGAAAGAGAAAGTTTCTGTATTCCACCCGCTCTATGGTATCAGGACTCCATTGGCCAAAGAAATGAATGAACTTCTCACCTGTCAGCACTCAGCGGGAGCTTCCTCTGAAGTAACAGAAAAGAAAATGAAATACTTACAGCCAAGAAGATTAAGCTACCCAGGAGGCTGAGATTTGAGGATCAGGATTCAAAGCCTGCCCAGGCAGACAAATTGGAGAGACTGTCTCCAATTGCCCAACAAAAAGCTGGAAGTGGAGGTGTGGCTCAAGTGTAGAGTACCACCTTGAGTGACAAAGCTAGGGGACAGTGCCCAGGCTCTGAGTTCAACCACCAGGACTGGTGCACACAGGTGCACGTGCACACACACACACACACAGGTGCACACACACACACAGGTGCACACACACTAGGCATCAGGTAAGTCACGGGAGACAACGTACCTTTGCTCTGTAAATGTATCCCAAAACCACAACAACCACTTCTGTGACAAAAACCAAGAGCAGGATGATGACAAACTGCAAGAAAAAAATTGTCAAAAAGTAAGTACAAGGGAAAGAAAAACAATAGCTCTACCCAGTCTCTTGATAAAAAGCCACAGGAGCGCTCACGGCCCTGAGTTCAAGGCCACCAATACCAATAGCACAGCAACAAAACGAGCCAACACTTCCCCCCCACCCCAGGAGTTCCGAGGAGCCCGTGGCCGCGTCCACGCACCGTGGCCAGGCCGCAGCGGCTTTCCCGGATGGTGGCGCAGCAGCCGATGAGGCCGATGATGAAGAGGAGGGCGCCGACGGCGATGATGACCACGGCCGGGATGAGCGTGTACACGTCCTCGAAGAAGTGGTCGTAGTCGTCATAGGTGATGAAGACATAGGCTCCCACATAGCACAGGATGCCGGCGGCTCCCTGCACACACGGCCCAACACACCCGTGAGACGCGTGAGACTCCGGACGCCCAGCCCCTGCGGGCAGGGGAGTTCTGTGTCTCAACCCACCTGCCCGCTCCTCCAGCCACGCTGAAACGCTTTCCAGCTCCACCTACTGTTTTATAGCAACTGATGGTGTGGCCCAAGAGAGCCTGAGTGGATAAATAATACTGCTGACCATGTTACTCTTGAGAGAACTGTTTTCCTGGAAAGTTCCTGAGCTGGCCAGGTGGCTTGGCCCTGGCTAACTACATTTTAGTTACATCCTTTTCCTGAACACCTTAAAACCTCATGTTAGAAGCTCCATGAATTGTAGTTACAACCTGTTATTTCGGCCCTATCCTTCTGCAGGTTGTGAATCTGAGCTCAGCCAATGGGAGCAGAGGGGTGGGGCCTGCTGGGCTAGGGATGTAAAGGGAGCACCCGCCTGCTCTGTGTGTCTATCTGCCAGTTTTGGCTGATGGTGTGCCATCAGTGGAAGTAAACTTGGCTTTGCTGGGCTCCTTTCGAGTTGGTGTCCTTATTCCTATGCAACACCCCAACGTCCCAAGCTATTTCTAACATGGTGAGGACAGATGGATACACACCCCCGGAGGGCTTCTGGGTAGCGCCGACCTGTCCAGACACCTGTCCAGTGGCCTGGCTGGCGGGGGTAGTAACACATTTGCTCACCGTAGCTGCATTTCACCAGTGACATACAAGGGACCACGCTAGAATCTGAACCCAACCTGACTCTAAAATCTGCACTCCTCACCTCTGTCCACTCCCTGGGGAAAATGAAACAAATAGCACTCGTGACACTATTTCCCAAAGACCAAGATGGTAAAAACTAGAGGCTCACTAAACAATACCGGATGCTTTTGCTCAACTCCAGGGTGAACTAGAGCCCCAAGGAGCCTGCTGCTGGGCCGGAGCGCTGGGAGCTGGGATGAGCATCTCGCGGACGTTCCCAGGCCACGTGACGCTGTGATTCTTGAACCATCCTGAGTTACAAGGTGCTTCGACACCTAATGGGAGCGAGCGCTTCTGCTTCTTCGAAAGCCTCATCAAGTGTTGTCTGCACACACTCTCCTCAATGTCACCCCCGGGTGCCAGCCTGAGCCCACAGCCCGCTGCTACTCCCTCACTGAGGAATGATCAGAGTTAGGCTGCGCTCAAACACTGGACCTCATAGGATGGCTGGTGGGGCCATCACAGAAACTTCTTTAGAACAGAACCTCTCCAGGCTGGGAAGGTGGCTCAGTGGTAGAGCGCTTGCCTTGCATGCCTGAGGCCCTGGGTTCGATTCCTCAGTACCACATAAGCAGAAAAAGCCAGAAGTGGCGCTGTGGCTCAAGTGGTAGAGCGCTAGCCTTGAGCTGAAGAGCTGAGGGACAGTACCCAGGCCCAGAGTTCAAGCCCCACGGCTGACCAAAAAAAAAAAAAGAACAGAACTTCTCAATCATCTTCAGGCCAGCAAACAGAAATATCATTCATGCTAGGTGCTGGTAGCTCATCCTATAATCTCAACTACTCAGGAAGCTGAGATCTGAGCATCATGAATCAAAGCCAACTCAAGACAGGAAAGTCTGTGAGACTCTTATCTCTGATTAACTACCAAGAAGCTGGAAGTGGAGGTGTGGTTCAAAGCATTATCCTTGAGGGGCTGGTAGAGCCCTTGCCTTGCATGCCTGAGGCCCTGGGTTCGATTCCTCAGCACCACATAAGCAAAAAGAAAAAAGCCGGAAGTGGCGCTGTGGCTCCAGTGGTAGAGCGCTAGCCTTGAGCTGAAGAGCTGAGGGACAGCGCCCAGGTCCGGAGTTCAGGCCCCACGACCGAACCCCTAAAAAAAGATGGGTTTTCAACCTGAAGATTCCTATAAAATCCGCACTTTGTGTGCATTCTGACTCTGGCACACACATGAGGCTGTGGCAGATGCCGCGGGCCTCTGACAGAGCTGTGCACCAAGGCGCAAAGCACGGGGCTGGAGGCGTGGCTTAATTTAATTGGTAGAGCACCAGCCAATGAGTGAAAGCGTCAGGTATTCACTGCGAGTCCTGGTCCTGGACCTAAAATAAAGACGCAGAGCATCTTTGTCACCCAGGCTGCCGTGCGGTCAACAGGCCCACGTGGACCGGAGAGCCTAGCCAAGGTCAGCTCCTGCAGCTCCGGGTGGGGACAGAAGGGCTGCACACAGCAGCGGAACGGCCACCGCTGCTCTTCAATCGTATTCCTGGTCCACAGAAGTTTCCAGAGCAAAGGCAACGCCACGGGTTCTTTTAGTGGACTCCGCTTAGGACGTGCCTGTGCACAGCTGCAGAACACGTACAAAACACCACCCGTGACCTCGAAAGGACTGAGCAGGCGACCCGACAGTACAAAACACCACCCGTGACCTCGAAAGTACTGAGCAGGCGACCTAACAGTACCTGGAGACAGAAACCCAGCCACCAGCAAGGCAGGCGTGAATCACGAAGGCGCAGGTGCAGGGCGGTCCTGAGCGCCCACCAGTGGCCTGGCCTTTGCAGTCAACTTGGATTTTTAACTGAGATCTCTGGCTATTAATAGAAAAGCTAAATAAAGGTGAGCAGGGTTAAATCTTCCCTCACGTGGGCCGTGATGGGATCTGGGCTTTGCCAACAAAGCAGCTGCAAAGGAGGGAGAGAGGAGGGAGAGGAGAGGGAAGAGAGGGAGGAGGAGGGAAGGGAGGGGAGAAGTGGGGGAGGGGAGAGGATGAAAGGGGAAGAAGGGGGAAAGATGGGGGGCAGGGAAGGCACAGAGAAGGGGGGGAAGGCACAAAGGGAGTGGAGAAAGGTATAGCCTGCTTTAGTCACCCCTCTGCGCATGCAAGGAGGATTTGCGCCAGGGCAGATGACTAAAAATAAACCTCCTTCTGACAGAAGGGGAGGGGAGTTTAGGGGAAAGGCCAAGGCCTCAAGTCGCAGAAAGAACTGTCTTCTGCATCTTCTGCAAACGCGCTTCGGTGCCCTTTAATCCGCCCATGCTTACATCACGGCCCAGCCCTGGCAAGCTCCGGGCAGCCCGTGCTTTTCCAGGACGCCAGGCTGCTCCTCTGAAAAACAAAGCTATTTTTATGAGATCCCCAAGTGCAGGGCTCGTCTTGGTGTGCTTCTGCCCAGTCACAGAAGAAAACTCCTAAAGTGAAAAGTTCATTCTTACATAAGCATTTGTGATGCTTTAAAAAGTAGTGTTGGGGGGGGGGGGGACTCAAATCCTCTCAAAAGAAAATAAGCCAATTCAATGTTAAGACCCACATACCACCCAATCCTGTGTGTGTGTGTGTGTGTGATTACTGGGGCTTGAACTCAGGGCCTTGGCACTGTCCCTTAGCTTTTTCACTCAAGGCTTGTGCTCTACCACTTGAGCCATAGCTCCATTTCTGGCTTTTTGGTGGTTAACTGGAGATGAGAGTCTCACAGACATTTTGCCTGGGCTAGATCTGAACGGTGAACCGTGTATCTCAGTCTTCTGAGTAGCTGGGATTACAGGCATGAGTCACAGAGCTCAGCTACTTTCCTCACAACTATCCAGTATGCAATCACTGGTAATTCTACACAGTGTAGGTCTAAAAGCCTCCCAAAACTTCACCCTGTGACATTCCAACTACCTCAGTCATAACGAAACCTAGCACTATTCAAAGACATGGGAAGATGCAGACAGAAGGGTGACAAAGGAAAACAAAATGATGTGTGTGGAAAGCCAGCTGCTTCAGCCTATCTACTAACTCTTCTTGTAGGGACCCGCCCTTGAGTGAGTGACCGAGTCGGGTGGAAGAGATGTGTGCAGAGCGCACTCACACTGTAGCACCAAATCCTAATAGCGAAAACAGAAGAATGCCTGAGGCAGAGGTCCACAGGCCTAAAGCCCTCGCCACTCTGTCAAAGCCTAACTTAGGAATGTAGGTTTGTGGTGTGTGAGGAAATCATATACCTCACAAAGACATTTGAAAGATCAAGAACACTGCCGCAGGATCATGACCCAGAGCATCTGAGCTCTTGATGTCTGCAATTAAAAATGGCCTCTTAGCCGGGTGCCAGGGAGTCAAGCCTGTAATCCTAGCTACTCAGGAGGCTGAGATCTGAGGACTGCAGTTCAAAACCAGCCTGGGCATGAGACTCTTATCTCCAATAAACCACTCAGAAAGACGGAAGTGGCGCTTATGGCTCAAGTGGTAGAGCGCTAGCCTTGAGCTGAAGAGCTGAGGGGACAGCGCCCAGGCCAGAGTTCAAGCTCTATGACCAACAAAAAAAAGTCAAAGGGCTGGGAAGGTGGCTCAGTGGTAGAGCGCTTGCCTTGCATGCATGGGGCCCTGGGTTCGATTCCTCAGCACCACATAAGCAGAAAAAAAAAAAGCCGGAAGTGGTGCTATGGCTCAAGTGGTAGAGTGCTACCTTGAGCTGAAGAGCTGAGGGACAGCGCCCAGGCCCAGAGTTCAGGCCCCATGACCGGACCCCCCCAAAAAAAGTCAAAGAAGCAGAGCCTGAAGAATTTGTTGTGGCATAAGTACCAGACCATCGTGTGGCGCATGGGAAGGTAGAATACTGTATTTCCTGAAGTGGAAGGGAAGTACAGATGCTGACTACACTTGGGAGCCTGAAGAAAACTGAGACTGTCCAGAATAAACGGAAGCATTTCTTAATTCGCAGAAAGCTGCTAAAGAAAAGGATGGTACAAAAAGAAAACCTTTATCAGACCGGGACTCTGATGATGGCAAATCAAAGAAGGAAAGAATACTGCTGACAACCCAGGGGCTGGATCTCAAATGAATGATGAGGCCACATGGCAGTAGAGAACTGATGGTTCTTGGGAAGTGGAAAGATGGGGATGGAAGCTGGCGCCGGTGGCTCCCGCCTGTCATCCCAGCTACTCAGGAGGCTGAGATCTGAGGATCACAGTTCAAAGCCAGCCCAGGCAGGAATGTCTGTGAGACTCGATCTTCAATGAACCACCAGAAAACCAGAAGTGGCGCTGTGGGTCAGGTGGTAGAGAGCTCGCCTTGAGCTGAAGAGGGCTCAGTTCCAGAGTTCAAGCCCTACGACCGACAAAAAAATAAAAAAGATGAAGATGAACTTGGAGCTGGCTAGAGGCAAACAGGAAATGTCTTCAGAATGTAATTGCATTTTATGGAGAGAGACTAACTTGGCATTCTTGCTCAGAAGATGCTCAGTAGTTGTTGGAAATGCTTTATATAAATGTGTGTGTGTGTATATACACGCAAATATATGTATATATATATATATATATATTGGTAGGGATATATAGATACGTATACATATATAATCTGTATATATAAAAATACATGTACAACAGGAGTACCCATTGCAACAATGAGATGTACAAGTCGTTATGTCAAAAAACGAACTTTACAACTTTGGTGGGGGGGATGGAGGGGGAAAACGATATGAAGGGATGGGAAGGGGAAACAAAGCAGGAGGCTACAATGCTTGATAAGAAATGTACTCATTATCTTACCCATGTAATTGTAACCCCTCTGTACAGTATTTTCACAATAAAAATATATATTAAAAAATTTTTTAATTTAAAAAATATATGTGTACACATATATGTGAAACCTGAGTCTTGGTTTTTGAATTAATGGTCTGAAACAATAACTACATTCTAATGAAAATCAAGTTTGATATGTTGGTTTTGAAAACAGTACCGGGAGAGTTGGTTTATTCCCTCTCTATAGTACTGGTTACTTGAACAAATATAAGAAAGGCTTTCTTTATAGGAAAATATTGATACTGCAGATATTTCCATTCAGGAACAGGTTTTAAAAAAATATTAGGCCGAGAGGGAGGGTGGGGATAAAAAAAATTAGGCCATTTTTTATTTCAGTCATTAGGTAATCAGAACTTGTCTTTAACCGTTATGTGGAAGGACCATCCTGAAGTTTTTTGTGTGTTCGTGTGTGTGCAAACAAAATACGTACACAGGTAGTTTTTCGTTTTGGAGGTTTTGCTTGTTTAGAAGAGCTGCACATCAAACCCTGGGCCTGAGGTACATCCCTAGCCCTTGTTTTGGTTTTATTTTTGTCGTTGTTTTTGGCAGCCCTGGGGCTTGAACTCAGGGCCTGGGCACTGTCCCTGAGCTGCTTTTGCTCAAGGCTAGCGCTCTACCGCTTGAGCCACAGCATCACTTCCAGCCTTTTCTGTGTATGTGGTGCTGAGGAATTGAACCCAGGGCTTCAGGCATGCAAGGCGAGCGCTCTACCACTGAGCCACCTTCCCAGCCCCTTGTTGCTGAGGGTCATTAGGCAGCCCAGGCTAGCCTTGAACTTGCTTGGGAGCCAAATAAGCCTCAAACTCTAGTTCTCCTGCCTCTGCCATAGACAAGCAAACGCAACAGGATTGCAAAATTTCTGAAAAGGACAAAGTTTGTTGCTACCAACAACTTCCTCCACCCAGATGAGAAAACTAGGATACACTTTACTTTCTTTTTTTTTTTTTGGTCGGTCATGGGGCCTAAACTCTGGGCCTGGGCGCTATCCCTCAGCTCTTCAGCTCAAGGCTAGCGCTCTACCACTTGAGCCACAGTGCCACTTCTGGCTTTTTTCTTTTTGCTTATGTGGTGCTGGGGAATGGAACCCAGGGCCTCAGGCATGCAAGGCAAGCGCTCTACCACTGAGCCACCTTCCCAGCCCTACACTATTTTCATTGAAAGTTTCTACAGTGAACCCTTCCTTCATAGAATATTGGAATCTGTATATTAAAAGCTCATGAATCATGGGCTAAGATTTGGCGGATGGAAATGTAAAATCAGCTAGTTAAACGTTTTCGACTGTTTAGAAGCCGCTGGCCTAAATGAATGAGTAAATTTTATAATTATCCAACTGTATACCTTTCCTTTACCCCCACTCATTCCTTATACATGTAGGCTCAATTTTTTTCTGTTGGGCCACGGTCCCATAAAGGTCAGAAAAACAAGTTTGTAGTGATCAGAACACTACCCAGCTGTATATTGTTTATTATAAATAATGAAGAACAGTGTCAATAAATCATTTTATATTCCTTTAAAAAAACAAAAACAAAAAACAAGCAGAGCGCCAGTGGCTCATGCCTACAATCCTAGTTAGTTAGGAGGCTGAGATCTGAAGATCTTCATTCTGATGCCAAGCTAGGCAGGAAGTCCAAGAGACTTTTTATCTCCAATTAACCACCAAAAAGCCAGAAATGGAACTGTGGGGTGCTGTGGTACAGCACCAGCCTTAAACAAAATCCCCAAGAGAGAGAGAGAGAAAGGTAGAGTTCAAAAATCAACAAATAAATGCAAATAATTTCCCTGACCTAGTGACCTTGACAAATTCTTCAGAGGAAGAGAGAGAGGGATGTAGCTGGGATGAAGCTCAGTGGCAAAGCGCTTACCTGGCAAGTGCAACACCCCGAGTTCGAACCCCACTACCCCCCACCAAAAAATAAAAAGGAAGGAAGACCATATATAGCCAGGGCGCTGAGAGCTCAAGCCTACGAGCCTAGCTACTCAGGAGGCTGAGATTTCAGGAGCACAGTTCACAGCCAGGCAGAGCAGAAAAGCCCATGGCATTCTTGATCTCCAGTTAACCACCAGAGAGCCAAAGTGGAGCTGTGGCTCAAATGGCAGTACAGCCGTCGTAAGTGAAAAAGCTAAAGGACAGTGTCCAGGCCGAGAGTTTAACCTAGTACCAGAGCATGCGCGCACACACACAGCAATAAAATAAAATAAAAGCTCTGCTGGTGAAAGGTGTGTTCAGCAGCTGGATCTTTGCTGGAAGCAGAACCGGAAGTAGACGAGCTTCCGGCCTCACCAAGCCAAGGTGCAGAAAAAACACTGAGATGACACACGAGTCAGCAGACTCGGAGCAGAGCAGCGCGCTCTCGGCTTTAAAGCAGGAAGGCAGACCTCTCAGGGGCTTGGACAATGGCTACTTCTCTAGTCCTGAAGCCACCGCTGACCCCTCACCCCAAAACTGGCCCCTTCTTCCACTTCACTTTAACTGTCACCTCCTGAAGAAGTCTCTGCCAGCCTCACCCCCCTGGCTTACCATCTGGTATTTTTGTGTTGTGGTCCTGGGGCTTGAACCCACTGCCTCAAGCTGGCTAGGCAAGTGCCCCTTCCCTTGTATGGCTGGTGCTTTATCACTTGAACCTCCACAATCTTTTGGATCTCAGCCTTCTGAGTAGCTAGAATTACAAGTGTGAGGTTGTTTTTATTTTTTTTGGGTCTGGTCGTGGGGTCTGAACTCTGGGCCTGGGCGCTGTCCCTCAGCTCTTCAGCTCAAGGCTAGCGCTCTACCACTTGAGCCACAGCGCCACTTCCGGCTTTTTTCTTTTTGCTTATGTGGTGCTGAGGAATCGAACCCAGGGCCTCAGGCATGCAAGGCCAGCGCTCTACCACTGAGCCACCTTCCCAGCCCAAGTGTGAGGTTTTTGAGATAGGGTCTTTGCTAGTTTTGCATGGAACTCCTGCCTCCCCCTCCAGGAGCTGGTATTACAGGTGTGCACAACCTTATTGGGCTCTTTCTTCTTTAATTGCTGGTCTTGTTTTACTTAAGAGTTCTGTAAAGCCGGACACCGGTGGCTCCTGCCTGTAATCCTAGCTATTCAGGAGGCTGAGATCTTAGGATCGTGGTTCAAAGCCAGGAAAGACTGTGAAACTTGTATCTCCAAATAAACCACCAGAAAACCAGAAGCGGCACTGTAGCTCAAGTGGTAGAGCGCTCGCCTTGAGCTGAAGAGCTGAGGGACAGCGCCCAGGCCCAGAGTTCAAGTCCCAGGACTGACCAAAAAAAAAAAAGAAGAGTTCTGTAAGAACAGTGAAGATTCTTCTCTGTCTTGTTCACGATTTATCTACAATATGAGTACAAAGTGCTCATGTATACGTCTCATCTGTTTAGCAAGGCAATTTTCTTAAAAATGCAGCCACACAGGCAAGCATAACAGTTTTTTTTAAGGCAAGATAAAATTTAAAGGTTATAGGTGGCTTTCCACTAAGTCACACGCCCGAGCTGTTCCAGCTCTACGGGTGTTTTCCCGTTAAGCTCTGCTCATAAAAATGAAGTACAGCGGCCTCCACAGCCCACAAGATCAGACTCTCAAAGCAGAAGAAAGCTTGTTCTCCTCTGGCCCTGTGATGCCTAAGATAAACACACGCAGCTAACACTGTCAGCCGCCTTTTCTAGTAGGGTAGAGAAAGTAAAGCCAGGCAGCGCTGGTGGCTCACGCCTGTAATCCCAGCTACTCCTGAGGCTGAGATCTGAGGATCACGGCTTGAAGGCAGCCAGGGCAGGGAAATTCAGACATAAGACATCTTCAATTAACCAGCAAAAAGCCAGACGTGGAGCTGTGGCTCAAGGCTTTGTTTTAAACAAGGCCTTCTGGGGCAAATTCCAGCTTTTTGCTGGTTAATCTAGAGACAGGAGTCTCTTGGGACTTTTCTGACCTGGCTGGCTTTGAACCACAATCCTTTGGATCTCAGCCTCCTGAGTACCAAATTAAGAGTCTTGTTTGCCCTTGGTCTAGTAGTGTAAAGACAGGTACAGACGAACTAAGTATTTATTCCAACGCTTAGCCATTTACCTGAGGACTCCCTCCCCCCTCCCCCCCCCCCCCCCCCCCCCCCCCGCCGCAGTCCCACCTTCTGGAATGAAGCCTGAGTCCAGCACTGACACGGGAAGCTACGCCACGCTACAGAGTCGGGCTGTGCGCGCTCACACTTGTCCACAGCCATCTTGCAAGCTGCAAACCACAACATGCTGGAATCTGGCGAAGAACTCTCTAAGACAACTTGGTGAATTTGAGAACTGAGTATTTCTCTGGTTAGTGTGTGCCCATTCTTCACCAGCACACAAGCCCAAACGGTGCCAAACTAACCTAACAATGCGGGCTGTCAGGTGATTCTGTTCCCAAGCATCTGTGTTCACATCGCAGTCATTATACACGCTGCCGAAGGCGCCAGCGTCCAAGCAAGAAACAGTAAGCTCTGGCCAGGGCACCGCCATCAGGGTCTGTGTAACCCTGACTGGAACCGTGAAGCACCAGTTAAGGGTTTTGAGTGAGTCTCCTCCTCCTAGCCTTCGGTGGTGAACAGGTAGGTGAATGCTGACACAGCTGCCCAGCAAGCTTCAACCTCAGTTTGCATCAGAGAAGAAAGCACCCTTTCCAGTCTTTTGAAAGCACATCTTTTGCTAACACCACAGGTTCCAGGGGAGTCTAGAGCAGAGAACAAGGGTCTGTCCCCTGGTGGGGCCAACGTCAGCTGGTCAACCTGGAGGCCCCGCTGCAGGAGCAGCGTGAGGACGTGCCCTGCCCCTACTCACGGGAAGTCCTGCGCAGCGAGGTCAGAAACGAGTCACATCTAATGCCACCCCCAGCAGGCTGAAACTATCAACAAGTAGGGAGCCACAGCAAATACTGTCGCCCAAAAGTGAGAAGCTAATGATCTATCAGTAGTCACATCTAATAGTGGCCACAATTTTAATTTCCTGTTTCTTAGCTTCCTTACCACAGCACACCAAAGTCGTTTTATTTCTTGTTGGTTGTGGGGTGGAACTCAGGGTCGGGGTGCTGTCCCTGAGCTCTTTTGCTCGAGGGGAGCACTCTACCGTGTTGAGCCACAGCACTATCTCCTGTTTTCTGGTGGTTCATTGCAGATAAAGAGTCTCATGGACTTTCCTGCCCTAGCTGGTTTTGAACTATGATCCTTAAATCTCAGCCTCCTTAGTTAGGATTTCAAGTGTGAGCCACGGGCGCCAGGCTAGCACAGATGAGTAGATTTTTTAAAACAAACTCAGTTTCTGAAGTCCTGAGTGGTTACTTAGATGACTTTCCAATTTCGTCAACAAAAATATGACTTGTGAAAACAGTTCCGACATATCTAGCACCCCCTGTGTCCATCTTTAAGCCTGGACAGCGATGTCCACTATTTCACCCGGAACTTTCAGCTTGCAGAGCCAAGGTGCTGTCTCTTAACTGTCTTACTACCTAATAACAAAATGTTTCTCATTTTGGAGGGAGGGTGTCTCTGAACTTCTGTGCTGGTCCTGAGGCTTGAACTCAGAGCCTGGGCGCTGACCCTGAACCTTTTCCCTCAAGACTCTAGTGCTCTACCATTTGAGCCACAGCTCCAATTCCAGGTTTTGGGTGGTTAACTGGAGACAAAAGTCTCCCTGACTTCCCTGCCCAGGCTGGCCTCACACTGGGTCTCAGCCTCTGGAGTAGGAGGACAGGCGCGAGCCACAGCTATCTATTTGTCTGCCTGCTAAGTAGGCACTGGTGGCTCATGCCTGTCATCTTAGCTACTCAGGAGGCTGAGATTTGAGGAACATGGTTTGAAGCCAGATAGGACAGAGAAGTCCCTAAGACTCTTTTCTCCAATTAACCAGCCAAAAGCCAGAAGTGGAACTGTGGCTCAAGTGGAAGAGCACCAGCCTTTAGCTGAAAAAGCCAGGCAAAGAGCCAGAGGGCTTGAGTTTAAGCCCCAGTACTGACACACAAACACACGCCTGTAACTGGAAGAATGAGCAACACTGGTTTGAATGGTAAAGAAGAAACTCTGGAAACCCCAGGTCAGGTTGGTGATTTTGACCGGGGATCCTGATGGAGGAGGCTCTCCCCTCCCTGGGGAACAGGAGCCTGTTTATGTCTAAGTATCAGGTTCTGACGGGCAGCCAGGAGTAGAGGAGGCTCCTCTTTGTTAGGGGCCAGTAGGGAGTCTTTCCAGAACAGGTGTGTGTGTTTGTGGGTGGAGAGGATACGGGAAAGATTACTCAAAAGTAGCGTTAGAAGGAATGTTCAAGGAATGTTCTGGAGTGGGGATGGAGGAGCGTGTCCTGGGCAGGCCAGTGTGGTGACAGGGCCAGCTGTGATGACACCACACTGGGCTTCAGGGGCTAATGCTGGGTGTGTGTGTGTGTGTGTTTAAATAAAACGAGGAGGGTGTGTTTAAAAATGTTTATCCGGGTGCAAGATCCGGAAGGGAAGGGTGTGGACATGGACTGCTCCCTGCGAGGGCTCTGGGGGTGACGCACACAGAGGGTCGTGACACATCCCCCTGAAGGCGGGTCCCAAACCACCGAGAAAGCCAGTGCACTGCTTTCAAAACCCTATGCCAAGGCCGAGCGCTGGGGACCCGTCTGTCACCCCAGCTCATCAGGAGGCCGAGAGCTGAGGAGGGCAGTTCGAGGCCAGCCCGGCTGGAAAAGCCGGTGAGCTTCTTATGTCCAATCAGCCAACCAAAAAGCTGGGCTGTGCAGCTGTGGTTCAAGTGGTAGAGCACTAACCTTGACAGACAGGGCCCGGGCCCTGAGTTCCAGTTCCAGAACGGGCGTGCGCGCGCGCACACACACACACACACACACACACACAATCAATCAAAAACAACGTGCACGCCCCAGGCCGCGCGTGGCCACGGCAAATCCACCGTTTTCCTGGGTCCCAGAACAGCTCCGAGGCGCTGCAGGGGGGCCTCCTCCGGGCCCG
>NW_012267231.1:16907266-16910232 GCF_000151885.1 Dipodomys ordii | reverse complement strand
TTGAAAACCCAGAAATGAACCTACAGACCTATAGCCACCTAATCTTCGATAAGGGAGCTAAAACAATAGAATGGAAGAAAGACAGCCTCTTCAGTACCAGACAGCGACGCGCCGCTCTGCGCAGCCGCCGCGCGACCCCTGCGCCGTTCCCTGGCAACCGAGGCCCGCCCTCCACCTCCAGCGGAGTGGGAAGAAAGGCAGCCGCTTCACCCAATCAGAGGCGGGCGCGGAGGCTGCGCCGGGAGGTCCCGCCTCTTAAAGGAGTCGCAGGCGCCTTTCTTGGCCCCTAGCCGCCCTTGGTGGGGGTTGACCGGGGTGGGGGGGTTGAAAGGAGGCAGATACTGGTTGGGGGAAATTCTGATGCCTCAATCTGGCGTTCCTCCACGGAGTTAGGGTTCTAGGCTAGCCTTGGAGATGATGCAGAGCTCACACAGCGCTGCTGATCCAGCCAGTCTTTCTCCTCCCAGAAGGTCATCACCGACCGTGCACCACGCGGGGGGGGGGGGGGGGGCGGGGAATTTAGGCATCATTGTTTGGGGGAAGTGTGGTGAACTTGAACTTGAGCCAGGCCCTCGACTGGGCGCTCTGAAGAGTCACCCAAAGGAAAAAGAACGCAGGGAATCGATTTGGCAAGGCAGAGATGGGAAAAGGCTATCTATGAAGTCTGATACATGGCAAGACATTTTGGGGGGACCAAGACCTAGAATTGCAGAACCATTTATACATTATATATATATATACATTTCCACTCTTCCCCCAATCTTGATGCATCATAACAATGAACAATTTTGTGGGGGGGGGGAGGCAGCCCTGGGCTTGAACTCAGGGCCTAGGCGCTGTCTCTGAGTAGTTTTGCTAAAGGCTAGTTAGTGCTCTATCACTTAAGCCACAGCTCCACTTTTGTCTTTTACTGGTTAATTGGAGATAAAGAGTCTCATGGACTTTCCTGCCCGGGCTAGCCTCACACCCAGATCCTCCGATTTCAGCCTCCTGTGTAGCTGGAGTTCTAGGCATGAGCCACAGGTGCCCAACTCTTGTTTTTTTTTTTTTTTTTCTTTTTCTTTTAAGGAAAGACAAATCCGGGCTGTCCGATGTGCTTCCTTTTGAGCGTCCACCCTCTCCAGACAAACCTCTCTCAGCTTTATGCTTCCTCCTTCTCCGGGGCCCAGACTTCCCCTTTGCATTTCTTCCTCCCGCCCCCTCCCTCCTCCTGCAGGAGCCCCCACCCTGCCCACCCTCCCCTGTAGGCCCTGCTGTACCCGTACCTTTCTCTTGGGCGGGAGCACAGGCCCTGATGTAGGTTAGAATCGCCTGGGCCTCACAGATGCCCTCCAGGAGATCTGTAGATCCTCCCCTTTTTGGTTGGAAGCACCCCCAAGATATTTTAAGAGGAAACCCCATCTCCATCCTTGAGAGAGAGAGAGAGTGAGAGAGCGAGAGAGAAGAAAAGAAAAACCTCTGACTTAACACTTGATTTGCTCCCTTCCCCTCTCTGTTTCTCCCTCTCCCTCTCCCCCTTTTTTCCTCTCTTTTTCCTGAAAGATCCATTCTGTCCAATGTTTGTCAGCCTTCACCATGTGAATGCCTCACCCCAGCGCCGACTGCTGAGCTGGGGATCCCAGTTCGAATTCTGTGCACCTCACCTTTGCCACAGTGAGTCCTGGCTCCCAGGGAGGCATGGACGGCCTTTTTGCCCTCACAAGCGCTCAACTTTCTGCCGGGAGTTGAAGCATCACCGGGCCTTGGCTGGATACAAGCATCCCCGGATGTTCCAGAACTGTGAAGTGGGAACCACTCTTTTCCTGGGTGTATGTTTTCTCTTGTACGTGAAGCTAAATTGAAATCTGAACATACAGGGAAACACAGGCAGACATCCACAAGCAAGTTGCCTGAAGTATGGTCCGCGCCATGCTTCACACAGCGAATACCAGGAGTCTAGGGCCTGTGGCGTGGGGTATGATGGAAGGCAGACGAATAGCGAGGGGAAGGGTGGGCGAATGGGTGGCCATGCTCAATGTCCAGACATGAACACAGAGCCAGTAAGTTGAGGGCAGGGGTGGGGTTGGGAGAGATGGGGGAGGGGTATGGAAGAATGGATGGGGTAACAGATCCAGTGCATTCTTCTTACCATCTGACTTGTTGAACCCCTTTGTAGACAGATAATGAACAAAGATCATTCTAAAGTCATATACAAGGGAAGGCTGGTTGAAGGGGCTCACGCCTGTCATCCTAGCTACTCAGGAGGCTGAGATCTGAGGATCACAGTTCAAAGCCAGCCTGGGCAGGAAAGTCTGTGAGACTCTTATCTCCAATGAACCACCAGAAAACTGGAAGTGGCGCTGTGGCTCAAGTGGTAGAGCGCTCGCTTTGAGTTGAAGAGCTGAGGGACAGCGTCCAGGCCCAGAGTTGGATGAATGTGTAGATCTCAGACCCAGGCTCGGCGCCTGCCCGCCAGTGCTGGCCCAGCGCCTCTGCTCTCACGGTGAAGATGGTGACCAGAGGTACTCAGCTGGGAGAGGCGTTCCCGGACCCGCGAGCCTTGATCATCTTACAAAACCCGCCTGCTTCTACTCCACTGGCTTCCCTGCCCACCTCTCTTTCTCCTCTTCACCTCTGCCTGCCCCTCCAGCCTTGCCCTTCCCTGTCCCCTTGGAGACCGGACGTTCCCCAGGGTGAGACTTTCTCAGCCCACCTGAGCTGTGCCTCAGTTTCCCTTGCTACCTAAGTGTGAACACTCCACATAAGAGTTGGAATCTTTTCTGCCACAAGTGGTTGATGTAAACACTGCTATTTTTTTTTAAAGAATAGCCATTGTCTTACAAGATGCTAATTTAATCAAGCCAAGTCTTGTTATAAGAATTGTGTTTCTCGCTCCTCAACGGAAAGAACACTGCTGGAGGAATATCAATACCAAATTTCAAACTCTACTATAAAGCCATAGTAATCAAAACAGCTTGGTACTGGCA
>NW_012267231.1:16903715-16905791 GCF_000151885.1 Dipodomys ordii | reverse complement strand
ATTGGGATTGGGGGGGAAGGGGGAGGCTGGGAAGGGATGTGAAGGGTAAACAAAAGGAGGAGGCTGCAATGCTTGATAAGAAATGTACGCATTATCCTGTCCATGTAATTGTAACCCCTCTGTACAGTATGTTCACAAATAAAATAAAATTAAAAAAAAGAATTGTGTTTCTGGGAGGCATGATTCAGGTGGTAGAGCACCAGCTGAGTAAGAACTATTTTTCCAGGCTGGGAAGGTGGCTCAGTGGTAGAGCGCTTGCCTTGCATGCATGAGGCCCTGGGTTCCATTCCTCAGCACCACATAAGCAGAAAAAAAGGAAATGGCGCTGTGGCTCAAGTGGTAGAGGCTAGCTTTGAGCTGAAGAGCTGAGGGACAGCGCCCAGGCCCAGAGTTCAGGCCCTAGGAACAACATCAACAAGAACAAAGAATTGTTTTTCTGGAAAATTCTTGCTTTGGTCAGGTGTCCTGGTTTTGGTTGATGGCTTGGAATAATTTTTCACCCCTTTCTAATGAGCAGTTGGGCAAGAATTGTAAATCAAGTTCTGGCCAGTCAGAAGAAAGGACCATAATACATTAGGGACAAAACCTGGTGTATCCTTCTGCAGAAAATCATGCCTAAGTTCCTTCGGAATTGGCGTCCTTATTCCTATGTGACACTCCAATATCTTGAGACATCCTGAACTTTCTAGAACTTTCCAGAACTTTGACTCACAGGTCTCTCATTTCCTGTCCCTGCAGCCATCTGCCCGCTACACTGCCACAGGTGGACCCCGTGTCCATTCATCACTCTTGGTGGTTGCTTATTCTGCCTGACTGAGCCCGAGCCAGGGCCAGGGCTCCAGGGAGCTTGCCACAGCCAGCGCAGGGATTCGGCGTGAGTCAGGCACTAATGGGCTTCACTGCAGTTGGGTGAGCAATGTGCATGAGCGATGCGGGGCTTGCAAGGACCAAGGAGAAACCTGACCTGTGACCCCCACCTAACTTCCCCAGGCCAAAGCTTGGGGTACCCCGGCCTGTGGCCTCTCGCTGAATTTTCCTGGAAACCTGCCTTCTGGGTAACTCCAGGCACGCTCTGCCGCTATGGCCTGGCTGGCATCCACATAGGGAAAGTTTGCTTTTTACCCCTGCGGCTAAGCTGCTCATAGAAGAGAGGCGGCGTTCTGGAGCGGGTGCCCAGACTCCAGTGTGTGCCCGGGGCTTTGGCAGGGCTGTCTGGGGACTGCTGGGTCCTGGGTGCTTGGGTACTAGCAACATGGCTTCTAACTTGTCTCCCATCCTTGAATCTCCAGCATGTGAAATAAAATTCGCTGGATCTACTTGTAATGCCAAGTAATTTTTAGCAAAAGAAGTAAAGGAGGATTCTATTCCCCTTCCCCCATTTTATTGTATAATTTATTTTATTATTATTATTATTATTATTGCCAGACCTAGGTCTTGAACTCAGGGCCTGGGCACTGTCCCTGAGCTTCTTTTGCTCAAGGCCAGCACTCTACCACTTGAGCCACAGCGCCGCTTCTGGCTTTTTCTGTGTTTGTGGTGCTGAGGAATTGAACCTAGGGCTTCATGCATGCTAAGCAAGCACTCTACCTCCCTCCAAGCCTCCTTCCCAGCCCCCACCCCTTGTTTTAAAGGCAATTTCTGCTTGTGGTGATGCATGGTTTGTGTTTTGTTTTTGTTTCTCTGATATTGGGGCATGAATTCCAGGCCGGGCGCTCCCCCTTGGCTTTTGTGCTCAGTGCTAGCATTCTACCACCTTGAACTATACCTCCATGTCTGACTTTTCGGTGGTTCATAGGAGATGAGTTCGACAGACTTTCTGCTTGTCTAAGCTTGAACGGTGATCCTTAGGGTCTCAGCCTCCTGAGTAGCTAGGATTCCACGCATGAGCCACCTACACATATCTAAAACGTTACCATCATCCATACATGTACCTCATCAACTTCATGCTCTGCATTCCTCCCTTATAACCAAGAATCCTCACTAATAGGATGTAGAGAGATTGGCAAATTCCAAAAAAGCAAAACAAAAAGAATGCATTGCTCTACATCCCAAGAAAATCCTCATTTCTCTTTCTTT
>NW_012267231.1:16897405-16903056 GCF_000151885.1 Dipodomys ordii | reverse complement strand
TTCGATTCCTCAGCACCACATAAGCAAAAAGAAAAAAGCCGGAAGTGGCGCTGTGGCTCCAGTGGTAGAGCGCTAGCCTTGAGCTGAAGAGCTGAGGGACAGCGCCCAGGCCCAGAGTTCAGGCCCCACGACCGGACCTCCCCCCCCCAAAAAAAAAGAAACAGAAATAGGCCAGGCACACCTGACTCGGGCCTATCATCCTTGCTCCTCAGGAGGCTGAGATCTAAGGATCGCAGTTCAAAGCCAACCAGGGCAGGAAAACCCATCCGACTCTTATTTCCAATTTACCAGCAAAAAGCCAGAAGTGGCGGTGTAGCTCAGGTGGAACAGTGTTAGCTTTGAGCAAAAAAAAGCTCAGACAGAGCTCAGGCACTGAGTTCAAGCACCAGCTCTGGTGTGTGCGTAGATGCGTGAATGCGCACATTCACACACACAAAGCTGGAATAGATCACACATACACACACACACACAATGCTGGAATAGATCACACACACACACACACAAAGCTGGAATAGATCACACACACACACACACACACACACACACACACACAAAGCTGGAATAGATCAGAGTTTAAAGAGCCCTTGAATCTTGGCTCCTTCACAAGTCTGTCTGCCCTTGGCCTGGCCCGGGACTCGGACTCTCCGACTATTCTGTTCTTTATTGGCAAGTGCCCACAGGCACAGGAGAAGCCGAGCCGTCTTCCCTGCCGCCCAGCCCCACACAGCTGCGCCACGAGTTATGGAAGGAATGACGAGGCCCAGGAAGCAGCATTTCTGGGAACTGGGTGGAAAAGAGAAGCGCAGGAGACTGAGCCGGTGGTGGAAAGCACGTCTACAGATGCAGCCGTTGAGGCTGGACTCTAGGTCTCTTCACCCTCAGCAGTGACCTGAGCTGAGTTTCGTTGAATGATCTGGCCTTCCTTCCGCCATCCTCACTATTATTTGGTTCAAAAATGGGAGTGGGTGAGGGCTGGCTTTGAACCGCAATCTTTAGCTCTCAGCCTCCCGAGTAGCTGGGATGACAGGCGCGTGCCATAGATACTCAGCCCAAGAGACGCTTATTTCCAACAAACTAGCAAAAAGCCCGAAGTGTCTGTCCATGTCCATGTGCCTGTCCTGGGGTTTGAACTCATGGCTTGGGTGCTGTCCTTTTAGCCTTTTTGCTTAAGGCTGGCATTCTACCTACCCCTTGAGCCACACCTCCACGTCCAGCTTTTTGCTGCTTCATTGAACCTAAGAGTCTCTCAGACTTGTCTGCCCAGGCTGGCTTTGAACCACCCTCCTCAGATCTCAGCCTCTCGAGGAGTTGGACAGGCGTGAGCCACTGGTGTCTGCCTCCTGTTGGATTTAGGGAGACCCAGGCAAAATAAAATGCATGAGAGTCCTGGAGTTGCTAGGGTTGGAGAACTGTGGCTGGTCCGCAGCAACCAGGATGTGGGGCGAGGCTGGAGGTTTTCTGTACCCCAGTACGTGGACCCATGTCTCAGTGTCACTTGCTCAGCTCATCCTGATTAGGTGCCACAGACATGAAATTGCCACCGGCATGGCCGGGAGGGACAAGAGCGACGCAAGCGCTGCTGCTCTCCCCGCCTTCGCCTCCAGCAAGTTCAGGGTGTGGAGCAGGACAGTGACTTCATCACATTGTTTCCACAAGGCCTTGAAGCAGCGATCTCAGAACACATCGGCATCGCTCCTGTGAACCTGGCACCATCAATCCACAGTATTTAAGATGAAGCCTTTGCACAAGCAAAGCAGAAAGACCCTACAGCCTTTCCTCTTGTAATGAAAGAAACTTGAGCCCAGCCATGAGTGGCTCAGGCCTGTCATCCTAGCTACTCAGGAGGCTGAGATCTGAGGATCACAGTTCAAAGCCAGCCCGGGCAGGAAAGTCCATGAGACTCTCATCTCCAATAAACCACCAGAAAACCAGAAGTGGTGCCGTGGCTCAAAGTGGTAGAGTGCTAGCCTTGAACAAAAGAGCTCAGGAAAGTGCCTAGGCCCTGAGTTCAAGCCCCATGACTGATCCAAAATAAATACTTGAGAAAGTGTTCTTCCCCAATTCCCCAACAATCCTCCAAATTGATAAGACTTTACTAATGAGTTGCTAAGCTAAAAGAGACTGTTCCTAAACCATCGTTAATAAAATAACAGATGGGATCCCGCTGGGCATCAGCCAAGCTACTCAGGAGTTTGGGATCTGAGGAGCATGGTTCAAAGCCAGTCTTGGCAGCAAGGCCCAT
Source organism: Dipodomys ordii (assembly GCF_000151885.1). Taxonomy (NCBI): domain Eukaryota; kingdom Metazoa; phylum Chordata; class Mammalia; order Rodentia; family Heteromyidae; genus Dipodomys; species Dipodomys ordii. Next base: position 16,900,814 of record NW_012267231.1, on the reverse strand, counting down.
GAGACTCTCATCTCTAATGAGCCAGCAAAAAGCTGGAAATGGAGCTGTGGCTCAAGTGGTAGAGTGCCAGCTGTAAGCACAAAAGCTCTGGGACAGCGCCCAGGCCTTGAGTTCAAGCTCCAGGACTGGCACAGACTCCCTTCCCCAAACCCCAAAGAACAAAACGAGTTTGCCACACCGGAGCAAGGTTTGGGTTCTCTTCTCTTTCAGGAGATGGCAGTTAGAAAGTACTGAGCTAGAAGAAGTTCTCAAAACATATATGTGGAAAATATTACAAGAGTATGGCAAGCACTTAATAAAAAATAAAACTGTAATGCTATTTGGGGAAATTTTGTAATATTTCTATTATGTTATGTTAGATTTTTGTATTTGATTTCCTTTCTTATTCTACCAGTTTTTTTGTTTGCTTGCTTGTTTTGCTTTGCCAGTACTGGGATCGAGTGTTAACCCGCAGCTTCTCCACTCAAGGCTGGTATTCTATTGAACCACAGCTCCATTTCTGGCTTTTTGCTGGTTCATTGGAGGTGGAGTCTCTCTCTCTCTCTCTCCCCTTTCCCTTCCTCCCTCCCTTCCTTCCTTCCTAGTCCTGGGGCTTGAACTCAGGGCCTGGGCACTGTCCCTGAGCTTCTTTAGCTCAAGGCTGGCACTCTACCACTTGAGCCACAGAGCCACTTCTGGTTTTTTCTGTGTATGTGGTGCTGAGGAATCGAACCCAGGGCTTCATGCATGCTAGGCAAGCGCTCTACCACTAAGCCACACTCCCAGCCCCTGGAGGTGGAGTCTTAAGGACTCTTTTGCCTGGGTTGACCTCCTACTGCTGTTCTTTGGAGCTCAGCCTCCTGAGTAGCTAGGGTTATAGGCGTGTGCTACCAGTGCTAGGCTCAATTAAAAAACAATGTTGAGCCGGGCGCTGGTGGCTCACACCTGTCATCCTAGCTACTCAGCGGGCTGAGATCTGAGGATTGCGGTTCAAAGCCAGCCCAGGCAGGAAAGGCCGTGAAACTCTTATCTCCAATGAACCACCAGAAAACTGGAAGTGGCGCTGTGGCTCAAGTGGTAGAGTGCTTGCCTTGAGCTGAAGAGCTGAGGGACAGCGCCCAGGCCCAGAGTTCAAGGTGCATGACCGTCAACAACAACCCTATGTTGATATTATGTTATCGATATAATTTGCTTACCGTGTAGGCTCTCCTCTCTATTTGCAGCTGTGTCCCCTTTATTTCTAAGGATTATTTGTGTGTTTTCCTTCTTCTTAGCGTCAGCAGTTCCAACCATATCTTCATTTTTATCAATTGACTCAACTTTTCAGTTTATTCACTTTATTTCTCTCTCTGGTATGTTATTGTGCTTTCTCAGCTTCTTGGGTTGACTACTGGAGTCTTTGTGGTTCAATAATTCAATTCACTCTGGAATGTAAGTTCTGCAAAGGTAGCTTTCCCGCCTTTTGATTCCAGCAGCGCTGGGTGTATAACGGAACCTAATACTTGCGGAGCTGGGCGCCAGTGGCTCACGTCTGTCATCCTGGGAACTCAGGAGGCTGAGCTTTGAGGACTGTGGTTAGAAGCCAGCCTGAACAAGTCTGTGAAACAATTTGTTATTGTTATTGTTGTTGTTGGTCTTGGGGCTTGAACTCTGAGCCTGGGCGCTGTCCCTCAACTCTTCAGCTCAAGGCTAGCACTTTACACATGAGCCACAGCGCCACTTCTGGTTTTCTTATGGTTTATTGGTGTTAAGAGTCTCATGGACTTTTCTGCCCAGGTTGGCTTTGAACCATGATCCTCAGAACTCAGCTGCCTGAGTATCTAGGATGACAGGCGTGGGCCACTGGTGCCCAGTTACATGAGACTTATCTCCACTAAACTATAACTGCAACCCCCCCCCCACAGAAATGGAGCTATGGGTCAAGTGGTAGAGTGCCAGACTTGAGCAATAAAGCCCAGGCCCTGAGTTCAAGCCCTAGGACTGGCAAAAAAAAAAAAGGAAAATACCTGTGGAACAGACAGTAAGTTACTGACTTCCTGGTGCTTAACATTCGCTCAGCTTGAGAGACTCTTCAGACTTCGCTGTAAAATATTCTCATGGCGAATAATTCAGACACTTTTTATTTTCATTTGTCATATGAATTGGAGCTATTTAAAGGAATGTGCAAAATTTGTAAGTAACAACTAGTGGTGAAGGCAGTATTTCTGTGTGTCTGTGTGTGTGTGTATGTGTACGCATGTGTATGCGTGCACCAGTACTGGGGCTTAAACCCTGGGCCTTGATCTCTCGCAGGACATTTGGCGTTTTCACTCATGGCTGGTGCTCTACTGCCTGAGCCATGCCTCCTGTCTGTTTTTTGGCTGTTTAATTGGAAGCAAGAGTCTCAAGGATCTGTCTGCCTGAGCTGGCTTTGAACCACAGCCCTCCCAAGCAGGTACCGGGTGATGGGCATGAGCCACTGGCACGGCCAGATGTTCCTATTTTTTTCTCTCCTGTCACTGGAGCGCGGCGGGTGGTTTAATTTTGTCGCTGGTACTTGGGCTTGAACCTGGGACCTCATACCCTCACCTGGCTTCTTCACTCAAGGTTGGCGCTCCCGCTCCCGCCCTATCTGTTAAGTGGAGGTAGAGTTGGGCCTCTAACCACGATCCTCAGGTCTCAGCCTCCGGGGCTGCAGGCGTGAGCGCGGGTGTCCAGCGCTCCGGCAGCGCCAGCACCGGCCAGGCTGTGGGAGCGTGGCCACGCGCGTGCGTGTGCGTGTGCGTGTGCGCACCCATGCATGCATGTGGAATCCTGGGACTTGAACTCAGGGCTGAGCCTCTTTTAGCTCAAGTCTAGTGCTCTACCACTTGAGCCACAGTGCTACTTCCGGCTTTTTTCTTTTTGCTTATGTGGTGCTGAGGAATCGAACCCAGGGCTTCATGCATGTGAAGCAAGCACTCTACCACTGAGCCACCTTCCCAGCCCCATCCTCATTTCTTTAATAAATGCTTTATACGTGTGTTATTATTCAACTGTCTATAAGCTGATTTTACAATGGATGCCTGATTTGAATATCCATTTTAGAAAACTCAGGATGACAAAAAAAGCTACCACCCAGAGACAGCATGTTAATAATTTGATGTAATTTCTACACACTTCATTTTTACAGCTGAGTCTGTTCCAACTATTCCAATATTTTTATGTGATGTTTAGTGGAAAGTTGATAGATGTCTGGGGGGGAAAAGATTCAAGGAGGTAAGAGGTAATGGCTTCATTTGCATAATAGATTGCTCTGCTAATTAAGAAACAGAAATAGGGGCTGGGAAGGTGGCCCAGTGGTAGAGCGCTTGCCTTGCAAGCCTGAGGCCCTGGGTTCGATTCCTCAGCACCACATAAGCAAAAAGAAAAAAGCCGGAAGTGGCGCTGTGGCTCCAGTGGTAGAGCGCTA
>NW_012267231.1:16896467-16897215 GCF_000151885.1 Dipodomys ordii | reverse complement strand
TGGGGGGCCCGGTGTCCTCGCGGCTCCCCTCCCCGGGCGCGGCCGGCCACACGGGCGGACCGGCATCAACAGCGGTCCGTCCCGCAGGCCCTGGGAAGGTTCTAGAAGCCTCCTCCTGGGCTCGCAGCTCCCACGGTGCCTCCTGTCGGGGGTGCACCCCGGAACCCGCGGGGGACCCGCGTGTCTGCAGCACGGAGACGGACTGACCGCGCGCACACGCGTGACCACGCGCGCAGACCACACACAGCCAACCACGCACGCGCGCACGACCACACACAACCAACCACGCAGCACACACACACGTGACCATGCGCACACGACCACACACAACCAACCACGCAGCGTGCACACGCGTGACCACGCGCGCAGACCACACACAGCCAACCACGCACACGCGCACACGCGTGACCACGTGCACACGACCACACACAGCCAACCACGCAGCGCGCACAAGCGTGACCACGCGCGCAGACCACACACAGCCAACCACGCAGCGCGCACAAGCGTGACCACGCGCGCAGACCACACACAGCCAACCACGCAGCGCGCACACGCGTGACCACGTGCACACGACCACACACAGCCAACCACGCAGCGCGCACACGCGTGACCATGCGCGCAGACCACACACAGCCAACCACGCACGCGCGCATGACCACACACAACCAACCACGCAGCGCGCACACACGTGACCACGCGCACACGACCACACACAGCCAACCACGCAGCGCGCACACACGTGACCACG
>NW_012267231.1:16894370-16895672 GCF_000151885.1 Dipodomys ordii | reverse complement strand
ACGACCACACACAACCAACCACGCAGCGCGCACACGCGTGACCATGCGCACACGACCACACACAACCAACCACGCAGCGCGCACACACGTGACCATGCACACACGACCACACACAGCCAACCACGCAGCGCGCACACACGTGACCACGCGCGCAGACCACACACAGCCAACCACGCAGCGCGCACACGCGTGACCACGCGCGCAGACCACACACAGCCAACCACGCACACGCGCACACGCGTGACCACGTGCACACGACCACACACAAAGCACACACACGCGTGACCATGCGCACACGACCACACACAACCAACCACGCAGCGCGCACACGCGTGACCACGCGCGCACGACCATACACAACCAACCACGCAGCGCGCACACGCGTGACCACGCGCACACGACCACACACAACCAACCACGCAGCGCATACACGCGTGACCACGCGCGCAGACCACACACAACCAACCACGCACGCGCGCACGACCACACACAACCAACCACGCACACGCGCACACGCGTGACCACGCGCGCACGACCATACACAGCCAACCACGCAGCGCGCACACGTGACCACGCGCGCACGACCACACACAACCAACCACGCACACGCGCACATGTGACCACGCGCACATGACCATACACAGCCAACCACGCAGCACGCACACGTGACCACACGCGCACGACCACACACAACCAACCACGCACACGCGCACATGTGACCACGCGCACACGACCACACACAGCCAACCACGCAGCACGCACACGTGACCACGCGCGCAAGACCACACACAGCCAACCATGCACGCGCACACGACCAGACACAATCAACCATGCACGCGCGCACACGTGACCACATGCACCAAGGCACACGCGGCCACACCAATCGCGCATGCACGCACATGTTCTGACTGAACAACCACAGGCACACGTGACTACGCGTGCACACTGACCACGCATGCGCACACGCGTGCACCCGCGAGCGCCTCTGCGAGCGCGTGCACAAATGTGACCTGAGGTGGATGAGCGCGCGCACGAGTACGCACGATCACACGTGGCACCGGCTATACACACAGTCACACGTACTCACGCGCAAAGGTGCGGCTGCGGGTTGACTTGCTTGCGCGGGATGACGTGCTCGCGCATAGGAGCGCAGGTGCGAGAGCAGTCACGCGTACACGTGACGTCCCACCCTGACGCGGGCACCTGTGTGATGGCAGGAGCGGGGGTGTGGCCGCGCTGCTCCCCTCCCACCGGACAGGACCCGGTCCGCGGGCTCAGGGAGGAGGGGCGGGCGGGGCCGGG
>NW_012267231.1:16890573-16893279 GCF_000151885.1 Dipodomys ordii | reverse complement strand
CTCCTCCTCCGGGAAATTCAGGACCCCTGGCCCCTGGGGAAGCCGAGGCCCGCTCCTTCCAGAATCTGACCCTGCTCTTCCGTGTCCATGGCAGGGGGGTCAGGGGCGGAGGGTCGGGGTTCAGGGGCTCCCCGCCTTTCTCCCTCCCACTGGCGTCTCGGGGCATCCTGTACCCCGCAGCTCAAGGGGGCGGGAGGGCCCGTACTGTACTCACCTGGAGAACTTCTACACGGTCTTCAAAACCCTGCACAAGCGCCCCTGCTCCCAGAACGTGTGTGTGGCTCCCCCTGTTGTCCAGTTAACAGAAACGTCATTTTTGGCAACTTTCTCCCGTGCTGGCCTTGAACCTCCACCCTTCACACGTAGCCCACAGTCTGGCAGCGGTCACTGAACTTGTTGGTAGCCGCAGATGCTGTGGGGGTGTGGGGTGACTGGTCCAGGCCCACAGCCCGGCTGTGAACAGGATTCAGATCTAAGACATCATCGCTTGGTGCAGGTGGCTCACGCCTGTAATCCCACTACAATGGAGGCTGAAATCGGAAGGATTGTAGTGCAAGGCCAGCCCAGTGGAAAAATCCACGACACTCCGTTTCAATGGAAGCAGGTGAGCATGGGAAGCCCAAAATAGGTAAACCGAGGCTTACGTGTGTACTCAAACAGGAAGTGAGACTATTTCAAAAAAAGTCTGTGTGACTCTTCTCTCCAATAAAGCATCAGAAAACCAGAAGTGGCGCTGTGGCTCAAGTGGTAGAGCGCTAGCCTTGAGCTGAAGAGCTGAGGGACAGCGCCCAGGCCCAGAGTTCAAGCCCCACAACCGACCAAAGAAAAAATCAGCAAAAACCAGCCTCATGGCAAAAAAAAAAAAAAGCACATTTTCCTCCTAATTAAACCAAGAGCAGGCTCCGGCTGCGAGGACGCCCCGCCCACGCCATTAATGAGCAGTTATTACAATCAGAAACCAATCTCTCTCAATGAAAATGTTTCCACAGAAGTAATTTAATGGCTTTCCCCCAAACGAGGTCCATCCAGCCGGGGACTCCAGCCTGGTGTGGCCTCTGGGCCAGCGGAGGCCAGGGTGGGCAGAGGACAGGACGGGGGCCTGGCTGAGCTGACACCCTGCTCCCCACTGCCGCCTCCTTCTTCATCCTCTCTTAATCCCCCCCTCCCAAAGACAGAGTGGGGATGGGGCAGGCCTGGATTCAGGGCTCTGCACTCTGACACTGCTGCCTATGGCCTTGGGCAGGGGACACAGGATGGTCAGTGACAGGCAGGCCGGGGTGTCTGTGTGGGGAGGGAGGACAGGGTGTGTGTGTATGGGGGGGGGGGAACAGGACGGCCAGTGACAGGCTTTTTGAAATGCCTCCAGGAGGGGACAGGGGAGCAGAGAAACTGTCTATCAAAAGCTCCAAGCAGGCCAAGTGTTGTAGCTCATGCTTGTAATCCTAGCTACTCAGGAGGCTGAGCTCTGAGGATTGTGGTTTGAAGTCTGTGAGAGTGTTATCTCCAAGAAACGACCCCAAAGCCCAAAGTGACGCTGTGGTTCAAGTGAACAGAAGAGCTCAGAGACAGTGCTCAGGCCTGGAGTTCAAGCCCCAGGAATGACATAAAAACAAAGAAGAGGGATGTGAGGGATGGCCATTTCTGGCTGGTGACCCAGGAGTCAGCTGTTTTCTCCAGGTGTTGCCTGCCACAGACTTGGTGCCTATATCAGAAAAGGGTTCAAACACTGTGGTGTGCGCCTGGATGCTGGTGTGTGTGTGTGTGTTCCCATGTCTGGGAAGATGGAGGCCAGGGCTTCCTCCAGACCTGCCCATCCACTGGTGTCTTACATGCCTTGAAGACTTCTAGGAGCCTTCCTATCTTGGGCTTTTAACCTGGGTGGTATTTTCATGGAAGCCGTTTTTCTCGGTGATTTACTTTTCTCACTTTCTTTCTCCATGGGCCAGGGTTTGCCCTTGTATGGTGTGCATTCTCTCCTTTCAGGAAGTCTAGAAAATGCTCTCTGGGCAAGAGATAAAGCACACATTGACTTGGTGTTTATTCTAGTTCTTAGGGCTTCTTTTTTTTTCCCCCTTTCCTTTGTACAAGATGTTTGTTGGATGCGTTTGAATTTGTATTGGTTTTATAATATGCAGAATAATTATTTTCCAGTGAATCAATTCCCCTTCTCCCCCCATAAGCCCTGGGGCTTGAACTCAGGGCCTGAGCACTGTCCCTGAGCTCTTCAGCTCCAGGTGAGCGCTGTACCACTTTGAGCCACAGCTCCACTTGCAGTTTTCATGTGGTTCATTGTAGAGAAGAGTCCCACGGCCTCTCCTGCCCAGGCTGGTTTTGAACCTCGCTGCTCAGATCTCAGCCCGGCTCCCTCCTGGCTTTTGTGCTCAATGCTGGTCCTCGGCCACTCGAACCACACCTTCACTTTCAGCTTTTTGCCAGCTAACTGGAGATGGTCCTCGGATCTATCTGGCTGGTGGATTTGAGCTCTCCTGGCTCAAGGCTAGCGCTCTACCACTTGAGCCACAGCGCCATTCCGGCTGAGGCCTCGCGGATGCTGGGCGAGCCCGTGGCCGGCCGGCGCGGGGCTGCGCTGGGCCGCTGCCCTCCGAGTCCAGGCCTTCCTTCCGGTCCCCAACGCTGACCCCGGGCTGCCAGCCCCATTGCCCTGCCCCAGGATGGGCCTACTTTTCTGTTTTCTTACCAGGGAGA
>NW_012267231.1:16888923-16889698 GCF_000151885.1 Dipodomys ordii | reverse complement strand
AGCCGCTCCGCGGTGCGGCCGCGGCGGGCCTTCCCCGCGGGAGGAACATTCATAGCAAAATATAGAGCTCTGGTTCTGCTAGAAAAACTCCGCTCCGATTCCCTGAAACTCCCTCCACGCAGAGAGAAACAAAGCCCCCGCGAGGCGCGCGGCCGCGAGGCGGGACCCACTCCGGAAACCCTGCCTCCCCCGCGCCCATCACCATCACCACCGCCGCCGCCGGGTTTTCTTCTGGGGATCACCACGGATTCGTCTTTGGTTTCATCTGGGGTCTCGCCCTGGGGCCTGGTGGGGCGCTGTCGTGCGCGTGGACCGTGGCCTTTGGGGCGTGGAGCCAGGGCGCCCCGGCCTGGGGGTCCCCGTCCCTTCTCCAGACTCCCCCGGAGGCCGCGTGGAGATGCGCGGCCGGCCCTCCACGCATGCGCACGGCGCTGCCCACGCCCCGGGCGGCCGAGGTCGGCAGGCCGGGGCCGTCCACGCTGAGGACACCCGGAACCCAACCGGAAGACAGGCGCTGGAGGGGACCTCAGGAACCTTGAAAGTGCACTGCTGGTTGCAATCGTGCGCGTGCGCAGACGCGCTTGGCTATATCTCTCTATACATCTGATCTGTATAAATACACCGCGGCGGGCCCTCCGCGAGGCGCGCGGCCCGGGAGCCACCGTGGGCGTCCGCGCGCGTTTGTGGCGCACAAGTGAGTGTTGGATCCACGGCGTAACTGGACAGGAAACAAACAGGGAAGAACGGAAGGCACGGAGACCGGCCGGGGGCGGCA
>NW_012267231.1:16887623-16888763 GCF_000151885.1 Dipodomys ordii | reverse complement strand
GTGGACGGCCAGGCCCGGCCTCCTTCCTGAGAGCCCCGCCGCTCTGCTTGCATAGGGCGCCCACGCCACTCTCAACAACAACATCACAATACATTCTTTCTTCTGTGCCAGGACCGGGGCTTGAGCTCGGGGCCCGGACAGCGTCCTTGAGCTCTTGGGCTCTAGGCTGGCGCTCAAACCCATTGAGCCACGCTCCACCCCTGGCTTTTTGGCGGTTAACTTAAGAGTCTCATGGACTTTTCTGCCGGGGCCGGCTTTGAACCGCGATCCTCGGAGCTCAGCCTCCGGAGGGGCCGTGGCAGGGCGTGGGCCGCGTGCGATGCTGCGGCTCCGAGGCGCGCGACGCGGCCAGGCCCGGCTTAGAGGAAGGGGCGGGTCGTGGGGGGGACGGGGCAGGGGTCCCCACGGGCCCGAGCCGGCCCTCCTCCCGGTGTGCACGCGCGCCGTGCTCACGCTCACATGGCTCGAGTGGCTCCAGGCTGAAGTAAACAGAAGACTCGCGTGGCGCGTGCGGGGAGGGCCGGCCCCGCGTGCCGGGTGAGGACGCAGCTGCAGCCGGGGACGAGCTCGTGCAGGCGTGGCACGGGCCTGCCCCTGGGGGGGCCGAACTCGGACCCGAGGCCGTGGACGAGGCCGTCCCTCCGTGACTTCCGAGAGAAGAGCGAGGCGTGGGCGCCCGCTCTCCTCGGCCCCGCGGCGGGCATGAGGCCTGGGCCCTCCTGCACACCGTACCCCGCACGCCAGACAAGGGGTGGCGACCCGCCCTCTTCCTCCCACTGGCGGAGCCCAGCGTGGGCCCCGGACCCGAGCTGCGGGTGGTGTGCGGGCGGCGGCCCCAGCACTCAGGCCGGACGTGGAGGCCAGCCGCGCGGACAGTCGTTACAGCCTGCAGCCGTGGGGTCGGCCGGGCCCTGGAGGGCGCTGGTGCGCGTGGGGCGGGCGCGTCACGGCTGCTGCAGGATTTTCGCGATGCCGCCCAGCGAGTCGGCCGTGGCGAAGGCCAGGTACTGCGCGCACAGCCAGTCCTCGAGGCCCACGGCGCCGCCGGGCTCCACCGACTTCTCGGCGAACTTGATCATGAGCAGCGTCCGCTTGACGTCCAGCCAGTTCTGGAGCAGCGCGGCGCGCGGCGCGGGGCCG
>NW_012267231.1:16887110-16887573 GCF_000151885.1 Dipodomys ordii | reverse complement strand
CGTGTAGTCGCGCGCGCGCAGCGCGGGGTGCTGCGCGAAGGGGTTGGGCAGGTGCAGCATCTCGTACACCAGGATGCCCGTCTGGAACTCGTCGCACTTGCGGTACTGGGTGCCGGGCAGGACCTCGGGGGCCAGGCGCGCCTGGTCCCGCAGGGCCTCGGGGTCCAGCGCGTGGCTCTTCTGCTTGGCCTGCGAGAAGTTGCTCACGAGGAGCCGCGCGGGGCCGGGCGCGGCGGGGCCCGCGGGCACCAGCAGCAGGTTCTCCAGCCGCAGGTCGCAGTGCGTGACGTGGTGCGGCTTGAGGTGCTCCAGGCCCGCGCACAGCTGCAGCAGCAGCAGACACACCTGGCGCTCGTACGCGTCCGGGCACGCGCCGTGCCGGCCCAGCGAGTCCCGCACGAAGTCGGCCACGGTGAGCTGCGGCACCTCGCGCGTGATCACCACCACGTGGCTCCTCTGCGGC